>NW_027397081.1:10117113-10309674 GCF_003265705.2 Callorhinus ursinus | reverse complement strand
GAGAAGAAGATAGCAGGAGGGGAAGAATGAAGGGGAGTAAGTCGGAGGGGGAGACGAACCAAAAGAGACGATGGACACTGAAAAACAAACTGAGGGTTCTAGAGGGGAGGGGGGTGGGGGGGATGGGTTAGCCTGGTGACGGGTATTAAAGAGGGCACATTCTGCGTGGAGCACTGGGTGTTATGCACAAACAATGAATCGTGGAACACTACATCAAAAACTAATGATGTAATGTATGGTGATTAACATAATAATAAAAAATTATAAAAAAAAGAGTTCTAGGCAGCTGCAGAGTTACTATGAGGGATCTAAATTCCAATGTGTCCTAAATAATTACTCCAAACTGAGTAAGTCACCCATAAACACGCATCAGTGTTTTTCAACAATACAAAATATCATTATATGTAATACATAATATTGTTTTTTAATAACATAGCTTTAAAAGCTACATTAATAGGTCTTATTCCTTTTAAAATAGGATTCAGCTTATAGTAGCTATTTACCATGATGTATTTTTTCAATTAATGCATATTAATCTTATAACTACCATGGTAAGTAGAACTTGATGTCCAAAAGGGGGCTCTTGATTCTGGAAAAAGTTGAAAATGCCTGTTCTCGGTGGTTAGATGGTTAATACCAATTCGAAATGCACCAGCTCACCGAGTGACATTTCTCTGGGACTGTCATAAACAGCCCTGTGCAAAAACAGTTTTTACCAAAGGAATGAGAGGGGGAGAATTTGGCAAAAAATATGTATCAATAGCCAAAACAATTCAACCACGATTGACTTATTTTCTTAGCACTGACATTATAATTTCCTGTAAACATCTTATAAATGTCAGATTGATTCCACGGGTGTGTTTATGTGACACATTGCAGATTAAGATTAATAAACCCGTGGCCCTGATTCTGACTATTCTGAGGACTGAATTGATTATAATATCTTCTTTGAACATTGAACCAAGGGACTAATCTCACAATTATGGTAACCTCAGGGACAAGGAAGGATGAATAAGAATTTATTAGAAAGCACGGAGAAAAGTTTCTAGTGCTGTAAGACAATGAAGGGCATTCAAGAATTGCACTAGAAGTCCCCCGAGTTGAGGGAGACCCAAAAGGCAAGTGTATTAAGAAAAAACAAAACAAGCCAGAGGCTCTACTGGGAAGGGGGGATTCACTTGAGATAGATGCGTGAGTCAGGATGGGATTTATTTAACAGACCAAAGAGGAAGTTACGGAGGATTTGGGGGAACCAGGTGGTACTAATGGAGAGAGCAGGAAGAACGGATCTCCTCACCGTTCACAATGACCTGAATGTCCTTGAAGTTGATCTCCCCCCGTGCCAGGATCCTGCCCTCGCAGCGATAAGTGCCCTCATCTGTTTTCTTGATGTCCCGGATCTGCAGGTAGTTGTTGGACAGGACTATGAATCGGACTAGAAGAGACAAGAAGCAGGTTCATCCAAGGGTCAGTCAGAGAATTCTGGTATCTGCAGGGAGGTTGCAGGTGGCTTTACACTGAAATCAAGACATGGGGCCCTGGCACTGGCAGACAGCCAAGGGCAAAAGTCTACTGGAAATTTATCTTTTTCTTTGGAGACAAGGTCAAGTGCCTGAATGTACAAGCTCTGGACATTCACGCATTCGGGACCTGGAACGTGCACAGGGCTGTGGGACACTGGGATCTGAGGTTGGGTTGAAATGCCTTGGAGGCTGGCTGAGGTGGAAACCCTAATGGACCCTGTGGCTTGGGGGTTAGGGCAGCCGCCAGGGAATTCAGGCCTCACCATCTTTCGTCAGGATGACATCTCGGCCTTTGTGCTTCCAGATGATGGTGGGGGGGAGGGAGCTGACCACATCACACACGATCACAGCATCTTCCCCCTCCCTGAACTCTTGCGGGGTTGGTGCATTCTTGAACATGAGCTTCTCTGGAAAATGAGCAAGAGAAGAATAAGGGAAAACAGCTGGTTGCCCCACACAGACCCCTTTTCGTGAGAGCCATACTGCTTGGATTCAAGCTGTGGGCAGCTCTCAACCCACATCTTCAGTGGCCCAAGAGAGGGTCCCACCCCATCCTTGGCCAAGATGCCCGGCAAAGCAGCTGGTGTAAGTAGGGGAATGTGGCATCAATGTTTGACAGTCAATGTCTATTCACTGAGTGCTAAATTTATCGTACTTTGTGTGGAAAAGGATCTATGGAGGTAAAGGAGTCTCTTTACCAGTGTCCCTTGCCATGTGGGATGGTGCCAATGAAGCACAAAGCAAGGTGGAATGAACTGGTACAACACCTAGTCTACAACGATTGGTCATCAGTCTCCCACTCTGTGTGACACCCCAAACCCAGCTTTCCTAGAGCAGAGAACATTTTGAAGAACACAACAGAAGAAAAGCAGGCTTAATGGGATTAAATGCTATGGCAATCAATACTGTTCCATTAGCTGTCACCCACCATTACACTGGCCAACGAGACAGATGCATGATAACAAGGTAATGAGATGCCACCTCCAGCCTGGATTTCACTGACAATGGGAACTGCCTGCTCTGAGTGGCCCAGAGTGTTCAGATAATAATCCTCCACACCCCACCGAGCCTTCGGACTCCATTAGCAGCAGGGGAGAGTGAAATAAGAGGGGACACTTGAATTATACGATAGCCAGCCAGCGCCTGGAGAAGGGAAGGGGCACCCTTAGCAGCCCTCTGGAAACTGTGTGATTTGAATTTAGAGAATGGAGGCCAAAGGGAGGCAGGTGGGACCCACGTGACCCAGGGTTGTGAGTTCTGAGTTGGCCCAGGATCATTTAAGAACATACTGGAGTTCTTAGCTCAGTTCAGAAAAGACTCGGGGAGTGGGAAGGAGGAAGGCCTCAGGGAGCCCTCGGCGGCCATCCCACTCTGCCTGCTACCCACGCGTCTTCCTAGCCAAAGGAGAGGACGGGGAGTGGGGAAGAAGATAAGATGGAGGAGGTGCTTACGGAAGATCTTCACGTTGACCGTGGCCTCTGACTCACTGCCGCCCTCGTCAGTGACCACACACTTGTAGATGCCGGCGTCGTCAATGTTGGCATTGTAGATGGTGAGCGTGGAGGAAGAGTCGTCGTTCCACACCACGGAGATCCGCTGCTGGTTTGGGGTGAGCTTCTCTCCATTGGGGGAGAACCAGGAGATGTCTTTATCTTTGGCATCTCCCGCCACTGAAGAGGAAGAGATAATTTTCAAACTGTGGGAGTTAAAAAGACAGAGTCCCCTCCAGGGTGACCGTGGGTACTCAGCAGCAGCTACCGAACAAGAGGTCATCGGGCCCGACGACCAGGGAGGGAGAGCATTGATGCGGAGGACGTGACACCGCCTTCCCCTGGCTTCTGTGCTTCATCATTTTGCACAAAACACCACTCACAGTGACGGGAAAGAACTCGACAACCCCTCGTGAGTATGCCTATCCTTAGTGAGGGACGAGGAGAGGTATTTGTTGAGGACCTACTGTGTGCTGGGCTCTAAGCGAGGAGCTCCAGCCTCACAGAAGAGGGGGCAGAGGGGATTCATGTCTAGGATCTGAGCTCAAGGGCCTGGCGAGTCTGAGCCAACTGGTCAGCCTGTTCTTGAGGGCTCAGACTGTGGTCTCCAGAGAGGAGGAGGAGACACCAGCTCATCTAGGAGTGTGGATCCCAACCAATTTTATTCTAGCGTCTATCTGCCGGCCCAAACTGGCTCGACTGTCATTTCAGCACCCCGTCTCAGACAGACAAATTCATCTCCTTCAATCCTGCAAAGAAGACAGCCAGAATCACCCATGCATCCTTTCCCCGGGGCACCGAGGAGGGGCAGATGCCGCTGCTAAGGGGTCTCAGACACTGCGCGGGAACAAGGGCTTTCGGCTCCGGTGGCCACGGCGGCGCCCTGCCTCTCTGCATGGTGCCCCTCCCCGGGCCACACCACCCAGCCCTGCACAGATGCTTAGTATGGAAATGAAGCCGTCTTCCTTTCAGGGCCCATCATGTTTTCAATAAATATCGCTATTTGCAAGATGTGCTGTGGGCTCCACGGCTGTGTCTCCAGATCATTTAAATTGCTGTAATGAAGGCAAAGCTGGAGTGAACACATCCGGCGGCCACAAGGCACCTCATCCAACGCAAATCATGACCGCATTTTAAAGGCCCCTCCCTGCCAAAAGCTGCTTGCTAAATGTCACGGTTTACACCTAGCTCAGCTCAACTTCCCTGGTTCTTCCATGATCTGAATCCCAGTCCTGTCACATACGGAGAATCCAAAGCCTAATCGGAAGCTTCTCCTCCACAGGACGCTTCCTGATGTTATCTGAGCTGTGGAAATGGGGCAAATTTTCTAAACAAAAAAAATAAGGGCACCAGATCTGACAAACCCCAGTGCTCTGGTGGGGGGCAATGAGACAGAATACCAGTATTCACAACCCAGGACCCACATTTTCACGGCACAAGAGACACCGGTGCTCAATTTCCTTTCAGACAAGTTTCAGACCTTCCTGGATTTCCGTGTCCTAGGAGATTTTAAGCAATAAGCCTTGCGCCGACCCCCTGAAGCATGGTTTCTGAGGCAGCACTGTTCTCCCGCGTCACGCACAGAACTCCGGCTGGGTACAGAGCAGGGGACCCGGGGTGATTCGCTATTTTGGGAATTGCGCTAACTTTCCTCAGGAAATCCCTAGACCTCCTCCATCACCATGCAGAAGCCCAGATGACACATCTCACTGTGCTGGGGAAGCCCTTTGCGAGGGGAAGGAAGAGGCCTGAGAGCTTCGCTGGCCCTCCGGCCCCGCACACCCGGGCCAACTGGCTACTGCTCTGCTGGCGGCCTTTCCTTAAATGCAGTGAGGCACGGGGCACTTGCCTTGGCATAAGAAGAACTTGGATTCTCCGACGCTGATTTCTCCTTGGCTGGGGACGATATCCACCTGCAGAGAAACTGAAAAAGACAACGTCCGGTTGAAACACACATTAGGATTTTTTTGAAAGGGAACCCAGAGCTTCCATTCAAAAACGGGGTTTCCCTGCTCACATTAGGAAAGAGTGAAGGGAGGATGTGGTCTGGGTCGAGAGCCTGTCACCACCAAAGAATCCATGGTTCCCATGCCGAAGCCAGGAATGGACACGGTCTGGATCCTTTCCTGTGGAATGGCTATCCCCTATCAGAGAGCCCGGGGTCCTCTGGGAGATCTGGGGTGACCCCTTCCCCGCTCTACATGTTTCTGACCTCTTGAGAAGGCCATGGTCCTGCTCCAGACAGCAGCACCTCTGGGATTCACAGAAATAACAGATCAGTTACTTCTGGAAATCAGCCTAAAGTGTCCCCATGGCTGTGTGACGAGGGACCTCTCCAGTTTCCCATGTCTCATTGCTTCATGACTGTGGAGGATTCACTGTGATGATCCAGTTGGATCTGGAAGCAGGGGATGCCAAATGCTCAACTTGCCTCGTGACTAGGGGACCCACACCCTTCTTTCCATAAGAGGAGACAGCATGCAGCATCATCACTCCAACCAGTCAGGTGCCCTCCTGGCAAGCTGTAGGGGGATCTGTGCTGTACGGATTCCCTGTATCTCCTGGCTACTTGTGCTGAATTTCTATTTGACGATCCCCATGCTCTGTCGTTCCTCTCCACTGATAAGACAAAATACATTGCACGGGATCCCCCAGACTGCCGTATTCCTTCGGTTCCTTGTATATCTGCTCGGAGCAGATAACTGTTCCTCATGAAAATATAGTTTTAGGGTAGGGAAAAAACTGCTTTTATCCATTTGGATTCAACTTCCTTCTGCCTCCCCTCCTCTTAGGTAAAGTAAATCGGAAGGCTAAAAGCTAATGGACATTTGGTTCAACGCACGTAGCTTCTTCAAGCGGATATGGATATGGAGGAGGGGCTGGGACTCAACAGGCCCGGTAATAGAGACTCAGTGAGCCCTTCCTCGATCGGCCATTTTCTCTGCACTGCAGAACAGAGGGCCTGCTGGTTGCCATGGAGATGGACTTGCAGGCAGAGCCGCTGCAGGTCTCAGTCTGTGCTCCCGTGATGAAGGGACCGCGGTACACGCAGCAGAGCAGAGGGATCAAAGGGCCTGCAAGGGGCTGGCAAGGGGAGTGCGGGGCGCACCGGGCCACTGGGGGCGCGGCCTTGCTTGCCACCTACAACAGACAAAGCCGACCCGGGAGAAGCAGCAGAGGTAGGGGAGAGGTGGGTAGCCTGGTAGAGAAAGGAACTGCAAAAGGAAGGAGGGAGGGCGCAGAGTGAGGAATCAGGCACAGAGTTCAGGCCAGGGGAGGATGCTGAGTGCTCCACCATGAGAACAAGAGGGGGGAACTCAGACGTCCAAATGCTGGTTTGGAAGAAATACCGTAGTAATCCGGGGGCAGCCAGCCACTCCCTCACTGGGTTTCCTGCCGATGACTCATCCCCGGCCCAGGACTGAATTCTCACAGAGAGCAATGAAAGGGCATCCCCTACCTTTCCCGAAATGCTACGCGGCACACGGCGCTGCGAGGGCACCTAACCCTGTGCAGGTGTCTCTAGCTGTGATGTCTCTTTCACTTTCCTCTGGCCAGAGGTAGGTGCACTCAGCTCCAAACTGAGGGAGCCAGTAGGAGTCTCAACCAGCACCATGTTGCACCTGCTTATTTTCTGGGTGACAAAGAGAGATAAAGTGACTTCGCTAGGGTCACCTCTATTTAGGGCCAGGGTGGTGGTGGCCGTAGAGCCCAGGCCACCTGGCTCCCAAGGAAGTGTTCTTTCCACAGTGCTGCCTCTGTGGGTAGAGGACAAAAAGTTTCCATTCATTCGGTTTGACGAACAGTCTGGAGAATGTGAGGAACGACCCTCAGATGCACCATCCCCTAACAGAACAGAGCTGATAAGGCCTTTAGTATTTTGGGGGCACGGGGTCTGATGGAGAGGGCCGCAGGCCAGCGCCATCCATCGTAAGGCCAACCAAGACCCTTCCATTCTGTCCATGGCTTGCATTCCACAGAACGATGGGCCCATGAGAGCCCAGGAGCTGTGCCTGTGCCATCCGTCACCTACGTAATGGTCCTTTCTGGAGTTTACTGGGGCATTCTTTAGAGAATTAGAGGCATATTTCTGCCTGAAAGGTTCACTGGCCCATATGCTGAACATTAGCTGCCAGCTTCAACATATGGATCCTGTTATTCTCACAGAGCCCTTACTGCTTTGAGAAGGATATTCTTATCCCAAGTGAAAAAACAGTCTTCATCTTTTCAGCTCTTTTCAAACAGAACATGACTCTCCGGGGGCCAGAGAACACAGCTAGGCTCAAGAGTTTCATACCCAAATGTGGCCAGTATCCTTCTCTGCACCATGGAGAGCAATCAGAAACAAGAATTTCAAAGGAATTCCCAGCTTAGGCAGATCCCACGCACACATTCATCATCACAGAAGTTTTTTAAAGAAGACATATCCACTTAGACTCCCGGCACACATGGAAAAGATAGTATGATTCCTCCTTCAAAGCACCAGAGTCAAAGCTGGGCCAGAGGAACCCCAGACTCTCTGAAAGTCAACACTTGGCTGTCTTCGACCGTAGCACAATGGCTGATTATTCTTCCCCAGATGCTGAACCTTGAATTCTTAGGTTTAATAATGGTACGTGGAAATCCTGCTCTACTCTCCAAACTCCGTCCCTCGGCTTCGTGGTGCCCCATCCTCCTACTCTATTAGACCTTTCACTGTTTGCAATAAAAATTCCTACCTCAACTTTTGCCTCTCTCCAGTTGCACATATAAGTGAAATTTCCTAACCAGGCATAACTCATACCTTTAAAGAAACCTAGGAAAACCCTTCTCCCAGAGAAAGTATCTCAACTCTTGCTTTGCACAAATGCTCGGCAAGAAGGCCACGCATTATCCTTCTCCATCCTAGATGCGTCCAGAGATACAGGCTTACACGCATGGGGGTTTGGATCCGAAGGGCCATCATCCCCCATGACCCCCTACAGCTAGATCACACGTTCTGGTTTACAAAACATACTCCGTTCCTTCGTCTGATGCTCACAACCGTTTGGAGACATAAGAAGGCCTACCTTATTGTCTCCATCCTATACAAGAGAATATTAATGCTCAGAGAAGCAAAATAACTAGCCAAGGGCGACTCAGCTAATGAGCAGTTAAGATTCAAAGTCATCTGATTCTAAGACTCCAGCTATTCCCTCTATATCCCGAAACTACCACTCACCTTTGGCTGGCCATCTCATAGGCTCATTATGACCTAGTATTTAGCATTTGCTCTCTTGCCAACTCACGGGCTAGAAAGAGCAGAGTATACAAATATCTTATAGTCAAATTGCTGCCTTCGTTTCTACCCTGGCTAATTCTAACTGGCCTCCTCACCCACAGATGATCATAGCATTATAACTCCTATTTCACAGATAGGGAGGTGGAGGCTCGGTCCCATAAGCAGTAGAAATGGTGGAGTCCAGACTCCAACCCAGGCTGGATAGAGTCGAAAGCTCCAGATATTTCTCCTATACTCTTCGATCACTTATGAGCAGACAGGTAAAGGGTTCTCTTAAGAACAGAATGATCCCCCTGCTCCCGTCCTCATCTGATTTTAAAAGTAAAATAAACTTGGGGGAGATTTGTACATTTTCAAATGTGTTTTCTGTTTAAATGTTTTTTTAAAAATCGATGTTATGTCCAAAAAGAGGCGAACTTGTTTAGCAAACAGCTTCAGATGTAGAGAGAAGTTTGGGGACTCTCAACTTTCTAGCAGAGGCAAGAGAATTTCCTTTAGTTGCTAAAGGAAAGTGAATTCGGATTTCAGTTCATAAAACATGCTAAGGCACTTATCAGGAGAGGCGGAAATCTTACCAAAGCAAAGCAACAGAGACAAATTATTCTGATTTCAAGAAGGAGACCACAGATTTCACTTGAGTCAGCAACTTCTTGCTGTAGTTCGATTTTTACTGGTTTTCTTTTCAGATTCTAATGTGCTTGACCAGGTAGGAGCTGACAGCAGAATGTAAACCCAGGTCTCTCCCGTGGCTAATTGAAAATATTTTCTTGTTAAATGGTGATGAAGATGCTGATCGCTGAGGAAGATGGACTGCAGGTATGCAGCAGGCCCAGAACCAAGGTAAGAAGATGCCCCAGTCACCAATTTAAGAGAAGAATGAAGAGCAGAGGATTAATATGATCAGTGACTATGCACCAGGTAAGGGAATTTTCTAGAACCTATGTAATAACAGCTAAGAATTTTTGAAAAAGGTATCATAGTGTCACTATGAATTTATCTTGTTAGCTATTGTTCTAGAAATGAACCTTGACTATCACCATACTTAACCACTTCCATGGAGAGTTGTTTTTTATTTTTCAACTGTAACTAATGCTAAATCTCTTTCATGTGACCATACCTATTGGAAATCCAGACATCTGGACAAGGAGTGTAACAACTGAGGGGACCCCGCTTGCTTCTGGCAGTTTGTTCTCCTTATTAGCAAAGTACTTGAGGGCAACTCACTATTAAACCAACCAAACTCAATGAAAGTAAAGCCAAAACCAAGATGGCAGTACTGGAGAATGTCTGAGGCCCAGGACTCTGGACCAGACTGTTGAGTGTGAATCTCAGCTGTGCCACCTACTAACTGCGTGATCTTGCCATGTATTTTAACCTCTTGGTGCCTCTGTTTTCTTATCTGTAAAATGGGGACAAACAGAACCCTCTTCATAGGGCTGTTGGAAAGACAAAATGAATTCATATATGTGAAGCACTTAGAATAGCATCTGGCACATAATAAACATTTTATGCTTGCTGTCTATTATTATTCTTAATAAATCTTTATTTACAACCCTTCCCGAAGAAATTATTTTGATCACGGTTTTTGAGGGAAGCAATGTTTCTCTATATGGTTTAAGATAAAGTAACCTTCTCGAATGAGCCAACTGGTCAGGGGGCCCAATTCCACTCTCTACACTAATTTAGGAAATTCTACTTGTCAGTCACAACTTTACTGGTATACAAGATGACGGAATTCAATCAAAGGCAAAAAACAGTTAAGGCAGGAGCTCTAGACAAACCACTTCACCTTGGCCTGTTTTCTCATCTGTAAAATGGAGATGATGGTAAGACTGCCTCTGTGTGGCTGGACTGTCATGATAATTAAATGTCAGGAGAGAGCCATAGTTAAGAAATCAGGGTCTGGAGTCAGAGAGGCCTGGGCCCAAACCCCGGCTCGGACACCAAGGAACTCGAGAATCTCTGAGCCAGTGTGCCACATTTATAAATGAACACAACAACCCTATTTATCTCATAGGCATTGTTGAGATGATTTAGAAAAGTAATGTATGAGAAGTACCAAATACCAGCTTAGGCTCTGGTTTTTTAAATGGTGGTACATATATGACAGCATTTTGAACTCACACACACACACACCCTGCAAACAAACAAAATTCCCCATAATGCTTTTAGTGAGAATAAGATAACAGGGACCTCTTATAGACTACTTGTAGACACATACACCTCTTACAGCATGTGTGTGTGTGTTTATATCTATGTGTATGTATGGTACATCCGCTGTGAGCCTAGATAAACGTGTGTGTGTGTAGAATAATGCAACTAATCAGATTGCTATTGTGGCAGGAAGCAGCTAGACATAGGTAAATTCATCTCATTTTGGGAGAGAAAAACAAACAATTAGTAATGATGAAGGAGTCTCGCCCATACTTGACACGTGAGACCTGTAATTCTGGCTTGAGGTACTGCTGATAGCAGCTGGCAGAGGAAGAAAATGAGGTAGACTGTTTCACTTTCAAATATTAATCCAAAAGTTAAATGTCATTTTAAAGGAACTGTAAAATACGTGTTCTCAGAGATTTTGGCTCCAGGGTCTGTATAATGTCATCACAAAGGCAGACCATATTCTAACTAACACTGGAAGCATCTTCATTGCTTAAAGCTGGCTCATAGCAGCAACTGAAACCATCTAGAAGCCATGCTTAGGGCTGCTCAGTTGGGGCCTCATCTATGGAAGTGCTGAGAATTCTAATTCCCATCTAAACCTAAACATCAGAAGTCTTCTAGATAGGGTTCCCAGGCCAACTAAGTTTATAACCAAACCCTTCGGAAGCACCCACAGGAGCTGGACCCCCGGCAACCCCTAGGATGTCAGCCAGCCTAGTGAGTGAAGGAAGCCCTTCAGAAAGCTGTGGTCTTTCCTGGTTGAGAACGCCAGCACACAGCAGGTGGGTCAGAGCAGAATTCAAGACTGGAAGAGGAAGGAAAGATGAGGTGGTGGAAGGTTCATTCTCCATTAGAATTCATACTCCATGAGAATGGAGAAGCCAAAGCTCCCTGTGTCAAGATAAAGCCATATGCATACGTTGCAGACATATGCAGACCCTGTTAAACCAAATTCACTTGAAGGAGATGTGGGCTGCATATAACAGACAGGTTTCCAAAGTCTTTCATTTTAATAAAACCTCCCAAACTGGGTAATGTTTCCTTACGAAACCCATGCAATAAAGAGTCCTGGTGAAAATTCTCTTTACCATCCTCAAGTCCCATGGCTCTTCCAAAGTGATGGGGGGAGGTGTGGAGAAGGTCAATATGGCTGTAGAATTCTTCAGTTTTCCATGTCATATGATACTATCATAGATCTTACAGTAAGGAATAAAAAGTCCTGAGCATCACTGCACAACCAAAGCCTCCATGATTAATCTGATATCCCATTACCGGGGACATTCTGTCCTATGGAATTCTGGTAGCCAAACAGCAAAATCACTTGCCAGAAGCAGGAGGCTCTATTTCTTAGCATCATACACGATATGAGCTGCTGGAAACCAGGACTAATTGGGTGCCGTCTCTGTTTCATGGGACTGGCTTCATGTCAGAACAGAGCCAAGGCATGTAATGGTTTCAGTTCTCTTGGCCTCCCCAGTTCCCTGGGTCAAATTAGCATTTTTGTTAGGTCTGATCAAATGGTTTACTTTTATAGAAAGAAAGAAGTCAGCAGTTTTAAGCCATCACTGTTGTCCCCACATACCGCCTAGCAGCTAGAAGACTTGACTAATGTCACATCACGATGTCCTATACTCCTGGTTAGAGGGCAAGAAGATGGACATGTTGGTTTAATCTGCTCAGAAGTTAACAGATTCATGATGGTGCCCAGGCCCTCACTCCCACCTCCAATCCCCAACCCCAAGAAAGCCCACAGTTCTTACTGGGAGCTCTCTGGAGCATTCTTTAATGGGTAGTGGGAAGAAATGAATCAGTGGGATACTGAGCAGGCCAAGATGGACCCAGACAATTTCCACACCACACCCACAGATCAGACACAGGGGAGAAGCCTGCCTGGCTCTGATAAAAAGATGCTTGTTTATTTTTTGTTTGCTTATTTTAGAAGAAGGTCATAAAGGAAGGAGATGCACTGAAGAGTTTACTATATACGTTTTTTTCTCCAAAGCAGCAAAAAGTCAAAAGTATACTCACAGAGTCTCAAAAGGGCCAGATTCCAGATAAGGAGTGAAATCCTTTCTGAGTGGGCATTAGCCTGGTCTCACCCAGTCCATAAGGGGTGGAGGCGGGAATGTTCCATGGCCCCTCGCATTGGGGAGCACACAGCTGAAGGCAGGCGTGTGTGCCAAGAGGTGGCAAATGCGGGTCTAGTTACACTGTGACTTCTCAGTCTTCTACAACATTGGATTCATGGCCAGGACGGTAGAGCTGTTAGTAACAAAGGAGGGTAGAGCCAGAGAGGACCGGATGCATCATCTGCAACCCCTTCCTTTTACAGATGGGACACTCCGAGAGTGGCTGCCCAGGGTCCCTGCTGCGGACCTGCGGTGTTGGCCCCACGTGCTGACTCCCACCCCAAGGCACTTTTTGCTTTTGTGTCTTATTTCCTCTGTGTGTCCTCAGTAGCTATTTTACCTGTTTTGCCCTAGTCTCACCTCTGTCCCAAAAGAGCAGGCGTCATCAAGTAAGAGAATTGCTCTATTAAAGTGCAGTTAAGAAAGCCGGGCAAACGGCAGGTGCTCTGCCAGTTCTGTCCCAAGCCAATTAAAACGCCTGCTTACCTCCAACACCGTGGTCACTTTTTCACAAAAGCTCAGCTTCCCCACTTCCTTTTCTGGCTGCCCTTCCTATTGTTGGCCTTTATTCAGGCTAGCACTTTACATGAAGCTGACTTACTGACGTGCTGGGCAAGGACGCAAATAGGTTTTTGGAACTCAGCTGAGGTTCTCCAGATGAACAACATAAAATCTATCAATCTGCCTCGAGAACCCAGGCCTTCTTAATAAATTGCTGCACGCTATCTGATTGTGTCCAGGATGCTCCGACAATGTTTTCTTAGGTCTGTTCTCCCGAAATGCTGCCTTCACAAAATGACTCACCTAACTTCTTTTCTTCCAGCTGTAAAAAGGTACTTTGATAAAAGGAGAATTGTTTCTCTCTCGCCCAATACTTTTGCCAACAAGGCAAGAAGTTGGAATTATATGTTCTAGTATTTGTCCAGCTGTTGTTTGCAGATGTTGTATTCTTTATACCCAGAAAATAGAAATTTAGAGAATGCTAGCGTGCAACTTCATCCTGAGAATTTCAAATCCTGCCCGTGTCTTTCAAAAATGTCCTTATGTGTTTGTAGCTTTAAGCACATCTGGGCTATTGAAGATACAAAGGCTTATAATCTCTCAAACAACCAATGCAAAGAGTTGTTAAATTTGGTTTTGGTCATGTGAAAAATTCACACTCTCAAGGATATATATAAATATATAGTAATTATTATGTGCCAGTCACCCTACTAAGCACTTTATTGAATTCGTGTAAGCCTCATAACAATCCTATGAGATAGGGAATTTTATTATCCTATGGGACAAACAAAGAAGCCGGGGAACTGAGAGGGTAAGTCACTGGCCCAAGGTCACAAAGCCAGTAAGAGGTAGAGCCAAGAGCTGAACCCATGCAGATCTGGCTCCATGATCCTTGATCTTAAGTTATGTATTACTTAGTCTCAATTAAAGTCAACTTTCATGGAAAAGGAGCTGATTTTGTGCTGGATGAGCTAAGCACATAAGTAGAGAAAAATACTATCGACTCCAGATATACTCCACTCAGACCCTGGGATACAGTGATTCTGAAGGGGGGCTGGAAACAGGTTCCTTGAATTCTGGGCCCACCAGCCACACCAGCCTCCCTATTCTAGCCCTACCTTCATCTCCAGACTGAATTCTCTCTGCCCTCCCACCCCCTCTCCCATGGGCCCGGCCTTCATGCCCACCTGTAGCTCTCCTCTGCTGTCACTAAGTGCTCCGAATTGGTGGTGGCCACCAACAGGATCAGGCCAGAGGCTGTGCGTTGGATCTTCCCAACTATAGGTTACTCCTGATCCCCCAATTTGGAGTCTGGATAAGCCATATCATCCCTTACTAAAATGTTAATATTAAAATTGTTCTTTGGTGATATACAAATCGTGGCTGATTCTTTGCTCCTCTGTAGGGTGTGCATCTGAAATGGATTATTCATGGATCTGGTCATCTGGCAGTCTCTCAAAGAATCATTCCCCTTAAGAGGCCATCTGTGGAGCATCCATAGTAAAGAGATTCCTATGGGAGGCCACAATCTTTTCTATTCGGTGGAGAACCCTTTCCCCACTCCCTCAGCCACCATCACCCCCAACCAGATGGTGCCTGACCTGTTAGATGACACATAGAACCGCATTACACAATATTTTAAAAGGGAGAGAACAGAAGAAAACTGAGCCATTTAAGTAATAATAATTTTACAAATAGTATATCCATAAATCTAGAAAATAATCATATTATTTTCCTGAGTTAGGAACAAATGAGAAAGCGCTCACTGGCACCACTATATAGGGTAAGAGCTGAAATGCCCTTTCCAACTCTATGGCTTGTCAGGAACTGAGAGCTGAGAGCAGCCACAGCCCGGGAGAGGGGAGGAGAGGGGAGAGGAGTAGGGGCTGCAGGAGATGGTGGCCATGTGGTAGTGCCAGCACATGTGAAGTACATCTCCATTCTGAGACTGTGGTATTCTATCTGCCAACCTTATGTTCCATCCAACCATAGAATTACCCATAATATTATTTTCTGAGTCTCAGTTAAAAGTCCTTTGGCTACACTTACACCTCCTTCTTGTCTCTGCACAACATGATTTCAGGGACCCAGAAGAGCCCCAGAAGCTCTCCTCCAGCCCCAGGCTGCTTATCCACCTTTTTTCCTTCATTCTTGGTACTTCTGCCTTATGATTTGTATGCCTAATAACAGTAAGGGCCTCTGGTTGTACTCTAGGTTGCTATCAGTCTTTTCAAGTTATAATGAATCAAAGATTTGGGTAGAGTTTGTTAGGAGGGCTGGGGAGACTGGGAAAAAAACAACCCAGTGCGCAATGTTACACTCATCTCGATAGCTGGGACCTGCTCCATGTGCTAATCATGCTCCTTTTTTTTTTCTTCCCCCAGAATACAGCTGCAACCCTAAAGAACTGCTAAGAAGTCATAAAGTTAAATATGGAATGAGATTCTTATGACAGCCTTTATAGTTTTTTGTTTGGGTTTTGTTTTTGTAGTGAGATTTTATTTAAGCAACCACTATGAGATTTTTTTCATTATTCACTTAGGCTCCTTCCCTCCCCCAATCCAAGCCCAACTGTCCTTGACGATCTCACCTTCCTTTATCCAATAGGCAGGAGAACCTCTCAATCCCAGTCTTTGAAATCAAAGACAGAAACATTAAAGAGGGTCCCCCCGCCATGACACCATGTCATCATGGACTTTGATGTTCAAGGACCAAAATAAGTGGGATCCCAAGGAGCCAATTCAAAGGTCAGGGGCAGATACCAGGCTCACTCATGAAAAACAAACACAACCAAACTCATCTGTTGGTGGCAGAATCTTCTTTTAGGAAGGATTTCACGGAGGCAATGTTTCTTAACTTCTTTGTCAAGGTGACAAACTCTAGTTATGAGCAACTTTAAAACCAAGTAACTAAACTTTCTTACACTTGGATCCTTATCTCAAAAAGAAGGAAAACCTACCAAGAGACACATTCTCTCCTTAAGGGAGGTTTCTGGAAAACCTCCTGTGAACTCCAGGAGACCAGACCCCCTTTCCTGGCAATGGGAGTTCACGGGGGCCACAGTGATGCTGCCTGACACTTCCAGCATCAAGTCTACATAAGGGACTTGGGCGGGACACAGGGGAGGACACACACACACACACACACACACACACACACACACACACACACTCCTTCACCCTGTCTCCCTGGACAGTGAATTCTCCTCCAGGAACTAACTTCTGAACTTTCAAAATGGTGTAAGGTCACAGTGCCCAAGAACTGAGGACACTGGTCAGTGAATTTTCCTTCTTTAGAAATAGAATCAGCCCCAACAGTAGCTAAACTTGGGAGAGCAGTAACTAGCTTCTATTCCGAACTGCACTGATAGCTACAAAACCCAGAAGTCCTAAGACTACCGGCGACCTGACCTGGTCATCTTTAAGTGAGTGCAGCTCCCATGGGATAAGGTTGTTTCATGTTAAATTTCAGGCCCCTTCTGTCCCCATAAGAAACCCCACTCCCCAAACCACACTGCACAGCCATCCCAATGCAGCCAGCCGGGGCCACAGGTCAGTCATGAGTCACGCATCTGTCTGCTAGCAGGCTGACTATATTGTCCTAGGGGTAACTCAGCAGGACTCTTTGAAGCATGGATTGTAACAGGATGGGCCACTCACGTTACTCAGGCTGGGATCTCCCCAACAGGCCTGTCTTTTGTCTAAGAGAGTCCCTGCTCTTATTCCCCTTTGGTCACCTCCCTCTCCGCCCCACTCACTGCAATCTCAGGGTCAGCCTTCCTACATACTTCCATAAGACAGACAGACATACTCCTACTCTCCCAACAAAAATAGCAACAAACTTCACCCAAGAGGAAAAAGAACTGACACATATGAATATATACCCCCTGGTCAAGCATTGGACCTTATTTTGTAACAAGGCAAGCTGCCTTTATTTCTATAAACAAGTCATAGCTGTCAGCCTCACTAGTTGGCCTTTAAAGATGGCAGTATCTTATAGAAAGCTATTAAACAGTGACAGCCTGACAACCAAGTCTACTAACAGGCTGCAATTGGTTGAGTAAATGCCTAGAGAGGAAAGAGTGCATGATCCCAGGAGTGCTCCTTGACTCCCTTGGGGGCAGCGGATCTGCCTCCAAATTTCATCCAGCTCTCTGAGGGTGTAAGCCATGACTCTCTTTTCCACTTTTCCGTTGAGGGGTCTGCACCTAGATTTGCATTTCATGGAGCATTTCTCATGGAGTCCATTCAGGCAAGATGATACCTTTTGGATCACCTACCTAGATATTTCCAACGCACATGCACCCTAAGACCCCCCAGTCTGAACAATGGCCGTCTCAAACATCACTGGACTGTGAGTTATGTGCCTGCTTCCTAGGTAAGGAGAGGTGATGATAAAACTCAAGCTTTCCCCTGAAACTTCTCAGTAGGTTATAAAGCTGAAAAACAAAAACAAAAACAAAAACAACCCAAAACACCCCAAACACAAACTACCATATCAAAAACTTCTTGACCCCTCTGAGCTGTCTTTCCCCCGACCTCTTGGAGCAAGGCTGTTAAATGACCAAAAATGAGTTCCAGTCTTAGGTTGGCCCTTCTCTTGGACCAAGATTCTTCTGTAATGTCACAAAAGAGAATGGCCCTGAGACCAAAACTGCAGTCTAGAAGGAAAGTGCATCAGGGTAAGGAGAAGGTACTAAGTGGATGGTACATTTGTGCAGTATGAAAGCTCCCTATATACTAATGCTGTGGCTTCTCACAGCCTTCCAGAAACCACCAACTGTGACATGAGCTTCACATCCAAGCTATGTGTGAACAGCCTCTTCCCTCCTGTTGGGTGCCGTAGACTGAGGCTATTGCTGGGACCTTCCACGAGACCTTGACTATCTAGGGGCAAAGTTGGCTCAGACTTGACTGGTTGGAGTGTAGTCTCCAAAAAAGTGACACTTGCGGATTCTTTCTTCCATGGAAAATCAACCAGGACCATGGGAGGACTGATCTGGGGGCTATTTCCTGGTCTTCACTGTCAAGGATCACCTATGGCCTTTATGGCTTCCATGGCCATAACAGGAAGGGTATCGGCGCTGAAGAGGTATGAAGGCCAGTCCCTGCTCCATGCCTCCGTGGCAATTAGCTGCACCTCCATCACAGCATCTCAGTGTCACAGGGTAATGTATTAACACCTGTTTAGTGACTGACCTCTGTAAAGATGAGCCTGTGCATCCCCGATGCTCAGCACAGTGCTCTGCACGTAGTCTGCTCTTAAAGTTTTGTCCTGAATTAACCAGAATATCCTGTTTTGACTCTTCTTTTCTGAGGTTCACTCTAGCGCAATGGTGGGACTGTGCATGGGATGCAGGGGTCCAAGCCCTGGAACCATAGGTCAACTTGGGTAAGAAGTATCTGGAGAGCTTATGAAAGCAGATTTCCTTGCTGTACCCTTGGAGACTCTGATTCAGTACCTCTGCAATGGGGGTCCCGGGACTCTAATTTTGAAATGCTCCTCCGGTGGTTCCAACATGCAGCCAAGTCAGGGATCCCTGGCCTAGCCAGGGTAATGGATGCACTGCAAATAGTATCAAACTCATGGAAACGCTTCCAGCCCTTGGCCCAAGGTTTTTATTTTTACCTTCGTTCTTATGTTGCCCTGGTACTTTGCCCCTCGTGGCATGAAGTGATGGAGTACAGCTCTGCAGAAACTCCTATTTCATGTACTGGTGTTCAGGTCTGTGACACGAGCGCGTCAGCAAAGTCTAACCCAAACACATGTACACATCGTGTTTTGTTAAAAGCAGATACGCCCTGAATTAACCAATGGGTAAGATACGAATGCACAGGAAGTTACAACTAGGTACCACTGCCCCCAGCACACCTTCCAGCATCCCTGGCCCGTCCCACCCAGGGGAACTCATGTGCTACAAATGGGAAGTCTTGGCAAGTGTCAGCTGGTCAGTTCAACAATCTTTCTCTTGCTTTGTTCAGTGGGTCAGACTGCCATGATCCCTGTGCAAGCCTCATTTAAAGCTCCCACAGATAAATGTGCTGGTCACTAGGCGGTCGTGGTGTAAGAAATCTATTCTGGACCCTCAGCTCAGATCCTCATTAACTGTAACAGGAAGGAAAGGCAATGGCAAGCAGGAGGCACGACACACTCCCCTCGTCAAATGAGACTTCACGGCTCTGAAACAAAAAGCCTTCAGAAATCGTGAATTAGCCATAAATCATAAAATAAGATGAATTACCGCTATATCTAGTACCTTCACAATGGCAGTTAGAAAGGACACCGAGCACTAAATGTGAGTCCTTTAGCCCAGAAGGTTTTCTGGTCGGTGGTACAAGAACTACCTGCCTCTCACCTTTATTCTGTTTTACTGATACAATTCAAACTTCTGCATTAAGCAGGACTCTCCATCCCCTGCAGAAGCTGATTAAAGAAAACTTCCAATTGTTTCAAATAATTCGTAGCTAAATTCATCTTGCTTTGAAGGCTACAGAGTCCCAAGGACAAATGTTCCTCTCATATGTAAACATTATTTATTCTTAATATCTCTATGCTTGCTCATTGATTTTCCCCCTCCCCACAACACTGTAAATGAAAAAGCCCTCGCTGTAAAGGAAAAAGCCATTTGGTGATTCATTAGTTCTTCCCTGAGTGTAGGAATTCATAACTACTACATGCCAACAGGTGCCTTTCCATCTAAGTTATAGATCTTTCTGACCATTCAGTGTGGATCTCTATGTCTTATACACTCCCTACAAATTGCCTACAGGCAGGAAATAGAGAAGAAAGTATAGAAATACATTTTCCTATAAATTCTTTTGTCTCCTCTATTTAAAACTATCAAGATAAATGCAAGTTACCTAGACAACTGTGTGAGCACAGGTCGCTGTCCTGAGGACTCGGATCCACAGGACCCCGAAGAATGTGCTGTACACCATATGGGGACCTTACCTGTTTTTCAAATGGCTGATGCACATCAGAGCCAACACACAACTTCTGGCTGGCTAAATAATTTGTAGCTGTAAGTGTCTTGGTCTTAAATTTAGAAATCAATAACATTATTTAAGGGATGACCTGAGTAATAAATTGGAGGAAAAGAGGGAAGAAGAGAATCACACCAAGTGGCTAGACATAAGCTACCAAGAGCGAGGTCAGGTAGCGTCTGTAATTTCACAGCATCTCCTACTTGGCTTTATACCCAGCAGGTTCCAATAAATGCTCTCCACCGCCTGACAGCAACCTTCCTTTCATGTATGTTTCATCTCCCGGTAAACTACATGGTTAAAAAAATGTATTTTAAAATTGTTTTCAATGGAAATGCATGGGTCAGTTCCTAAGAGTGAGGTCGTGAGGTGCCGGAGAAAGAGGATCCTGCACCCACATGGCAGGAGACCCGGATTCTGGTGCTAATCGCCTCATTTGCGCAGTGGTACTGGTGTCCCAGCAATGAAATTAGGATAAAAGCAGAGGCAGAGGGTGGCCGAGTGGGAAAATCAGATGAAAAGGAACCAGAAAACCAGGCTTTTGTTCAGGCCTTGCCCCTAGGATACACCCACAGGATCTGAGGCAAGTCCTTTTCCCTGGCCAGGGCCCACTTTATGCATTCAGAAAGGAAGGGGCTGGACTGATTTTTAAGGTCCATTCTACCTTTATAGTTACATGACTGGGGTCAACTTGGCAATTCATCAAAAGGGTTCCCGATCTTCCCATCTTCCTGCCAAGGCTGGCTTGTCCCAGTCCTGCCAGGTGGGGTGGGGTGGCCTCAACCTGCAGGCAAAACCCCCCTCAGGTCTGAGCCAATCCTCATGGACGCTGGCAGCTCATCCGAAGTCCCAGACCCCCTGGGCAGGAGGTGTAAATTGTTGCTAGAGTTAGTCTGGGGTCCTGGAGTGCCTGGAAGGTGCTGACCTCTCGCCAGCCCTCTCCCACGTTGGGGCCCTGGTCCCTAGATTCAGCTACTGGCTCACGTCCTGGTCCAGATCAGACAGATGACCCAGCACACAGTGCTGTCACCCAGTGGGTGGGGACTCCGCCCCCTGTCCAAACTCCTGAGGCTGCTGTCCCCATTGCCGGACACTCCCAGGCCCTTCTCCCATCAGAGATGGCAGTGCTGTCTGCACCACAGAGTGGTGGTGAGGAGCAAGGGAACGGCACGCAAAATGCCTACTATATACTAAGTGCTCTACAAATGATAATCACCATTGCTTATGATCCTAATCCAAGGCAGAAAAAAAGCAAGTGCCTGATAGCTGTTCATTAACTGTGGGAGAGCCCAGAAAAGCGGCGTCAGAGCCAGCCCAACGGGTGATCCCCTTCCTGCTCCTCTCACCTGGCAGGCATGGGGAGCTCAGGAAGCGGAGCCTGGTGTGCTTCTCCAAGGCATCTGCGTTTGTCCCCGGACGTACTGCTATCTGGTAGGAGAGTGAGTCAGAGAAAGAAAGAACAAGACAGACTATTCTTCTCTCAAGGCTTTCACTCCCCTTGGGGTGTAGTCAGAAAGTTTGATGTTTCTTCAAGTGTTAAGCAATCCCTATGGACTTAAGAGAAGAGACATGAATAACTCCAAGGACAGTAAGCTGTGTTTTGCCAAATAACATCATTACAACAGGGCTATAAGGAAACCAGGGAGCTAGAAAGAAACCGCTGGCTCCATTTATCTTTGTTTCTTCTTCTTCTTGGCTTTATGCAGTCGCAAGCCACTTCAACATGTGTGTTCTGGATATACCCCTGGGGCCCATTTCAGGGAATACTTTTTGAAGTGAAAGTGGCTAAGTGGCCTCATTCAAGGAATTTTTAAGCTCTGGAGGCTAGTTTGTCAAAAGTGGAGTGGACTCCCTCATCTGACCTCAGGCGGCCACCTGTCGCGGTAACCAAGGGAGAGAATCAGAGGGGCTGGACCAGCCAAGTTGCTGCCAGTACCCTGCTTCTGAGGCCCAGTCCTGTTTCTGGCAAGGAGAGGGAAGGCCCTCTGATTAGAATTACATGGTAAGTAAGCCCTTTCCTAAGGAAATTCTGCCATATCACCATGGGCCTATTCACACTCAAGGCAGGTACTCGGGCCTCAGAACCCACGCCTGCCAACGCCAGCCAGTCTCAATCCCACCGGACAGAGCCCATGTGGGATGCTGTTCAGACTTAGGCAGCGGGTGAGGAGGCAGCTCAGGGCTGTGAGGCTGACAGTGCCCAAGACGCTGCCCGGGGCTCTCCAACACCGCACACGCTCACAGCACATCTCGCAAATCCCTCCAAGCTGATTCTCTCAGCCTGGGCGGTAGGAACTCGTCTCTACAGCATTCGTGAGACTGGGAAAATGGCAAAGAAGTGCCGACAGAGGAATCGCAGGGCTATTCCAGACCATGGACATTTTTATCCATGTTTGAAACTATACCAAGAAGTAAAGAGAAACTGCAACATGAATGAGGCCCCCATTCCAGACACAACACTCACATCAGCATCCAAGTGCTCAACTTTGGGCCAGACGCTTTACAAACCAGTACTGAGCCTGCATACTCCCTGATCGAGGGACTGAACCTCTACGGGAGCCTACTGTTAACCCTCTGTACAGATGAGGACGCTGAGGCTGAGACAGGCTAACTGGCCCAACATCACACAGCTGATAGATGGGGAGCTGGGATTTGAGAACTCAGGGCTGTTCTGCTCCCAAGTGCATTCTCTTTCACCATGATGCTTCCAGTGATGTAGAAGAGAGAAGGGGTAGAAAGGAGAAAGCAAACTTAAAGTGCTACAGAAAGTCTGTCCCTTGGAATGTGCATTCACACAACATGCCCACACATCCCAAAGATCCGTGTTTTCCTTAAACATCCTCTGCCCAAACCTAGGTGCCCAGACATTAGGCTCTTTGAAAGATCATTCCAGAGAATGCCTTGTAACTCTTTTGGTACCAAATCTCATGCTAAGAAAAACTCTACCCTACAGCATTTACCTCTAAAGATTTATTTTCTTCCATTAGCTAATGTTTCCCAACAAAGGAATTTTGGGGATGGCCAAGTGTCTCAACCAAATATGCTTTCTCCTGCCTTTCAACCCCAAAGTGCTTAATACACCCTTTTTGTTGGGATAGCTCTGATCTGCAGGATGAGACTGTAAGCTGCTGCTTCTTATTCTCTCCATCCTCCAAGTACTCGGCCGTGCCTGTGCCCAGCAGATGTTCAGTGCAGGTCAGATGAGGTGAGGAGCATGCAGAATGTTCAGTACAGCCCCAGCCATGGCCAGTGGTCCGCAAACAGGAGGAGAGGGCAGAGCCCGGCTGTGATCACAGATACTGCTGCTCCGTGCTGCCAGGAAATTTGGGGTCCTGTCCTGCGCACTGACCTCTGGGAAGTCACATAACCTCTAGGTCCCTGGTTTTTTCGGTTATAAGATCATAGAGATTGAATGTGAACATTCTTCCAGTTGGATTCCTCCCTACCTACTTTCTCCTGTTTTCCAAGATGCTGCTTAAGGACACACTGTCACAAAAGCCACGTGCCTTTGTATTTTAAGAGACACAATTTGAAAGTAAAGGAAATCTCAGCATCTCATGCTTTAGGAGGTTTCAGACATCCTCATGTTTTTAGAAATTTCCATGTGGTTTGTTGGAAGCTCATTCCAGAATCTTACTGGTGATTGTCTATACTCCATATCCCCTGAGGGATGGAAGAGAAGAAATGACCCCAGTGTTGATAGAAAAGCCACACAAAGACTGTCTGGCAGTGTTCTTATTAAGCAAAGCAGACAGAGCAAAAGATGGCTAAATCATAGGTCTGCCTCTCCCTCACCACCGTGCCGCCGAGCGCCACACAATAGGCCTTTGGAAGCAGCCGGCTTGTCAGCATCATTCCCTTGCACAGTGGGTGAGCTGAGGCAAAGATAATTTTCCAGGCTGTTTGGCTATCAACAGACACCAAATTGCTTAGCTGAGCAGACGTGATCCCCTTCAACTTGTTGCAAAATTCTTAAACAAACCTTGAAAATGGAAATGTGTTCTCATTTTACCTCCTAGCTAAAGGCTGCTGAATTCTTAGGAATCAGGTGCAGAGGGCTACACACATAAACATATGCTCTCATAGAAAACAAGACCAGGCTTTCAAACCATTAAAAATGGGTAATTATATGTCATTAAAAAAATATATGACCGCCCTTGCCGCCTGCCCAGTGGCAGGCTGGTAGATATTTATCAGATGGCTCTTGGTGGCAGGAGAGCCCTAATCTGCAGCAGCTGCCGATTCCTGTGGTGTAAATACTCCCACTCTGAAATTTCAAGCTACCATTGCAATGTTTCTGAAGGTGAGCTTGGAAGAGATGCATGTGATCGGCTCTCAAAGGCCAGCGGGACAGCTTCAGCACACCGCTGGCTTGCCTGACATTCAAACCCTGATCCTGGGCTACAAAAGTGGGTCACTGAGAGCTGCTTCTCCCAGCCCAGCACGAGCAGGCGGCTAGGGCCCCTCAGCTCCTGGGGCATCAGCCATCCTGGCACACTGAGATCTCACCAGTATCTTCCATGTGCTCATCACGCTCTAGGTTCTTCCCCCAGCTTCTTCACTCTTCAGAAACCCAGCAAACACGTTCTGTCCTGAGGCCAAGCAGAGAGCTATCTGCCTCTTACTCAGAAAGGAATGAGCCTTCTTTCTTTTTTACGGAACTCTCCCTCCTGATTCCAGTAGGCAGGCTTGCTTTGGTTATCCTCCATCTGCCAAAAGGCAGGCCGTTTGTCAGGAACTTGCAGAAAAGCAGGTATGTTAAAAAGTTTGCTATTTGGCTCCCAGAATGATGGCGGCTTCATCAGAACTGCATGGGAATGAGGCAGGACCGGCAGGGATGTCCAGGCAGGGGACTCATTGCCCGGGATTCGTGGTCCGGAGAGCGAAATCCACATCAGAGCTCCACGTCCCGTCTAAGGGCAAGAAGCGAGGCCCGGCACTGGAGAGAAGGCCCTCACCCTGGTTCAGCCAACGCGCTGGTTCACGACGTGTGCGCTGTGACCTGAGGGTGGCCTTGTCCTAGTTATTTTACTCCCCTTCCGCTTTCCTCTGCATCTGGCTCCTTTTTTCTGTCTCCCTGTCTCTCCTCTGCTCGTAGGTTCTCCTCGTTCCCTTTTCTCTTCTAAGGGGGAGGCACAGAGAGCACAGGATGAACAAGAGAGAAGGGCATTCATAATGCAAGGACTGTGTTTGCATTTACTTCATCTGTACCGTCTAGCTCATGCTTGTTTCTTGGATTTTCAATCCCACACAGTCTTTAAGGAACTTCTTTTCAGAGCTCAACTCTCTATTTATATAGTCACTTTTCTAAAATAGCAGGCCCCCCCCCCCCGTGGACTCGCTGTCACTGCTGCTGTAGGCATCCCTTTTGAGGGCAGCAGGGGAGGACCCACGGGAGATAGACTATGACAGTTAACAAGCAAGAGAGACAGAAATAAAAGAGAAAAATCGGAAGTGGAGAGGTAGGCAGGGCAGTTTGCCCTTCGCTCCTTTCCAAGCTGAGCCTGGCCACGGTAGACCAGCATCTCCCCCGGCCAGCCTGGGTCCACCTCCTGACACCAGCTCCTTCATTCCCCATCGCCCTGCCTTGCACTCCACCTGCTCTCCTCAGGCTTGTGTTCCATGACAAACTCGAGGGAAAATGGGAGGCTCCTTCTCCCAGAGGACTTTTAACTGTGGCTTTTTTTTTTTTTAATCCTGTCTTACTTCCTGGTACAATTCCAGGCCACGTAGGGTAGTTCCAGGCAAGACAGAGGCCTTCCAGCCACCACCACCACTACCCACGTGGGCAGCGACTCACACCCGGGCCTACTCCACTCGTGGGTGTGATACACACCTGCGCCATGAACATTCCAACTGGAGGCATTTAACGATGCGATTCGTGAATCTCCACCAGCCAGGAAAACATATCCCAGGAGAAGCCTGAGATAACATTTTGTGATCCTGCCAATGACCCCCTACCACACTGTCAGATAAGAAAGTCCATCGAGAAGTTTGGAGAAGGGGAAACAGGACCAATAAACTCCAACCTCCCAAAAGGCAAGTTTACCATTCCTGGTGAATCCAGCACAGCATTTTCATGCCCTGCTGTATGCCAATTTTTCATCAAGGAAAAGAACCCTCATAAGGGGTTGATGGACAAGCTTTCCTCAACAGGCTGGAAAATAAATGGTGTATTTTTTTAATGGTACAACAGAAACATTTGAAAGGCATTTATTGTATCTGCCTTCAGGAATCTGTTAAGTTAAATCTGGCCCCATCCCAATGACCACAGAGAAAAACCACATAAATTAAACATATAAAAAACAAACATTGGGGCGATTTACAGATGTCTCATATCTTACAATATAACTCAGAAAGAAAATTCATCTTTGCAAAAGCCCACAACACCTCCCTTGAAAACCGTGGAGGGTTGTGTGTTTATCTTTCCCAGACCAGTGGGTGTTCTCAGGGGTGGGGTAGGGATGTGACCTCAGAATATACCAGATGGTTTTTCAAGATGTCAGAGAACTGGACAGTGGTCAAATAGGGCTTCACCTACTCTCCTGTAAAGTTGAACAATTCAGTCCATTGTGGATGAAACAGCTTCGACGAGCTGTAGGATATCTACCATTCTTTCTGACCTTCAGCCACTTCCTTGTATCAACTCTCCAGCATAATCAAAGCAGAAGCCAACTTAGAGTCATGTTAGGAATCTTCACTATACACCTTTGCTATTAAAAGGCTACCAAGCACTCTCCCTAGACCTGAACCTCTCACGGGCCGGTCCTGTCTCTGTTCTCTGCCTTCTAGCACCAGCTGCAGCCCCATTCCTGGCACAGGGCCGGGACTGCACACAGTTGATGAAGGCACTTGAGTGAATCCACCGTGATCTCTGGTTCCCGGCTCTGCATTCTTGCCATGGGAGTTCCTGATGATCAGATCCTCTTCTGCTAGGATGTGTCGTATCTTATCAGAAACGTCAGCGTCTGGTGGGAGGTTGACCAACCACCCACGTTCTCATCGTGCTCCTGTCTTTAGCCCCCACCATGTCCTCTTCTACCCACTCACCGACTTCTGCATTGCCTTCAGCTCCCTTAAACAGCATCGTCACTGTCCTTATTCTTCCCCTCTTGTGTTTTCATATATGCATATTTATGTGCACGCATAAATGTGTTGGCTTTTAAAAGCAGGGACATAAGTATATGTACAGATATGTAAGGAGTATGATGTTTTTTTCACCATGGTGAATGGTATGAAAAACATAAAAACAAAGATATTCTATTATTTCTCACATGAGGACAGAGAGCAAAGCTCAAGGGTTCATCCCTTCCACTGTCATAAATGCCTCATTAGCAAGCCCCCAACCCTGGACCCTGGGGGTATTTAGGCCTTTCCCTAGGACCTCAGGCTGGCCTAGGTCTAAAACCCAGTTACACATGTGGCGTATTGAAATATACAACTCTTCTTGAGGAATGGGGCTTAACTGCTGAACTCCTATATCTCACTTTCTACAAGGTGAATCCATGAATGACATACACGTGACCAGCGGGACAAAGTTTCCCAACTAGGGTGGATATACACATTTCCAGTGCTTTCCAAATTGTTACAAAACGCACCCCTCATATTCCCCTCCTTGCCACCTTCCTTCAAAGAGCACACAGAGCCTCCATCTCCCGGACCCAGGATTATTGTGGTGCTGCCATTCACAACACAGCAAAACTGGTAAACTCTATTAAACTTCCATCAACTCGTCGTGTTGCATTAAAGACCTCAGTCAACCTTTTGACAACAACTGTAAAATGTCTCCAGATGGTTAACACAGCACATCAAAGTTAGTATTCAAGGGCTTCAGTCAATCTGAGAAATACAGATCTCCCGTAAGAGCATGACATCACCCCACAACCTCAGCTGCCAAGGCACCTCTCGAGACTTTTGTTTCGGAGGGGTTGCGAGGAGGAAGACTTTGGGATCCCAACTGATGAACACACACACACACACACACACACACACACACACTCACACACACACACACACTCTGTCTCTCTCTCTCTCTCTCTCTCCATCTTCTCCAGCAGATGCAGAGATTCTATTCCCTGAGGAAGGAGACACAGTTGGTGGTGGGCCTGGAGTGAGCGCAGATGTGAGCCTAGTGCTTGTGCTGCAGAGCCGGGACCCCCTCCCGAATTCACCTCCCATGTTGCTCCCTTCCCCTCACTGCCATTCCTTTAGTTCTATTTCTTTACCTCAGTGGAAACAGGAATGGGACCTGGCTTCTCTATGCCACATGCGAGCGAAAAAAATATGAAGCTGAATGTGAACTACTTCACATTCCCCAAACTGCCAGCCAAGGGTGTTCAGAAGAGCCGGGTGAGGACTATTCCATGCCTCTGGGCTCAGGAGGACCACAGGCTGCAGCATGAGCTGGGGACCAGGAGGCAGGATGACATGAGACCTCCATTCCGGGAGTCACAGCCCTAGCTGTTGACAACATTTAGTAGAACAAATCAGTACTGCAGATGTGTTTTTTTTTTCTTCTATTTTCACTAAAGCCCTACAAATTTATCTTCAGATGCAAAGCCCATTCCTGCCCCACCTATGCTCCTTTGCATAGATATTACTAAAGGAAACCGAGGTTGCTTAGAAATAGCTGATGTTTGGTGGGGGAAATGGAGTCTGAGCTATGAGAGAGAGATCTCATTATGTGGGAAGCACGGTAATCAGTCCAGAGTACTGGGGGGTCGTGAGCTTGGAGACCCACTGCAGGGAAACTAAACCCCTGCTAGGATCTTCTCAGTTGTTCCCACTACGTTAAATGGATGGGATTGTCAGGACATCTTCAGAAGGGCAGATATATATGATTTTCAACTACTGGTGTCCTAGATCAAAGTAGACCACAATAAGAACCCCATTGTCTAGTTAAAGGCATTATGCTGCTGCACGGAGCACAGAGCATTTACATTAAACCCATCCTGACAAAGGTAACAAGCCACAGAAATTTTTTTAATTTGGGCACACTCACTGGGGCTAAGCGATACTCAGGCAAAGTGGCATTTGGTGGTGAGCTAGCCAGAGGCTGACCCCTGTGCACCATAAGAGAGCACCCCCTCTACTCCTCACCCACAGAAGCCCACTGCCAAGAGCGGTGCCACAGCACTGCCCCTGGAGCTGGGGGGTTCCTTCCAGTGGCCCTGCAAACCCTATCTTCTCCCACGCTCTCTAGAGATAAAGGGGCTGAGGCTCTTGAAGGTTAAACCCCAGAACACAAGCCTCAAAGTAGGAAAGAATGCAGCTCAATGGTGATTTCCTTTCCCCTTAGCTTTTCTGGCAGATCATGCTGCCCCTCAAATGTGTATGTTTCAGGTCACGTGCTAACATCGGTCATGCATTTTCCACCCCTGTAACTAAGTGCTCACGAGCCTGACACATGAGTGCGGACAAACCCCTGCTATTAGAACAGTGGAGGCCATGCAGGTAGCAGCTCCCCTTTCCAGCCACCATGTGGGCAATTTGCACTATCATGCAGTCCCTTCTTATTGTACTTTGAGGGCCGAGGTCCAGAGAAGCAATTCAAATTAGACCTCAGGTTTATGGAGATTCTTAACATAGTTATAAATATTCAAATCAGGGCTGGATCTTGGCAGGATTTTTCTAATTAAAATTTCATTCAAATTAAATCAGCCACATTTTGACAGACACAGGCGACAAAAAGCTTTGTGGTTTTGTGAGGGATTTTCTCTCCCCCCAACTAATCAAAAACATGGCTAATGTACTAAGAGTGGGGAAAGGACTCAGTCCTTGCTGGTGGTGGTTATGCAGGAGGGGCGGAGGGAGGCTGCGACCAGAAGCCCCTGCTTTCCCAAGCTAACATCATTTTAGAATTGCCTATTACTTAAAAATCTAGAAGTCAATAGCCTCTCCACGGAGGCTGGAGCTGCCACAAGCAGTATTTTTAAAAAGTAAAACTTGATACCATCATGAGCAAACTACTCGACATCATTTGCATCTGAGTTCGATCCCAGATTAAGCCTTCAAAACACAGCTGCCAGCCTCAAATTTGCAAATACAGATACAAATTTCCTTTTTATAACAGTCAGACTTGTAAAAGGCAAACAAAATAGACAATGCAGCACTTAGAACATTTCCAGCTAAGAAGGGAAGAAAAAAAAAAAAGCCATTCCAAGATCCAAGGCAAAATACCTACTTTTCATGGTAAAACAGCTTTATTCATTTCCACTTCCTCCACCAAACACAATTTAAACTGCACATAATTTTTGCTATCAACCCCTCTCCTACAGACTGTAACAGCTAAAATGCCAGTCTGTCTCCAACATAATTAAACAAAATGTGCAATCTTCTAAAATCTGTGAATAAACAATATAAGGCAAAATAAAAGACCCAGACAAAAGAGCATACCGAGATCAATCGTCGAGCACTGACACCCCCCGCCAAGGAGTACTTACAGCATCCACTGTGGCCTGGAAAATAATGACTTGAGGACACAGCGAGGACAAGGGTGTTGGGGGCAGTGCAGGTGAGGACCCTTGCTAGGGGTGCAGAGGGGAGGAGCTTTATGCAGTACACAAGCCAAGATGGCACTGATGGCGGCTCCTAGAATCTACCATCAGGCTGGGAAGGCAGCTCAGGAGAAGTTCCGACAGCCCAGCCTGGACTGATGGGGATGGGACTAAGGACAAAACAGAAGTCATGGTTGAGATGTACTATGTGAGTTTGCTAATGCTACCCGGACAAAGTACCACAAAAGGAATGGCTTAAACACCACAAATCCCCTGTCTCATAGTTCTGGAGGCCACAAGGCCAAGATCAAGGTGCCGGCACGGCCATGCTCCCTCTGCAGGTGCCAGGGAAAGGTCTGTTCCAGGCCCCTCTGCTGGCACCTGGTACTTCCTCGGCTCACAGCGACACAGCTCTGGTCTTCGCTGGCATCCTCCCCTGTGCATGTCTGTCTCCGCATCTCCCCTTTGTGTAAGGACAGCTATCATGCTTGGTCTGGGAGCCGCCCTACTCCAGTAGGCTCTCATCTTAGCTAATTACATCTACAGTGACCCTATTTCCAAGAAAGGTCACATTCGGAGGCAGTGGGGACTGGGACTCCCAACAAATGAATTATGGAAGAGACACAATCCAACCTGTAACATGTATGAAGGGTATGGTTATCTCACTGGACAGTAAGTGACTGTTAACTCCAACTCACTATCAGCTCTGGGAGGGCAAGGAGTTAGCCCTTTCTATGATGCGTGTCAAGCCACATGCCTCCCAGAACTCTGCTTGGGGAAACCGTGGTGGTGGTGGTGGTGGCAGCAGTGGGGAGGGGTTGAGGTGCACCACCAAGCATAGTCTTTGCAACTAGAGAGACCTGGGCTCCAGTTCTGACTCTGTCACTTAAGAGCTGTGCGCTTTGGGACACACTGTTTAACCTCTCTGAACATCTGTTTCCTCCTCTGTAGAATGGAGAATACAACATCAACCTGACAGGTTTGTAGTGAGGATTACATGAGATGACATGAATAAAGCAGGCGTCCATCTTATGGCACGTGGGGCAACCAGCATCCATTCAGTCACCTCCCCTGTACTTCTCCTGCTTTTCTCTTGAACCCTGAAAGCGAGGCATCTCGAAATCAAGTCACTGTATTTTACTTTTAATTATAAAATGCAGATCTTCTAAGCACAAACACAATACAACACCAACATTAGCTCAGATTACCTGGCCCTTACAGCATAAATAATTGTTTTAATGCAATTAAGCTTTTAGCAGTGTTGGAAGACAAGCTTACTGATTTTTTTTTCCACCCAAGGGAGCTCTGATTCATGACTTTCAAAGTCTATTCAATGTATATGAAAGAAAAATGCCTTCTTTTTGCCCTTAGTTTTCTTAGTCCCTCTTTTTTATAAGCAAATAGCCTGGGAGACATAAAAAAAAAAAAAAAACCCAAAGATGCAGCCAAAAGATGAAAAGGTAAGACAAAGCAAAATAAAACAAACAACAAGAACAAAAATCACCTTATTCTTCCTGCGCTGCCCTGCTCCTCCCCAGCAAGATTAATTCCTCAAAATGATTCTTCATGTTATTTTGGTTCTTGGATATTTTTTCAAATAGTAAGAACATAAGGTTGCATGTTTATACCCTCTTAACATCTGGGCAGTGCACCTCTTTGATTTTACCCTTTAAGGTTAAATAGGTGTTAGACATCTGGTTCAACAACATTTGCAGAAATATCTCGGTGGAACAAACATGCATTACAGTTTGGGGGGTTAGAAGTGTCCTAGATGTGAAGTAAGAAGGACATCATCTGTCCTGTCTCCCCACCAATTTTCCTATGGTTTTATTTTTGCTCACTCATTGTTACACATATAGTGCACGCTGCTGTCAGAGAAAAACAGAGGATGGGCATAGCCAAAGGACAGCAATCCTGTTTTGAGAGTGGGTAGAATTTTAATAGCAGGGAGAAGTTGTTTCAAAAACAAACCCAAGAGCAAACTGCTATGAGCCTCACTGGGAAAAGTTAGGGATTTGGCGGCTGTGGAACGGGTGTGAGGTCTCGTGCCCTCTCCCTCTGCAGTTGGCCTTGAAGCACTAAGCTCATCTTTTTGACTGCAGTCTCCTCTTCCAGAAAGCACAACGCTAGCAAATAACGCCCTCCCTAGTTTCGGGCTGCTATGGGTTCCCAATGATATGTAAAATGTTCAAATGCTTTGAAACACACCACAAAAATATAAAAAATGTTCTAGAAAAAAATAGCTTTTGATCTACAAAAAAAGTAAAGGAACGAAGACACTTGGAAATCAGAGAAAGGCTCTCAGACAAAGGTTCTTATTTCATGCCTCTTGGACAAAACAGTCAATCAAACACACTAATGAAACAAGGTTGTGAGAGAGGTATTTCCCAGCCTACTCTGAAACTGCACCGTAAAATGACCAAAACCAACGTCTTCATAGAGATGACAGTCATCTCACCAACACTCAAGAGCCTAATGAAAACAATGAATTGTGGATCACTATATCACAAACTAATGATGTATCGTACAGTGACTGACATAAAAAAAAAGAGCCTAAGGAAAAAATCAAGGAACTAACGACAAGTGAAAATACGTATCATCTGTTCTCCTCTGTGAGGTAAAACTCAAAACAATGTACTTCTGAGGAGCTGCCTTGGGAGCAGGAGAAGGCAAGTTCCAGCTTTTTCCATGCTAACAGCTTTTCTCTCTGTCTTATTAATGTGGAGCCAATCTGCACTACTGATTGGACACCGGGGAGAGTTCAAGCCTAATTGTTGGACCAATAACGGCAAGTTGAAATGATTTGCTGGCATGATAGCATGGGTAAACAGGTTTATCTAGCTGGCCATTAAACCACATAAACAATTGTCCCCAGTTTCTGTTTTGGTATATGGTTGGTATCAACTAGGTCAGTCTTGTCTTGGGCTTCCCAAGCCGGTTGTTATTTCTGCAAAGCAATCTGCAGATGAGCAAAAGACAAAAAAAGGGGGGGCGTAATCTCTGCTCTCCTCTTTAATAGGCACACAAGCCCATTTACATTCTGCTTCCAAGTTCATGGAATAAAGGCCTCTTTAGTATCCCGTAATAACTCCATTAAAAAGCTTATGCTTAATCACATGGTTAACATTTTCATGTGGAATTGGTTCCCTTGCCTACCCCCGCATCTGGATTCCCAGCTCCCCACCTCACACAGCTAAACATTTCCCATTGATTAAAAAATGCTGTTCGTGCAACTTTACTATCATCGGTGGTTAAATATAATTAACTCAGCATTTCAACAAAAGAAACTGGATCAAATTGCTCTGCAATTTTGGGTAAGAAACAGGATTTCTTCCCACTGTGTACAGACTAAACCAGGAGCAGCAGGACAGATCTGAGAAGTTAATAACACATCTAAAACAGAAGTAGGGAAAAGTACATTAATTACTAGGTAATGGATATCAACACTGCAACTAACTGCAATTACACATGCTTAAGTGACCCAGGGTGTAAACCGATCTTGGAGAACGCATGCCATCCCTCCTTTTTTCATAAGACGTGTTATGTGGGCCTGCACTGAACCCAGAGATGGGCAAGTCGTGGTGGCCGCTGGTGGGGAGGCTGCTGCGACCTGGTGGGATCGTCCAGGGTCTATCTCAGAGTAACAGCTGTGAGCTGGAATTCCAAACCCGTGTTTACAAAAGCAACAGAAGTGAACGGGGCAAAAGAACAAGAGACCAAATACAAATAGAAGCCAGACCACAAAGATCTGGGCTCTGAGAATGCAGACTGATGCACTGTGCGCTCAGCACCTCCGCACAAAGCGACATGTTCCAAAGAGAGTCCTCCAGGTGAATTTGAATTAATGTGTGTATTCAGCCCAACCTGGAAGAAGCCTTACTTGTCCAAATCAATTTTAAACACAGTTCTGAATTCAATTCCATTTCCTTTTAGATATGGAAAAATGGGTTCTGTGAAATTCTGGCTTCATGGTCCCACTGCAATCTAACTTATCTATACCATTCTAAAGAAGTTATATAACAGGTGCCTAAAGATCTGGTTCAACTTTTCAAAAAGGGAAGAAAAACCCAAGCTGTTGGATAAAAACAACACACACACACACACACACACACCCTAGCTATCACTCTAGATTATGAAACTACAGCCAACTGGTCACAGCAGATCAGTTCTAGGAAAGTCTGCCTATAAACCTGGCCGAGGGCCGAGCACTGAGTCCCACTCACATTCTGAGTTTGAGTCGTGTGAACCTTGGGCAGAGGCTGCTCCCCACGTGGTATGAATGCAGGGAAGACACTCTCCAGGCTGGAGAGGGACCCAGCCTCCCTGGAAGGAGCTGCCCGCAGGCTCCTGCAACCCACTAGCTTGACTCCCACACCCCCAGGGGCTGGGCTCCAGTGGCAAAGCCTGGAATGGAGGCTTTTAACTAACTGCTGAATGTTGAGGAAGGTTTTGGTGAAAACACTAAAAAAAAAAAAAAAAAAAAAAAAAAAAAATCATTTACCACTGTGAAATAGTGGGTGGTAGCTGCCATGGTAACATGGAGCCCACCCTCACAAGGAGGTCTGTGGGGAAGGAGCCTGAGCCACTGTCTGACCAAAGTCAACCCCAGATCAAGGGGACTTGGGGGAGCACACTGTGGAAGGTGATTCCCCTCATGGCGCCCCAGACTGTGGAACTCCACAACGCTGCTCATAAACCACTTAGAAACACGGTATTTTGTCCAAGAATGGAAGTGAGGAAGCTTAGAAAGATAAGCCTTTTCCAGAAGTGAGGCAAATCTGAGGCCAGTGACTAACAAGGAGAGCTCAGTGTCCTGGCATCTTTCCGCGGATAGGTCTGTGTTCCTTGACAACTCCTCTGACTACAGGAGGATCAACGCTGTGCACTAAGTGTGTCCTCTTTGTTCCTCAGCACAGTTACCCATGCTGCAGCCCTCTTTAAGTGCAAGTGAAAACCAGTGTGTCAAATTCCAAAGAGTATGAAATCAAATTTGTGTTGACAGAATGACTAATGAGTGAGTGAATCCCATAAGAAGCCATTTTGAAACCTGAAATCGGATCTAATCCAGCTGAATTTGTGTCTTACTTAAAAGTACTATAAATGATTACGTGTTTGCATTTATTTTTTGCCTTTGTGGAGATATGTATTGTGAAATTCATATACAGTAAGATAGAATTGACTTTTTTGTGTCACGATTTGCCAGAGGTAGAGCTCCAGATTTCCTTCTGTGAAAAGTTATGGGTCATGAATCTGAGGATCTGAAAGGCTCCTGCGTTATCTAACAAAGTCAGTTTTTGTTACTTTCCTTTGGTAAAGCAGGGGTATAATAACAACCTCTATCAGTGCACCTGCTTTATAGGTGAATGGAAGTTAAGTTAAAGTGACCCACCCAAGGTCATACAGCCATTCCACTGGATTTGCAATTGGACAGCAGCTCTTCAGCTGACTCCTTGATGTAGAGATATGCAGTACCCACTGGTGGGCTCTTATTTTATTACTGTGTTTTTGTATGGCTTCTTAGGGTCCTACATCTGCAAATTCCTTCCCCATAACTTGCCCTAGCAACCAAGCTGCAAGGCGCTGAAATGAAAGCCCAGGACCATGGCTGTGATCCAGGCCCTGTGTTCTGACTCCTTCCTCCTGCTGCTGCCTTTTTGCTATTTTTCTGATCATTATCACCTCTCCCAGGGAGTAGGTGGGGAATATGAAAAGGCGTGGAAATGCATCAGTCACTTTTGCTACCTAGGAGCAACGGGAACAGAGGAGCAGGCAAGAAGCCAGCGTAGCTAATGGTGGTCTTCACACTAGAGTTGCGTGAGCAACCAGGAATTCAGGCAGCTGGGACATCTCTCAAGTGGGGCAAAACCAGAGGCTACCTGTTACTCATTCAGTGGTGGATGATGAGCTCCTAAAGATGTGGGAAGATACTCCACACAGACAACAGTTTGGTCAAGGGTGAAAGACGAAGGCAGCGCCAATCCCAGCTCTGACCAGATGACTCAGAGGTTCACACTTCATTCTCTAAAAAGCCGTTTTGAAAATTAACTGCTGCAAGTCTGAAAGTGGTGATTCGCAGTGCTTCCCGGTCTCCACTGTTGTAAGACAGGTAGGGAGCCTGTGGCTCAATCAAAACAGAGGAAATGATTCTATTCAGAGCCCAGAGACCATATGTGAGATTCTGATCTTGGCTCTAGAAGGACCCTTAGAAATCAATTTTCTGAACTAGTGCTTCTGAGGGCTACTGACCCTACCCAAAGCCCTCTAAGAGGACAGAGGTGGTTCTGCTTCATTTTCTTCCCTTTCTCTTTTAAACAAGGTAAAAGCATCAATTACTGTGTATCATTCTAATTTAATAAATATCTAATTCAATTTGTATTCTTCAGGCTCCTGACTCAGGCTTTTCTCCTCTTTGGTTATTGTGTCTCCCCACCCCATGATGGTAAAATTTAAAACTCGCTTCTCTGTTTATACTTAGAGGAAATACATAATCAGGTTACTGGCAGCTAAAAGAACAATGTTAGGAATTTTAAGAGCAATGGTAAAGAAAGGACTACCATTTGCATTTATTTGCTGGCCATGGATAAATGAAAGGTGTACTGTGGTTGTGAGGAAGTGAGTGTCCTATGTCAAGCCCTAATAATCCCAGGTGGGGACACTTTGCATGGCTGCGCTGTCCGGCTGGCCTTCCTCTGGTATCTTCTCATCTCACTCTGTGACACACGCCCACGGCACTAATCTCCCTGAGAAACCATGCTGGGCTTCTATCCAACGACTACCTGTTATCCTGCATGGCCTTCAGGAAATAAATAAGTAAACAAACAAATAAATAAAAATAAAACAAAGCAATAGAAGCCTTGTAAATCCCCAGACCTTTCCCAACCTGCCTATATTTCCTCTGACTTGGTTTTCCTACATAAACCTTCTGTGTCCAAACTCACAAGACCTCTGAAATGTGTTATGCTTTCCCACTGATGAGTCTGTGTTTATGCGATTATTTCCATATAACGCTCTGTCAACCTGACCCTCCTATCTTGGGGAAGTAAGGTCCCTAGTTGAGCTAAGGTGGGCTGACAATGGTAGGGGTTATTTCACAGTTGCCTTTTTTTTTAGCTGTTGTCCTCCCCTCAGACAGACACGCTTGGCCCTGGTTGTCAATGAATAAGCCATGGGTCCCCTTTTGCACCATCAATTCAAGTGTAGGTGCTAAGCGCCGACTGCAAATCCAACACACCAGAGGCATCTGGTCTAATGCAATGGTATCTCCACACGAGGAGTAAGTAGTGCTGCATTCAACCTTGGGAGATACCACATTCACTCTGCGTACCCAATACTGAGGTCTACTGAGGCCACTGTCAGATCCATGAAGGACCCAGGGGGCAGTGGGGTGCTCTATGTCCCTATCCAGCAGCCACACGGCAACATACCAATGACAGGGTGTTACAGGTGTCTCTTCCCATAGCACCCCGCACTTCCCTTTGGAAATAACTCTAACATTTTTTTCCCTTACTGCCATAGACTCTAAGATGCCAAGGTCAGCAAACGTTTGCACAGCTTTGTATCCTCAGCAACTGGCATGGTGTCTGGCATATTAACAAAACTTATGACTTTAGGGCAATTGAACCCTGACATTTTCTTCCTTAAATCTTAGCCGGATATGAGCAAAACTTTCCCTTAACCCTAGATTTTTTTACTTCTCATCTCGCCTGTGGCCCACAACAGGCAGAATGCTAAAAATATGGCCCTTCTTCGGGGCGCCTGGGTGGCTCAGTTGGTTAAGCGTCTGCCTTCGGCTCAGGTCATGATCCCGGGGCCCTGGGATCAAGCCCGGCATGGGGCTCCTTGCTCAGTGGGGAGCCTGCTTCTCCCTCTCCTGCTCCCCCTGCTTGTGTTCCCTCTCTCACTGTGTCTCTCTCTGTCAAATAAATAAATAAAATCTTAAAAAAAATATGGCCTTCCTACCTGGCAAGAAAGGGGCATGCTCCCGACTGGCCTCTCTGGGCCAGGACTGGACACAACCTTCCCTTCAGAATACCACCTCTCCAATGAGAGGTGTCTTGTCTCTGACAAGTTACCTCCCACAATGCTCTTGACAGATGCCAAGAGCAGAAACTCGGACCTGCACCTCTGGCTCTGAGGACCAGTTCAATAGAGAAACCCACAGAGGTCAAAACCACAACATCCTATTTTCCTGGGGGTCAGAAAAAGGTCCTCGTGGAGACAAAAGCAGTAAGTCTGCATGGCTGACAGGCTGCGGAGCCAGGATCCGCACAAAAACAGCCGCCTGAGTGATTTTTTTTTTTTTCAGAGTGTTACAGCCTTTTTGTGGTATTTACTTTACAGAAAGATAAAGATTTGCCATAGACTAAGAAAATTACATCCCTGATTCCGATCCCCCAAGAATCCCTTTGACTTTCCTTCTGGGAGGCAGGAAGACTTCTCTCCAGCCGGGGAATGTGGGCAGAGGTGTGAGGTTGCAGAGGAGGCTGGAGACAAGTTCTCCCCAAGCTGGGGTGCTCTGCCCCAGCTACATATTAAACCCCACAGGGGCGGGAAGGTATGGACACCTGGGTCCGGCCCCTGGTCGGCAGAATCCGAGTGTGCGGGGTTGGGGAGGGCCTGAGGAATGGCTCATGTTCCAGGTGACTTTCACATGCATCCGGGTTATGAGCGTCTCTCCCAGGGAGCCCCGGTGATGAGCCCAATGCCCATCTCAAATCTACATGTGGACTGTGTGTCCCTGGGACCACTGGGGTGACGTGTTGAATCATTAATAAGACAGTTTCACCGTTGCCCTGGCCTTGTGTGCTGCCAGCAGGGGAGATGTCCTGTGACTGTGACAACAAAGGGAGAACAAGGCCGAATCCAATAACATTTCTGGTGGAGACAAACACTTGGGACAGATCCATTTTTTTCTTTCCATGTCACATTATGGCTACCTCTACACAGCCATTCATCTTGATTTTGAAAAGCCATTAAAAACCATGTTTTCCCCCAGTGTTATTTGTTCAAGGAAGAGGGATGTCATGGGCTCACTTTCTCTGTAATTTAGAAAAGAAAAAAATGAGTCTTCCATTTTCAGGCTCTGTAGGAGCTACTGGGCCAGGACAGGGCAGCAGGAAAACAGTCCACAGTTAGCGGAGAGCGCCTTAGTCTCCCTGCTTCCGTGTGAGCGCCAGCGATGGCCGCTGGTTATACACGCACCTCTGCTCCTATCGGCAGCACGGGGCAATCCAGCCTGGGCCGGGATTTTGTGTTTTAACAAATGAATGACAAAACAAGAGGTGTGCTTCAAATGACTGGAAACCAAGTAGACAAAGCGGTTGCTGTAATACCGTGTTTTGATATTTTTAGCTCTGTTTGCAAAGGCTAAATTACAGGAGGAATCTGGACCCATTTCCTTTAGCAATTGCCTACTAACACACCACAACCATCTCAGGCTACTCCTCCTCCCCGAGGAACGACAACTCAAAATCACAGATCGCACCGAAATAAAACCCCACAACTGCTTGCTTGCTTGTTTGCTTGACTTAGAGGATCCTGACCTCCTAGCATAACACCCTTGATTTCTGAAAATATCTCCAACAGCAGTTTACCTGGCATCCGTGCTGATGACACGTCGTTTGCAGGAAGCTATCCAAGCCTAGGTTGCAGGGAGAGATCAGTTCAGGGGAAGGACAACATGACCAGCTGCTTCCTGGCACAGGAGACTGCAGAAGCCTGGTCTCCTGTATGGAGCCCAACCACAGGCTTGCCTCTCCACCCCCTTCCCTGTCGGTTCTGCCATGAGCTGCCTAACATCAAGATACTCCAGTTTCTGCTGGAGGATGGGGAAGGCAGTGGGGGGAAGCCAAACCATTAAGCATTTCTTTTGCTACATCCTCATGATGAACAGGGAAGTGTGGTGACCTTCTTTACTAGTCTAACCTACTCACTGCATTCATTAGGTAGATAGATTTTATGCATGTTTATCTATTGGTAAATGCCCTAAATCCTTTTTTAAGAGTTTAAACTGATCACAAGATTGCTCAGTCTCAGAAATGAGCTGTCCAAAGAGGATAACAGAGTCAAGATAAGGAAGCCCAAATATTTTTGATAACTCTGCAACCACATACTTGGCAGTGGGAACCCACCCCAGCATGGGGTTTAGCAGGCACAGCAAGAAAAACGAGGGATTCTGACTCTATGGCATGATGTTCCCCAACTTTAAAATGCCATATGGGGATAAGGGGAAAAATAAAACATTCCAAAGCAAGAAATAAAATGTTTTGAATTAAGATTTTAAAAACTGACAAAGAAAGCCCCTAGAGTGTATATAACCTTCATTTTATAAGATGAAAGTAATTATCTATTTGGGGCTATTTTGATTCCTTGCCCTCTCTTCTCATAGATTTTTATTTTCTAACACAGACCATGTGTGTAGACCAAGATCAAGTGTAATTCACCAATCCTGCCCCTCAGCTGTCTTGTCTGCCGGACTCTGCCTGTGTGTTCCAGCAATGGAGCTGATACAGATATGGACATAAGACATGGGAGTGGGGTATCTCAATGGCTAAGAACGTAGAGTTTAATCTAGACTCTCAAAAAAGCCCTTAGAAGAACAGTGTGGGAAGCAGACAATGCCCAGACAGAATTTATGGTTGATTTAACCTTGTAAAAATTCCCTGGGTCAGCAGAGTCCAGTGTGCTTCATGGTACAATCTGGAGTGCATTCCTTCCAGAAACCGCACTATATAAGCAGAACCCTCCGTGACCCTCTTTGTTTGGAGCTGGTACAGCCATCTGCAACTGCAAAAGCAATCATTGTAAGTGCTCATGATGAACACCTAGGGCAACCACTGGCATAATAACACAGGCAGTTTCCAACAAAAAAATTCCGGATGCCAAGTGGGGTTGAGGCTTTGCATTGGCTGCTATTGGCAGAAAATAAAACCAGCTCAGGGGAAGAAATGTCTGGGGTTTTCTCTTCACTGGAGATCCCTAACACCGGTTGTATCTGATTCTTTCATAATTCCTGCAACACCCTACAGTTCCAAGTTCGCTCTCACTGTGCAAGATTTGGAATATTGTACCAGTGACAGGAAGACGGGGCTACATAAAAGGGGCCGTCAGACTTCATGTCTTGCAACTGGTGCAGTCCCATGGCAAGTGGGCAGCTGGTAACCTGGGGTGCTACAGAACTAAAGGAGGTGAGACCTCATTCTCCAAAACACGATTTAGCTCCAGGACCACATTCATGCTGTCAACTCCAATGTGATAAGGGATTGTCCAAGGCTAAGCTGGCTGTTCAAAGGCTGCCTGAGGGAACTCAGCAGAGGCTGCCCCCAGGTGTGACCTCGGGGGCTGACAGAAATAACATCAGCTGCAAACTAGAGCCTTCTTGCTGACCACACTGTCTCCGGGCGTTGGGCACTCATGGCTCTGTCCACACGGTCTTAGCCGCGACAGGTGGGGTGTAAGTCAGGCACAGAGGAAGGAGGAAGCCCCATGCAGTAATGAGTCACAACTGACGACGGTTAGCGTGCACTTAAAATATCTTAAAAATCAGATTACTAAAAAACGTCAACTGGATTTTCTCTTTTAAATGCATTTAGTAAAAATAACTCTACGTAATAGACATGTTTACATATACAGAAAAAGTCTGAAAGAACAGTTAAATTATTAACTGTAAAAGCCATACTGCAGACCATTCTGTTTTCTTCACAGCGTCAAGTACATTTCACCCAGATGTAGGATAGATACTCAGGGGTATGGCACTGGGTGTGGGAGTTGAAAACAGACACTATGCTTCTGCAACTGGATATTTCCCAATCATTAAGCATTATTTTATTTCTAATTGATGCCTTACACATCTAAGAAGTTAACTATTATATAAACATTTAAGAAATATACCAAATTTAAGTATATGAAACATAGGTTATATATAACTTCTATCTATAAACTGCAATATTCCTGACCACAAATTTGAGAAAATACACTAAAGCAAGTTTTTTAAAAGTTACTCTGGTACATTTTACAGATAAGCTGCATCAAGCCATTGATTACATGCGAGCCTTAATCTTTTGGAGCTCCCACAGGCTTCTATATATAATTTGGAAAAATTAAAGAAATCACTCTATTCAATAAAGACCCATGCTCTATCTAAAAAATCCCACCTCACATTAAAAGAGATGGTGAGTTTTAGTTTTCAGTTGGTGGCATAGGTCTCTAGAGATAACTATTGTTAGAAATGGCATGTTGCTATTTATTATTGAAGAAGCATATTCCAAACACAAACCTGCTCTAGATAATAAAGTCAATAAGACATTGACTGTTTTGGATGATGGTGCTTGTCCTATTAATTCAACTCAGCAGAAGTATACCTTCAAGGAATAGGAGAAGCTCTCATGGCTTTCATTCATCCCATGTCCACTCAGCAGCCATGTTCTGTCCACCTAACACATCTAGGCACCAAGTACTGGGAAGGAATCAGAAGCCTGACTTGGGGCCCCTAGAGGACTCCATAATTTGGCCAATAGAACCATAACTTAAAGAGATCATTTTAAAAATCAACCAAGATAATATAGAATACACATGGATTTCGTTGCCATAGAGGGGAATGAAACAGGACTACACATCTTAATATTCTGTGCGCAAAATGGCAAGAAGGTATAACGCGTCTCTGCTGGATACTGATGTGTGATGGTGGCTTGAGGAAAACCACTGGCACAACCCAGTTGTGAGCTCAACTACCCCATTTTTCATGGATCATCATTTTTACTTGAGATTACTATTGACAGACAAACTAAGGTTATTTGGACTTGGGTATCTGGAAGACTTTTCTCAAAAATAAATGAAGTGAGGGGCACCTGGGTGGCTCAGTCGGTTGAGCATCCTACTCTTGATCTCGGCTGGAGTCATGATCTCAGGGTCCTGTGTTGGCTCTGCGCTCGGTGGGGAGTCTGATGCTCTCTCTCCCTCTTCTTCTGCCCCTCCCCCCTCTCTAAAATAAATAAATAAATAAATCTTTAAAAGAAATAAATGAAGTGAGGCTGTTATTTTACGAAAATACTTGGCAGTATTTGCGGCCAACTATAAAATTCAAGCTTTCAAGTGAAAATTAGCATTTTAGAAAACCTGTATCCATCAAGGTAAGTTTAACAGCTTTCCAATACTAAAGACTCCTCTGATGAAATCCTGGCGATATCATCATAAATAATTTTAAAGTATCACATAATAAAATGTGTCAATATTTGGAAGGTCTGCACAACTCAGTGAACCAATCTTCTAAATGCCCAGAAGATATTTACAAAATCATGCATGAGTAAATGACGCACTCCAAGTGCCAGAAAAACCAATGGATTTTAATGCATTAGGGAGGGGCAAGAAACTAATTTGATATGATTCCACATTCCACATTGCAAATAACTTCAAGAAGCTGCCGCTTGTCAAGTTTTGATATAATGTCAAAGAATACCCACAAATATCCAGAAGTCTATTAAAAATACTTCTCTACATATTTGTGCGAAGCTGGATTCTCTTCATCAACTTCTACAAGAACAATATATGACAACAAATGAATGCAGAAGCAGCTATGAGAATCCAGCTGTCTTCCATTAAGACAGATCTTAAAGAGATTTGCAAAAAATGTAAAACAATGCTCCTCTTCTCATTTTTGGGGGGAAAATTTAATGATTTCTCATAGAACAGATTCCTTATGATAACGCATAAAGACATCACTGCTACTTTTAAATGAGTTAATAAATAAATATTTAATTTTTTAATCTAAGCTTTATTACCATAAGTATTGATTCATACAGCCGAGATAAATTAAAAGAGCCTTGGGGAATGCAGTAATTTTCAGAAGCGTCAAGGAGCTGGAGCCCTAAAAGATTAAGAGCTGAAGGGCTAGACATTGGTTTTTATTTTATTTATTTTTTTAAAGTTTTTATTTAAATTCCATTTAGCTAACAGACAGTGTCATATTACTTTCAGGTGTACAATGACAGTGTTTTGGGGTGTTTTTTTTTGGTTTTTCTTATTTGTTTTGTTTTGTTTTTTAAACAGACTTCCAAACAAAGCAACAGTACCACATGTCTGAGTGGCACGAATATTGCGTACCCACAAAGCGGGGGACAAAGAAGGAAGGATCACTGGCAACTGCTCCAAATAGAACCAATATGAACACAACACTGTCATTTATTTGGTTTGTTTGGTGTGAAACTAAAACTTGGAACATTTTCCGTTTGGTTGTGGGCATCTGCTCAGCTCTCACGTGTTAGCCACGGTTCGGTGCTTTAGCTGCTCTGGCCCTATGGTTTGCCAGGACCCCATAGCTCAAATTCAAGGGCTTTGGGTTTTTAAGCAGAATATGCAGGTGGGTTTTCCTTCATCGGGTGACTCTTTTTTGTCTTTAAGTCTCCACTGCCTCTCTGTGGGCTGACTGTGCGATATATCTTCTAACCTGGACCGATTACAAGTGAAAAGGGGGACAATTAAAGTAATTACGTGGAAACACTGGGCACAAATCATGACAGTCCCGGACAAACAAGGGCATATGGTGGTCCTACCTCTTCCCAGACCATCACCTCCACATCTGACCAACACCACTTCCCACTCCCCGGGCATCTACTCTACGCCTCCTACCCGCTCTCTTACTGAAGACCACCGGACCGCCATGAATCTCTACCTCAACATCCCCTCTCCACCACGCATCCCTCGCTCTCCTCTGTCTGCTCTTATTCTCAGCCAAGAATGACACAGGCTGTGCTCTTCTTCGGCCTCTGCTTAATCCAACAGGCAGTTCTTGGCTTGTAATCTCTCTTGCCTAGTTTCTCCTTCCACTGAACCATGAACATTCTAGTCTTTCCTTCCTCCAGACTCTTGCCTAGACCTCAAGACACTGCTCTCTCTTTCCCTTTTGCTGTCTTGCCTTCTCCGGCTCACTGCACGGCGAATGTCTGTTTCTGAGAGCCTCTTCCTCACACCCTTAGACACACGTGTGCCCGAGGTTCTTGACGTGGCCCTCCTCCCTTCCTGCTTGCTCCCAGTCGGCATGAGTTTCCTCTCCTTAGTGAGTCATCCACACAGCTCGCTGTGATGAACTCTCAAATATCATTTCTAGTACTTGTTTCTCTGTCTCTTTCTATAAAGCACCATTTTTAATTTCCACCTGTGATTTGCACACCTCACCTGAATGGGCAGCTGGCCCCCTAAACTCAGTATGCTCCCTGCAGGGGTGCTGCTCACTTCTCCCTCACCCCCACGTCCTCTCTTTCTGTTAGTATTTCCCTCGCAGGAAGCCTCAACATTTCAACCTTCCTTTATCCCATTTCCATCTCCTTTGCACATGTTCCTCCCAGTTGCCCAGTGCTGTTGACTTTCGTCCGAAGCTCTGAAATACCTTTCACATCTATTCCCTTTACCTGCCACCACGTCCCTATTTCAGGCCCGCATGTCACGAGCACCCTGCTAGGGAGTGACTCTGACGGTGGGGGTGGAGACAGCCCAGGGGAGTCTGGGAACGTGTTCACCAGCAAGCTGGGAGCCGAGGGGGGGAGCCAGGAGAGGGACTGGTGGGGGTGGAGACAGCCCAGGGGAGTCTGGGACCGTGTTCACCAGCAAGCTGGGAGCCGAGGGGGGGAGCCAGGGGAGGGACTGGTGGGGGTGGAGACAGCCCAGGGGAGTCTGGGAACGTGTTCACCAGCAAGCTGGGAGCCGAGGGGGGGAGCCAGGGGAGGGACTGGTGGGGGTGGAGACAGCCCAGGGGAGTCTGGGAACGTGTTCACCAGCAAGCTGGGAGCCGAGGGGGGGAGCCAGGGGAGGGACTGGTGGGGGTGGAGACAGCCCAGGGGAGTCTGGGAACGTGTTCACCAGCAAGCTGGGAGCCGAGGGGGGGAGCCAGGAGAGGGACTGGTGGGGGTGGAGAATGAGAGGGAGGCACAGCCGCCCACCACGGATGGAGCGCAAGGAAGGCGGTGGTCAGCAGCGAAGAATGCTAAGAGCAGTCAAAGATTTGGAGAATGGAGAAGGGGACATGTAACTTGGCAAAGACAGACCACGGTGCCCTTGGAAGAAGAAGTTTCAGTTCATTAGTGTTGTGGAGCACCAGCCTCCATGTTCTTGACCTCTGACCATCACCTCCATTCTCTGTCAGCAATTCCTTATCTAAGTCACAAGCTAAGTCTGTTTTTCTTTTGAAGATTGTGATTCCAGTACACAGTTATCTAATGACCATTTTCCGTTCTTCTAGCTCCTCTGTACTGTCAATACCTGCTACACTCATCCTTTGATCTTACGGAGCCACCTGGGGTCACCCATCATCTGGGTTCTACCGGGCTCCAACTTTCCTATTCGGTCCAAGCCTGTGGTCCCAGCACCTCACTCACTGTCCTGCTAGCACCCTTCACTCTCTCACTGTTTTTGGTTATGCCACAGCCACATAGCCAGCCCCAAAGGCTGACATGAGCCAGGGCAGAGATAAATGGGGCTTGCTGGAGGAAATGCCCCCGGCTCTGTCTGTAACACATGACCTCCAATCTTTAGGGGACCCTCAGCATCATTCAGTGATCCCTTTCTAGGTCAACTTTCTTCCTTCCTTGATTCCTATAGTGGCCAGTTTAAACCATTATGGATTTCTTCATGAGCCACAGTTCTGCCCCATCTCTCAGCAGATGCCTTACCTCCTTGTCTACAAAGAGAACCACCAGGTGTGAACTTCAACTTCCCTCCTTCAATCCCCACCATTAAAATTTTTAACCATGTGCACGGGGGAGACAGACATCTACACAAGTACGTCTACATTCTCTGTATAAGCACACATGGGTACGTACACTCACAGCCATACCCAACACAACGTCTGAGGTACCCACCATGTGCCACCACCTGGCCAAGCATTTCATGATGCACTATCTCATTTAATCCTCTTTCCATGCTTCTCTTGCTAATTCAGCGAAGACTTGTTTCTTTCCCTCTCCCTATCTCCTGATGGACCTCTGTCCCTATTTCCTGTAACTTCATCCTTTCTACCAGGTCGTTCCCCTCAGCATGTTGAGATGGTCGTGTCTTCCATGTTGAAAACCCCAAACCTTTCTTCAACCACTAATTTTCTCTGTACATAGCCTAAATCATGACTTCCCTTGACAAACTTTTGAAATAGTAATCGTCATTCATTATTGCCAATTTCTCACCTCTCACTTGTTTCTCAACTCACTGAAAACTGGAGTCTATTCAGGTCGTTCCACGAAAAACCACGTATTTTTACTCCTGCTGGCATCATGGAGGACCTGCTCTGTGTTACAGCTTGGGGCCAGGTGTCTTAAATTCATTATCTCATGCAACTCTTCTCTGCATTTACCCTAACAATTATTCAGGCAACTGTTCATTTAATGTCTGCATCCCCTATGAAAGAAAGCGCTGAAAGTTAGCTCAGCACACACACCATGTCTGTTTTCTTCACATTTGTATTTCCAGGTCCAAGCAACCTAGTAGGAACTCAAAAAATATTTGTTGAATTAATAGTTAATACTTGCCCCCATTTAACGTGTGAGAAAAGTAAAGCTCAATGTTGTTAAATGACTTTCCCAATGTCGCATGGAGAGCATACAGCCAGCACTCCACCCCACTGTCCCTGTGTTTTCTCCACTCTCTCCTGTGATCATCACCCTCCATGACCCTCCCTGCCACCTGCGCATTCAAGACACCCCCCCAAATTGACATCCTGAGCCCAGGCCCTTCTTCTTGGCCCCAGACTCACACATACCACTGTCCACTTTAAATTTCCACCTGAAAGTCCATCTCTAACCAAACTCAACTCATTAGCTTTCCCAAACCTGCTCTTTCACTCATACGCTTAATGGTGTCATCATCTACTCAGACATTCCAGCCAGAATCCTGAGTGACCTCTTCGCCATCCCCCCCCACACCCACACACACCCACACACACCCACACACACACACCCACACACACACACACATACCCACACACACACACACCCCAGCAACTACATCCTGTCCTTTCTCTTTAAGGATCTCTTCCATCGAACTTTTCCTCCAAATCGCCATACTGCCGGAGTTTGGGCTCTTGCAGAGCTCATCAGGAGGATCAACAATTGAATCTATCTGGTTTCCTTGCTTCTGGCTCGACCCTCTACAAATCATTATTCTCACTTACATCAGTCATCTTTATAAAGCAAGAATTACGGTGCCCCTTCCTTTCTTAACACTTTGCAATGGCTTGCTATCCCAGCTAATGCCACAGTCAAGCAAAGCTCCTAATATGGGCTATAAAGACCTCAATGGGTTCATCGTGCCTCTGTCCTGAGTCCCTCCTCATGCGTGAGCCCTGCCCCTGGGCACACCGAGTTGCTCACAGCTCCCTCCCCCACCGTGCTGCTTCAGATCACTGCTGCCTCTGCACATTCTTTCTGTCCTGGAAGGAACACTTTTCTTCCTTGTAGTCTTCCTCACGAACTCCTAGATATACTGCAAAATGCACTCTCCCCCCAAATTCTTCCCAGATCCTTACAACCCTCTTTCAAGCTCCTCCTGAGCATGATGGTATCCATACAAGATGTGTCAATTATTTGTTTATTTGCCTGTCTCGCTGCTATATTGTAAGTTCCTTAAGGGAGTGACCAACATTTTTTATCTTTTATGGCCAGTACCTAGTGGCAATGGTGTCAAATACAGCTTATTTGGTTGAAAGAATAAACAGCTGAAAATGCTCCATGTCCCCATAACTGAGAGCCAGTGTCACAGAGAACACGAGTAAAAGCAAACCAACATGGCTGCAGATGGGTCTGGTACATGAAGAGCAAAGACCTGTAAAGGTAAGTGCTTGCTGCCAAGGCAGAGCACTCTGGAGGAGAGCACGCTGCGCAGATGCATTTCTGACTGTTACAGGAATATTTTTAGAACATGTTACACTGACTTGTTTCATATGTTAGCTTGGAGAAGAGAAGATGCCAAAGGCATGTGCGGCAGTTATCATTCCCATTGGTTAAAAAAAGAAATGGAAACCGTGACGCCAATAGCAGAGATGCACAAGTGCAGTATGGTGGCAATGCAGCCAGTCCACAGCGAGGTCTCTGTGGCCTTTACACTTGGATTTGGCTTGCCAAGGCCAGGCCTGCCTGCCACCTCATGCCTGGGGTACGTCAAGCAGGAAGCCCTGAGCTCTGAGCCTGGAACTCACATAAAAACTTTGCTGTCTCCAGTCACCAGTGAGGGATGCTTTCCTGCAGCTCAGTAAGAAGATTCCAAAATTTCTGGCTGCTTCCAACCATGTCTTCCCTTTCTCTTCAACCCACTCCAAATCTGCATTTAGACGATCTAATTTTAGTGTGTGCCTCCACTGGAAGGCAGCATGTCGCAGGAGTATTTTGCCCAGAGTTAGGGGTGCCCGAATACCCAGTGCATCTTCTCTGTCCCCCTCACCTCCCACTCCCTGAGCCTGTGCCCCTGCTGAGGATCCTTATGCTCTGTGGTCACCTTCCAACATCCACTTTCCATCCTTCGCAAGTCAGCTGCTGAGCCCGGGAGGGGCTCATGGGATCTAGTTGCACACTAATTGCTCCCTGAGGGATAAGACTAGATCACAGTGACCAATGAGGGTGACAGAGCTGAGTAAAATGGAAGGCCCAGCGCTGCTGGCGTGGGCTTTCATCTTCCAGCAAAACCTTGCCCCTGCGTGAAGAGCCTGCCATGAACGTTGATGGCAGAAATGGAAGACAATGATAGAGATTTCCTTTTTTCCATTATTTCAACTTTATTCAAGAGCGGGCTGAGTGTGGGGGGTCTCAGAAAATGTGCCCCAGTCAGGTAATTCTATGACTTTTTCTCCCCACTGCCAAGCTGGCTTAACGGTGAAAAATTCACTGAATTTGTCAAGCAGGGGAATGTCTCCTAACCATATCCAATTGACTAGTCACTTTCAGCCTCCCTAGGACAGGGTACATCTTCACTTACAAGGAATGATTTCAGGATCATGAAGATGGTCAATTCAATTTGGCTATATTTTCCCTCTGTGGAGCTCCTACATATACTGTCTGACTGGGCCACGGCTTTTGCAAATTGGCAAGGGGTCCTCAGCTTTGGTCTGTCTTTTGCAAGAGTTTCTCTGCCTGGACTCTATGTTTCTTTCGATTTGGTTTCAGTTGGCATTTTCAGGCCAAGTCCATTCCCCCTTGTATATTTAAGATTTGGGTCTTTGACTTAAGAGCCAGCTAGAGGCACGTCAGAGTCATTACTCTTGAGCTTGTCATCTCAGAAAGTCCGTGTGGCTGACAGTGTCCCATTGAGGAGAGCCGGTACCTACCTCGGTTTGCTCCTATTTCTAAGTACCATAGTGTCTTGTCGGTCATATCCTGCTTCTTTCATTTTATAGATCAAGTCCAGATCCCTTAACCAGGCACGTAAGTCCTTCAAAACCTTCTCTCATACCTCAACCCGCTAGACGTCCTCCCCTATAATGCCTGATGCAGACACTCCCCTTGCAGGCCTCATTCAACCTCAAGTCCGCATCTTCAGTCTTCCTTATCTCCCCCCACACACTCTCTTTTCCTATAGTCATCGTCTGATGACACGCTAGCCTGACTCCACTCAAACTCATCCCCAAACTCTCTTGCTTCACAGTCTCCCTAGACTGCTTCAGTGCCCAGAGACTGCTCTTTCCTGCTGTCCCCACAGTAAACACTGCCTGACAACTTGGGAACAGAGCACACTCTACCGCTCATGTTCTCTCATTGACTTACGTGTGTGAGTCCTGTTCCGCCAAATGAAAGACAAATACCTGAATGGCAGGGAAAGTCTTATGCTTCTTATCCTTCCCCAAGCCTAGAGTGGTACATGACAGATGCTTCATAAACACCTGCTGAGTTGTCTCTCATGGAGCAACTCGGGCCCTAAATGATACTCTCAACTGGACATAGCAAGTCAGAAGGTTAGTGCCAGAGCTCATGAATGCTGCAGGGACTCATTCAGCTTCCCTCCAGACAGGGCCACACATGCCGCCATCATCTGCAGCAGCCCAATCGACTGATTTTAAATCAACTGAAACTACTATGGGCAACTCTAACCATTTTTTCCCCCAAAGAATACATTTACATTGCTTGAGCTCTTAATTCATATTTTCACAACTTGAGATATATTCATTCAGATCGCTCCTTTCTGAAAGAGTGATTTACTTTCACATTTTTTCAATTAATTTCTACCATAGCAAAGTTGATTCAGCTTCACATTTTTTATTTTAAATGAAACAGACCTTGTATTGTCTTTCAGTACTAAACTAGATGAACAAATGGTCTACACTGCTGCCTCAAGCTTTCGCCCTGCCTCCTTTCAATCATGCCCATCCTTCTAAATCCTGACGTTGATGCAGACGAATCCCAAATACATGCTTCTCAACCTCACCTTTCTTCTGAGAGCCAGCTCCACATCTACTACCAGAATATCTCTTTCAAATAAAACGCAATAAAAGAAGTCCGCAACTCTGTCTGTATCCAAAATGCTATTTGCAAGGCTGTTTGAAATTTATAATTCATTTTCCATAGAAACTGCATTATAAATAGTAATTCAGTTAGTTCTCTGGCTGGGAAACAAAGCTTAGCTAATCCATCTGCAATGAAAAGTAGCAGAAAGCAATATGGTAACAATATGAGTAATTAAATGAAGCACTCTAAAGTGAATATAAAAAATAAGTTTATCTCGGTTGCTAATATGGGAAGTACAGCACTTTCCCTGAGAGCAGGGTAGGGCTGAGATTGTAGAGATCCAGAGGACTTCCTTTATTGCATTACAGACACCCAATTCCAAAGCCTTGCAGATTTCACAGCTCCTCCTAATCCAGTTACCACTCCGGATTCCTTGTTCATCTTTGTTCCACCATGGATCCATTCTCTTCCATTCCCTCTGCCCCTGTGATCAACCACATTACCCTCCCTCACCTTGACTATTTTAATGGTTTCCTAGTTGATTTCTCGAAGTCCAATCTCCTCCTTAGAATCCATTTTGCATATGGCACTCAGATTCATCCTTTCTGAACGTGATCTTTCACTGTGTCGTCGTTCTGCTCAACAGTATACCGTCCCGGGGCGCCTGGATGGCTCAGTCGTTGAGCATCTGACTTCGGCTCAGGTCATGATCCCAGGATCCTGGGATCGAGCCCTGCACTGGGCTCCCTGCTCGGTGGGAAGCCTGCTTCTCCCTCTCCCACTCCCCTTGCTTGTGTTCCCTTTCTCACTGTGTCTCTCTCTGTCAAATAAATAAATAATCTTAAAAACAAACAAACAACAAACAAACAAAAAAACCAGCATACCATTCACCCCCACTGAGTAAGGAGGGCATACACCTGGCTAAACCGTCTGTGGGGATGTGCACCCTGACCTTGGAGGAGAGCTCCCACATCGGTAGGGCCCATGCAAAATCCCATGGAGATACTGGCTCCCATCCAAAGTAATCCAGACACCCAAAATGATGTCTGGGATTCTCGGACAGGAGACAGTACAGGCTCTTTCCCTTTACAAGGCAGTCCCTGAGTGGCTGATCTGCTCCTGAAGACCAGAAAGTGATGCCTCAATTTAGAAAGGAGCTAGAATGCTGAAGCTCTCAGCCAAAAGTGGGTGGACGGGAAGTGAGGCAGTCACCCGCTGGCTTCTGTCGGATCTCAGTTACCACGGATCTCTCTGAACAGAGGGGACAGATCCATTAGTACGACCACACAGAGAAGCAGCACAGTAGTGAAAGACACCTTGCATTGAGGCAAAGCTCCTTTTCAGAGACTCTGTGGTATCTTCATTTTGTACACAGGCAAAAAGGATGCCCTCCACCCACAGTTGCTATAAGGATTGAGGTAGCATGCTCAAAAAAAGGACCTACAATGGTGCCTGATAAATACAGACAGACAGACGGGTATGCATTAATTATATTGAAGATCGGGAGATGCACAAAAGCATTTGGTCACAGCCTCCAACTCCTGACCAACCTCTGGCAAATATCTTCATTAAGACAAATGCCCACTTCGTCATCTTAGGGCTGGAATTCAAGCAGAATCTTGCTTGGTATTCTATACTCTATCCTGTCTCACTAAGAAGAAATATCTGGGGAAAGGAGAATTGCTGGTTGACAATTCAGATCCGAGAAACAGTCAGGAATTAAGACAATGACAAATCCAAATGAGACACGGGATCTGGTCTGATTAATTAAAACAAAGCGAAACAAAACAAGAAAACCCCCCTAAACAAAAGCCAAACCAACCAACAAAAAATAAGCAGGCCACTGCCAGCCCAGGCTCTGGATCTGGCTGGCCAGAAGCAGAGCGGCTGCCTGTTGTCATGGCGACACAGGCCCATGATCCAGGCCCCTGACGCCAAGACTGCAGTGGGGGCGGAGAGCCGCGCCCAGGGCTCCATGGTCCCTACCTCCGGCTTCTCCTCTCAGATTCCAGCAAGGAGAGGGAAAGGAGGGTTGGGAAGATGTTTATTTCTTCCATTCTCCATGTGGTACTCATGGAAATAAACATTCAGGACTAACTGTTGTAAGGCATTATATGTGTAGAGAATTAATCCATTTTCAAAGCGTTTTCACAGACAAAATTCTCACAGTGGCACAGGTAGGCATGACGGTGTTATTCCCATTTCGTAGATGATGTAGCCTAGAGTGGCGGCCACGGGACAGGTGACGTCAACCCTCCAGACCGTGGATTTTCCGTTGGTCCAGCGTGGATAACGTGACTTACGGTGACTACATAAAACTGTACGTGACATCGGCTTAAATGTCACTAGGTGAACTCCTGACCAGGGTTGTTCCCATTTGCCCCCATCTCTGCTCCTAAGAAAAGCCAGCCACAAACAGTGTCAGGCACCCGGATGATAGTGGATAAAGGACGGGTCCTATCTAGCTGTTTCGAATTGGTAGAGGAGTTGTCCCCATTTCTAGCTCCTTGGGCTGTTTGGAAACTAGGGGAGCTATCTAGAAACAAAGACTGTAATTGCAATCTGCATTTCTGAATCTCCCATTAGCAGAGTCATCCCACCTACTGTGCTGAGAGGTGACCTCATTAGAGAGGAGGAACCGTCAGTGGAAAACTCCGAAGCCTGTGGAACCCTCTGGCAGTTGGGCCTGTGCTCGGGAGAGGCGTCCAGCTGCTGCTGCTGACAATGGGCTTCTGTACCCCATTCCTGCAAAAGCTTTTCTCCGCAGACCTTTGCTCCTCCCGTGAGCTAGCTGGTTTGGTTTTGTTTTATCCTCGAGCAAGATGGCTGCTGATTGCAATGAGCTCAGAATAGCAGAAAGTAATTAAAAATTCATTTTAAAATCTATCGCACAGTTTAACATCTACATTAAGAACACTGCTGGGGTAAATAAGCTGGCATCATCTTCCGTAAGGCAAGAAAAATAGAAGGCAGGCAGTCTGTCACACACGGCTTCGGAACAGTAGAGAAAATGAACTGTATTTCAGCTAGCCTTTGTGCAAGTTTTGTAGGCCTTTTCCTGAAAATGCAAGCGGTCATGACAGCAACCAGCTTTTTCCAAGAGGTTTGGTGGAATCTGATGGCTCAACTAGAGAATGTGTTGATGGAGATATGTCCTGGGGAAAACGGAGCTCATGTATTCTAGGAGCAGCTCTCTTCAGAGGCCAGTGACCAATGGTAGTGGAGAGCTGACATTTTAAAAATCTTTTTTTTTTTTAATTCATTAGAGAGAGAGTGCAAGCATGAGCAGGGGGGAGGAGCAGAGAGAGAGGAGAGAAGCAGACTCCCTGCCGAGCAGGAAGCCCGATGTGGGCCTCGATCCCCGGACCCCGGGATCATGACCTGAGCTGAAGGCAGATGCTTAACCATCTGAGCCACCCAGACGCCCGAGAGCTGACATTTTAAATCTACTTATTCATTTATTTTTTACAGGGTGGGTGTTAGGGGGGCAGAGGGAGAGAGAGAATCTTAAGCAGGCTCCACGCCCAGCCTGGAGCCCGACGCAGGGCTCGATCTCACAACTCTGAGATCATGACCTGAGCCGAAATCAAGAGTCTGACACTTAACCAACAGAGCCACCCAGGTGCCCCTGGAGAGTTGACATTTTAAGAAGTACTTTTTTCTGACGATGCAGACCCCACCCCCATCATTTATCACATTGTATTAGGAACCCTGCTGCACGGGATTATCTGGAGGTTAAACCAGGCCTTGAGCTGCCAAGGTAGGAATAGTTGTGCCTTTGGACCCTTGGCTTTCCTCTGTCCCACCAAGCTCTCACAGCACCTCCAGTCCCAGACCTGCCTGTGCCTGGCAAACACTAGCCACCAACTCCAACACTGCCCTGTCAGGCCTCAATATCACTACCAACTGGGAGCAAGCTCTATTGGAAAATGGACAGATACTCTGCAAGGAAGTCCACATTCAGAGATGTTTTTCTGAGAGCTGTTTAACTCCAGCAGCAAAAGCGATACCAGGAGCACACGAATGACATGAAGTTAACTCTCATTAGGTGGATCTGTATTTTCATCAATGAGCTGTTTTCTGGGTCCAAACATCACTTTCTATCATATTTGAAGGGCGTCTAGGTGGCAATAGGAATCTGATGATGAATATAATAAAATGGGTTCATTTAGCAATCGAATCACATTATTATGATGATCACATTACCCATTTTATTCTAAAATTTATGTTCATTTTCAGAACCAACAACCCATTCTGCTCACTGCATTCAAAGGCAGTGCACATATTTTATGTTTAAAGTAACTTGTCGTACTCCAACCTAGGAAATAAATACCAAATCAATTTACCTTCTCCTTCTTCCCCCAACACTGAAAGCAAATGTCAAGTGTTATAAAGCTCCCCAATGATGTCAATAATTTTATTAAAAATTGAGATTTAATACCTCTTCTCATATTCTTGATAGAGGCATTGAAGTAGGTAGGGCTATAAAACTAATAACCTATTTTTCACAGCAAATATTTTTATTCATCTGGGGCAGAGTAAACCAAGGCCTTTATGGCATCGTTAAACCAAGATTATGAGCAATTTTGATTAAAACCAAAGACACTGACATTTTCCAACCAAAAAAGGAATGTCACCAGAGTCAATGTCTGTGCCCACGCTTGTGTCTGGATGAATCCTACAGCTGGTGCAGGACAAATTGCCTCCAGAGGGTTGTGGGCCTCTGTGTTTCCTTTTAGGTGTGCCTAAATTATCTACAAATTCTTACTACTTCTAGCCCTGATTCTAATGGGGCGGAGGTGGGGATGGGGTGAGGGGGTGGGACTCTATGCTCCTAGTCACAAAAGGGTAATCCATTCTGACCTCAATTAACATATACATGAAGCAAATGTAGAGACTTTCTTTATATGGCCCTGGAAAATATTAAAACCTAACCTTTTTCCACTTGTAAAGCAATAAAGAAGACAATGGGCAGACAAGTCTTTCAAAAGAAGGGGAGGGAATGATGTCCACACTTCAGCGACTGTCAGTGTTGGAGTTGTCTTCAATAAAACAGATAAGAATATTTTCAAGTTTCTAAGAGGAAAAAAAATGAGTTGAAGATTCCAGTTCTTTTTCTCTCAACCATTACAGAAACAAATGCTAAATCACCTATCATCTTTTGTAAAATAATAAGTTATTGTATTGTAATGTTAGTGTTGGGCATGGTTCCTGAATGTTGTCAGGTTTTTGCCATTTCTAGTGTTTATAGTTAGGGAAATACAGTTTGATGTGGCCCAGGTTTGAATATAAAGAATAATGATCACATTTTATAACAAAGGTCTGTTTTGTGGATTCTTTGTTCATGATAATTATATGTTTACCTCTGAAGCTAAGGCAGCTACTATTGGTATTCCTGGGGCCAGGAAAATGAAAAGAGTTGATGAATGGGTGTCCATCTTTCCTAGACAGAATATTCATGGAACTTAGAGTATTCATATTTTTGACAAGAAAGGAGGTATCTACCTTTCTTGGGTTCTGAGTTAGAGAGTGAAGCGATACAAAGTCAATCCAATGTCGTGAGACAAAGATGATGGACATCATGTCATAAGTCTTGTTCTTCATCAAGCACATGGGTTGGAGGACCCCCTACTTGGAAGGAAATTGCTAGGGATTCAGTGATATTGCAAGGTCTGTGATCATTAACATGTGTCAACACCTGTTACACAGTAGGCACTACACCTACGTGATTTCTTTCTATCCTTACTACTCTTTGACATAAGCACAATTTCTATTATATAGAGGAAGAAGCATAGCTTAAAAATACTAAGAAACTTGTCAAAGGCTCTATAGGACATACTCTGCTGACCTGGAAAATACAAACACTGAACCAATCTTTAAAATGCAACACAACAGGGGCACCTGGCTGGCTCTGTCGGAAGGGCATGTGACTCTTGATCTCAGAGCCGTGAGTTCATACCCCACGTTAGGTGTAGCAATTACTTAAATAAATAAATAAATGAACTTTAAAAACACAACATTGCCTTGGGTGATAAGTGAGTCAGTTCTTTTTCTCTTAGGTTGCTGAATTGCTGTGAATTAAGGATTTTTAAGCAATAACTATAATGTATTAGTGACTCTACCATTTTTTTTGAATCTTCTATGTTTTATTATTATAGCCTTCCAACCTTTTCAACAATTTTTCAACTTTGATTTTTTTTACATATTAATTTCTATTTTTATATTAAGTTAAACATATTAAACAAACTTACATTTTTTAAAGATTTAGACTTAAAAAAAGATTTATCAGAAAAAATGTAAGTGGATCTAACATTTTTTAACATGTAAATATTTTTTTAATTACAACAAAATTTATCTTATTCTACATGGGCCCAGAATGGACTACTCTGATTAATTAAACATTCTAGCTAATCTAAAGTGTTAGGGGAAGACTACTCATCTATAAGAAGTGAAATAAATCATACATGTTTGATATAAACCAAGGACACCTTTTGATAATCCAGGAGACAGGTAGGAGACTACAATGTTATAGAGCCATCATGACAAAGGCCAGTTATAATTACACAAGGGAAGAAGGACGGCACTACTTCAGAGAGACTTCTAGGTCTTAGACTCCTAGATGTTCAGAGCTGGGAGGCGCCTCAGAGATCCTCCATCCAAGCCTTTTATGTACAGACAGGCCACTGGAGACACAGACAAATGGCAGGCTAAGTGACTGGTCTAAGGCCACCCAGGAGTCCAGTGGCAGCCACATAGTGACCAGGACACATGGTAACCAGTTTTATACGCTAACCTAATTCATCAAAGTCATACTGACCCTACTCAACTCACCATAATTTAGGAGAAGACAAAAACGATGTGCTGTCATGTGCCTTCTAAATCTGTTGATTTCCACCCAACCATGGATCTACTTTTTAATGCGTTCTATGACAGCTGTTCCCTGGATCTTCATTTTCTCACCATGGCTTCCATAGCACAATGAACACACAGGACATCAAACTGCAAATAAGATACAGCAAGGGATGTGCCCTTTCTCCGGATAGTTTTGGACTCTTCTCTCTTCTTTAATACAAGTTTTATTAGGTTTGAAAGGTGGAGAGGAGCTTCTACCAAGCATTCAATTCCAGCCTTGCAATTTAACTTGCCAGATTTAACTGGGGGATGATTAATCAATTATTTACTTAGTTGGCACCATTTTCCTGTCACTTAAATCATATTTAATTTCTATCTATTACAATCCATTATCAGTGCTGAGCCAAAACCCTTGATGCGCTATTTGCTTCGGAGATGGTTTCACACATACAGCATCAAAGTACTAAGTATCCCATGTCCATTTACAGATGACGGACTGCCTCTGTTAAGACGTGGTTCATGTGCACACTTTAGAGATTTCTATAGTTTACAACTTTAACATATCCGGCGCCATTTACTACCAAGTGAAAAACCACCGGAACAACCGAGATCAATAGTCTATTTAATCTGAAAAGTCATTGTTCATGTGAAATAGGACTTAAATTTTTTTTTTGAAAATCATCCAGATCTTTCATTCCTGCCCCTTTCACAACATAAAGTCTAAACTCTAAAACTATTTGAGATATAAAGGCCAAACGCAATGTACGAAACTTAATTGAATCCTAGTTTGGGGAAAGAAATGTAGAATACATTTTGGAAGGATAATTGCACTGGGTATTACATGATACTAGAGAATTAGTGTTAATTTTCTTATGTATGAAAATGGCACAGCAGTTATGTTAGATAGTGACCTTATTTTAGGGATAACATCCTTATTTTTAGGAGATGCAATAATGAAGTATTTGGGAGTAAGGTGCCAAGATGCCTGCAACTCATTATAAATAATTCAGAAAAAAATATATATATTCAGAAAAATTATAAATAATCCAGAAAAAATAATTCATAAAAACATATAGGATGGTGAAGCAAATATGGCAAAATATTAGTTTGCATTCAAGTGGTTGGTATATAGGTATCCATTGTATCATATTTATAAATTTTTTTGGTTTGAAAATTTACAATAAAAATTGGAAATTACTAAAATATCACTTCAGAAAAATAACTTAAAATTCCATAATTTATATACCCAGCACCACCCCCGGAGAACAGAGAACTGCTGTTTGGGGAAGGAGGTGGGTAACAGGTGTCAGAAAATAACAGCTGTTTCCTAGAACGATTCTTCATCCAGAAGAGATCAACTCAGAGAAAAGCAAAGCACAGGCAGGTGAGGATACAATAAGAGGGCATCCAGCTCCTTCACACGAGGCCCTGGCAAGTTCTACCTGGTTGTTCCAGGAGCATGCGTGTGCAGCCATGGACACGTGGGTATTCAACTCCTGGGCGCTGGGCAACGGGAAGAGGGAGGCACTGGGACACTGCAGATATGCCGATGTCCCAATTTTCAAAAGGGAGTAAAGCATTACACACTTAAGAGAACACAGTGTTATAAAACCTGTGCTTCTGCATCCTCTGAAGCCACCTCGTTGTCCACTCTAGAGACGTATGTGGGGGACATACCCGAGTGCGTTTTCCTAATGGCAAACGCCCATGTCGAAAAGCCTGCCCTTTGTCTGCTGAGAGCTGCTTGCAGCTTTAACCCTTCTGTGTCTCAGCTTCCTGCTCTGTAAGATGGGAATAAAAAGCCTATGCCACAGGTTTTCCATGAGAATCAAAGGAAATAACATTTGTAAAGAGCCTAGTACGGAGTCCGTCATCAAGAAGAGACCCAATAAGTGGTACCACATGGGTAGCTAGAATCAAAACACTCGATGGTGTCTTGTGATAATCTTCCAGCCACCATGGAAAAATCAGTGGCATGCTGTAAAACAATGAGGCTTATTCCTATCTAGTTTAAAAACTGTGCTTTAAGACGGCTGATGAATGGATCAATGTCAGCGTAGTAGAGAGAGGTTTTAAGTGTTCCAAGAACTCATCTTTACCATTTTTCTACTTTTATGTAAGACTGCGATGAATACCTACAGGTGAGCTACCAAAAATAAGCATGATGAAAAATTATAGGGAGACAACTGATATGCCAGAGAGAAGATCATTAAGGTAGAAGGAGGATAGCCCAAGAACTATGTGAGATGGTCCACTGGGGTGTGGGAAGACAGATCAGAGCTCTTTCTATTTTTAAACTAAAAAAAAAAAAAAAAGTGAAACCTCACTAATATTTTAAATAGTCCGTATTGAGAGGATAGCTTGTCAGGTCAGGTATACAAGAAGTCTGAGGGCTTCTGTAACCACAGACAACCAAAGGTCCCTCTCTTGTCTGCTTGCTCTATTTTGCTGTACTAACAGTCATTTTAGCAGAGCTCTGTTCAGTGGATTTATGGATTACATTCTCTAGTTCTAACTAAACCATTCTTAGCAAAATGGACAGCTGGTTTAAGAGAAAAAAAAAAGGTTCCCACAAAGGAATTGTGGACTGAAGATAATACTAATAAAGAAAGCACAGGTGAACCACAAGAAAATCGTAGAGTGGAGGGTTCTCCATAAATACTACGACAGCAGCAGGAGACAGAAACAATGATCTGATGAGATCTGCTTGGAAATCAATAAAAAATTTGAAATCATCAAAATGATTTGAAATATGGATTTGCTTCACAAGTTGGACCTTGCCCTAAGTATATATTATGGCTTGAGATATTAGCTCACACGTATTTAATTTATAAAATAAGAAACAATACATATATGGAAAGTGAACATTCAAAAGTTGTTTATGGGTGGAGTATTAATCAAAAATGTTTAGAGAAAATAATCAGGACTCAAATTTCAAAATAAGGGGACAATTTTAACCATAATGAAATGCACATGAGATGAATGAAAAAAAAACAGTTCTACATTTTGGGTCAAAAAATCCAATACATAATTACAGGATGTTGGAGATGTGGCTCCAAGCAATTCATGGTAAAGGGGACTGAGGTTTACAGGTGACCACCAGCTTTATGCCAGGTAACAATGTGCCAGGGCTAACAAAAGACACAATAGAGCTCCCTCGGAGCAGCTCTCTTGTCTAGAAATGGGGAGAAAATAGCGTCTCCATATTCTGTTGGTCCACGTGTGGAAAAATAGAGGCTTCCCCAGAGAGGCTTCCAGCATCTGTAGGAGGCTGGACTAGAAAATCTTGAAGATAATCCTAACTCTGAACTCAGAGATCTGGATAATAGGATCAACAGAACTGAAACAGTTTAGCTTGCCACACCTGCTAGGTAGTCTGCTCAAATGTTATTCCATGACAGTTGGAACTGCTACTTTGTCTGAGTCCTGTTCAGCACTGCATCCCAACACCCGGGACAGTGCCTGGCATCTAAGCCCTGTTCAGTACATGTTTGTTATCAGGGTGAGGAACGTGTCATTACTTGAGGTCCTCATGGAGAGGCTGCGTGGGCTTTTATCTCCAAGGAAGTGCCAACTCTAAGATGCTACAATTTTATATTTGCATACTACAACCTTTACCTGGACAGATTAAAATCTTACTAGCACAGATCTCTGAGCGTTTTTTAACAAGCTTTTAATTGAACACGCCGTATTTCTATGGGTGATTCTCTATTCAGATCAACTTTGATTTTTTTCCCCAAATAATTTGGGATTTTCTTTTTAATCTTTTTACTTTCTTTCTGACAACCTCTTTTTCTACTGAAAATGTACAGAGAGATTACTGAAGTAAATTCTGCTAGGAATTTGTAAACAATAATACTTTGTCCTCTCGCTCTCTCTACTCTGAAGACTGCAAATAAATACAAACACAAATGTAACATAACAAGCCTCAAAATATTTTAGCTAAGGTTTAGGGAGAGAAAAATAATTAAGTGCCATGAAGATATGTGTGCATGAAGAGATGGAAGGCCTGGTCACATACCAGACTGATGACAGAACAGGCTCAATATTTGATGTTTCCTGCAACTTGACAGGACAATACAGAATAATTCCTTAAACAATTTCAGGTTATTAGAAATTAGATTCTTAAAAAAAAAAAACTCCAAGTGGAAACAAATGGTAGAGGAAACCACTGCCCAAATTATAAATATAAGAAATAGACATGAAAAAATATACATGAGCTAATACCCTAAAGTAGCACTGAACATAATATCCGGTGCTACAGCTAAACCTAAAATAATTTTGTCCATCTCTTTTAAAATAAATATCAAACAAGGATCTGATTTCCTCCCTGCCAGCAATAATCAGTATTTTCTGTAGAACATTTTAAAATGACACCAGTGATTATGATTTTATTCTGAAGAGAAGATCTGTCCACGCAAGCCCCTAAGAAAGATGGAAGTCTGACTGATCTTTCGAGAAAGCCTTGGAGAAATATCTACCCTCCCTATTATCCAAGACAGAGGTAGGCTAAGCATTTCCGGAACAGTGCCCCAAGTGGGGGAATGCTGTCAGAGAGTCATCTGCCCTTTGCCCAGATATCATGGCAAACCTCAGCAACCCCGAGACAGAAGCTGGCTGGTCATCTGTGATGGGGGAGGCAGAGCGTGGGCTCGTCCTACACTGGAAGAGTCGAGAGGATCGCCTCTACAGGTTATGCCCAACTCTAAGCTCTATGATGTTAGGAAATGTTGCAATTGTGGGTCTGCTGGATGATTAAATTTCACAGAGATTTCGGGAGTGTGCGGAATATACATTGTTCCTTCGAGACTTAATCTAAAGGGCAAGAAAGCAGGTCATTTTTAACACAGGTATCATCACCAAGATTAAAATACAAAGAAAAGCTCATTCGAGTATCAGAGTCTTATTATCAAGTAAGGAGGTGTTATAGAAGAGCCCAGAGAACACAACAGCCAAATTCAAGGTGCAGAGGAAGAGAACTATCAAAATACAGCACAAAGAAATACGCTGCTCAACTCTGTCAGTCCCTGCTAATGACGGGGCCGTCATTCCTGCTGTTTGCTATTCCAGCCAGGGCCCTGAGCCGTCGGGAGACACAGGCCACACTGTGGCTCCCCAGGCCTGGGATGACAGAGGCCCAAGAGTCCTGCTCAGTGACAGATGCTGGACTGAGATAACCAGAAAGAATAGGAAATGCACGGAACAGCAGCTGGCCCAGACAAATTCAACTTCCCACCTGCTGTTGATTTACACATTCATCTCTCAAACTCCATCCCCGTCCATGTAGAAATCTGCCAGCACGTCGAGAAATTAATCAATTTGGGGAGAGGGAGGGAGTTACCCATGGTCGATTTTATATTCTTTCTGTAAACACATTTGTGTAGCACAGAGGCAGCTGAGCTGAACAGCAGTGGCTTTTCCTGCTCTCCGCTGTAATCACCCATACACCTGGGACTCACACAGCTCTCACTGCTGTTTTCTTAGATGAGAATTTTTTTCTTTTTCCCTAGGGTAAAGCTGGCTTTGGAAACTAATTATATATGTCTGTGTTTTTTGTTGGGCTTCCGAGGACACCACGGACATCTGATTTGCATTTCTGTCTTGTTCCTCCTTCCCTGCATTTGTTGCTTTCCCTTTTGTCTGCATGGAGAACAAGAACAGTTTCCAAACATGGCTGGTCAAACATGCTACTCTTTAGAGCGTGTGTCTATATGTAAAATTCAAGCGCCTCATTTGCTGCAAAACAACCTTTATTCCGAAGAACATCTCAGCTCAAGGAAATGCTCTTTAAAATGTCTAATTCCCTACTGTGATTTCCTTTAAAGTTCTAATTAGTTGTGCACAGTAATGAATTCTGTAGATTACAGTGTTTCGTTTAAAGCATTTAAGGTACAGAAGGCTCTAATAATGAGTTTTGCCACAATCAGTCTTTGAAGAAAGTAATTTTGAAATTCAGGTTTCATATTTTTGGAGATGTCATACATCTTAGAAACAATCACAATCTTGAGTCTCAAATTAATATTTGTTGCTTAATGCCATCAAAATGTCAGATTAATGAGTAATTAACGATGTGTGTACATAATGTTACTTCCTTCTCTCTGCAGAGGACAAACGCATAATGGAGAATTCAAGATATGAAACATCTTTCAACAAATATATTTTCAGAGTTTCCATTTTAAATAACTTACTACCAGGTCTGTAACCGTCTGTCTTTAACGGTCAGCAAACAGCTGGGTTTCTAGATAACACAGCGGACATAAAATATTCATGTTATTTAAGCTATTTCTACATTTTACTAATATTCTTTGATTTGCTGGTTTTGAAGGGGAAAGGAACCATCACCCCTGCTATACCCCCTCCCCCCGGACACACACACCCACACAGACTCTTTTTTTAAAAGATTTATTTGCACCAACAACTTCCTTTGGTTATGCTCTGTTTTAGAACAAGGAAGCTACTTCTTATCCCATATTGGCTTTTCTATCTTTCCTTCTCTTGGACTTAATTGAAACTTGACCCTCTCTGAGCACTCTTCCCACTTTCTCAGCCTCCCAGGAACAGGCAGGGAGCTGTTTCCTGCCTGGTCACCATAAGCTCTTCGCTTGGCACAACCCTCCACAATGGAGTCATGTCCCCAGTCCGACTGCTCCCAAGAGCCCTGTGGCCATTCAACTCCATAAAATCCTCTCTCGTCTACACTGGCCTCCCTCTTTCCTTCCAAGACTTGGGGCTCATGATTTGCAAACTACCCTCTCCCACGGCCCAGCCTCCTTTGCTGTCCTGACATCTTCCTAAACCCCTCCAGGGAATCCCTAGCCCTGGACCAGCCCCACCATCCATTCTGCCCATTCCTGCCACCGAGTCACCAACCCTTAAACACCTGGTTTGGTACAGATCCAAATACGGCCAACTTGAGAAGTACGGATGCTGCAGCAGACCCCACGGGAACTGTTCCAGCCTGCTTCCCTAGCCGCTGAGGCTCCCAGCTTGTCCTTGGCCGCCAGCCTGGCCTCAGTGGAGAGCCCTGGTGCCAGACTGACAGAGCAGGCCAACCCTCTGGTGGGCGTGTCACACGTCTAACCCCCCGTCTTCACTAAAGCAGGAAGGTCCTCTCAGCTCTCCTCCCCATGAGTTTGGGGTCACACCTAGCCCCCTCTTAATGGTATCTCGTTCTACACTTACCCTTTCTCTCTCCTGAGCAGCTCTGCTGACACTTCATTATCTTTTTTTGAATTTATTTATTTATTTTTTAAGATTTTATTTATTTATTTTGTAGAGAGAGCACAAGTAGGCAGAGCGGCAGGCAGAGGGAGAGGGAAAAGCAGGTTCCCCAATGAGCCAGGAGCCCGATGCAGAGCTCAATCCCAGGACCCTGGGATCATGACCTGAGCCAAAGGCAGACACTAAACCACCTGAGCCACCCAGATGCCCCACTTCATTATCTTTTAAAACAAAGACAAAACCCTTTCTTTGACCCCGTTCTTATTCCTCTTAACTCTTCAGTCAAACCTTCTGTTTCCTGTCAAATCCCTTGACTACGTGCTTCCCACCCATGGGCCCTCGCTGTTCATTCATTCCTCTCTGAACCTTCCAGAGTCTGGCCTCCTTCTAGCCTGACAATGCTACTGAAAATGATGCTGAAGGTTCACCACGCACCTGCCTCTTGACAAATTCATTAGCATTTCTCTTTCCTTCCCTCTTGATCAGTGGCTCTCAATACTGCCCGGGCACAAGGATCGTTCATGAAGCTTTAAAAAAATATAATGTCCAGACTGGGTCCCGCCTGGAGAAACTGCAATTTAATCACCTTGGCGTGGGGCTCAGATGCTGGCATATTTTGAAAAGCGCCCCAGGTGCTTGTAGCGTGTACCAGCGACCCCATCCCCGGCATGATCGCAGTGTATACAGGGAAATCTCCGGCTACGCTCCAGGCATGGACCTTCTTCTCTGCTCATCCTGCACTCCTTCTGGCGTCTGTTCTGCTTCCTGTTCTTTAGCTGTACCCTGTGCATCTTCTCTGAAGGACATTCCCCCCCCACACTACCTGTTCCTTTTCCCCTCTCATAGGTCATTCATAATTCCTAACATGAACAATGTCCAGATCTTGTCTCTCACTAAAACCCAAAGCTCAGTCCCTCAGCAGGACTGCTGTGCATTTCTACTTGCCCAGTTTGTGGTGATTTGGTGACTGCAATGATCTACAACCATCTCCTTTCTCATCAGTCCCACCCCTATCACTAGTACCACTGCATATTTTTTATTTCGATTTAAACTGCACTGAAATAAAAGTCCTGAAAAGTGTCCACTGTGGAACCTTGCTTACCTCCAAATTCATGTGAAAGGAAATGAAACCACAAGGGAGATTCATTGTATTCTATCAATTACATTAATTAAAAAAAAAAAACAACGACAACAAAACCAGAGGTACCCTCCAGACCCATATAAGATGCAAGAGAACCTGCTTTCAAATCTCCTCATTACTGATGGTCAAGAAGTGGTTGGCCCTGGGATTCCTCGCAAACATGCTGATCATTGAATTGATATGGTGTATAGCCTTGCCTCCGTGGCACAACCAGCTCCCTCCAAGGCACTCTGCATCATCCAACATGCCCTGATTTCCCATGCGGAGCACCGAGAAATCTACGCAAAATATGTGGTAAAAAAAATGGTCCCCAAAATGCCCTCAGAGGCTCAAAGCGCCAATGACGCACAACATCCTGGAACAGGAGGCCTCAGGGGTGGGATGTCACCTGCTGGTGCATTTTATGATGCCTCGTGGAGTTCCTTCATCTTGCTCTGGGGCCGCACGTGGGGTCGACTCTACAGTTCTCCTACCCTCTGTCCACAGACCCCGTTGCCCAAGTTTGCTTTCTGTCTCAAGAACTGAGTCTAGTGAGGATGCACTCTCAAAACCATTAATACTGCTATTGAAATATACCCATTCACTTACCTTCTCAAGCAATAAAAAGGGCGCCACAAGTCATGAAAATCACATTAAAAATATCATGGAAATCGAAGCATATTCTTGATGCTTTCTTATAGACCTAATACATGTTTTTAATAAACCAGAAAATGTTTACCTTTTTTCTCAATTTGCCTGTCCAAAGGTGAGTCCAAAGGTGGGTCCTACTTCTGCCTGTCAGGGCTCCTCTTGTAGACCATCCGGGACCGCAGTCAGACCACACCCCTACAACTCATGTCCTGAGCTCCTACACTTTCCACCGTTCTCACACATTTATGAGCGCTCAACAGAACTGCTGGAAAACAGTCCTTTTTAGCCATCAGAAATTCAGGTCTCCAAGGAGCCAGGTTTGTGCCCAGAGCCCTGTAGAAAACAAGCTCGGGTGACATTCGCCACAGCCTGATCCAGTGTGCCCCAGTAGGGAACTGGAAGGAAAGGCAGACCAGCTGCCCTTTCAGACCCACACGACACTCCTGTCTCTTCGGACCAACTACTGCAACAGAGTGAGTGTTTTCACTCTGAAACTCATTGTGAGGCAACAAGGTCTAATCTCATTATTAATCCTCAGCTCACATGATATCACGCCCATGAGATGGTATACATTACCAGGGAGACACCTGCACCTTTATGTTACAAAGGATCACCATGGGGGGGGGGTTGATGGGGAATGTGAGTGAACATGTGCCTCCACAACCTTCTGCCCTAAACATATAGGAAAGGGAAGTAGGGGAGAGAAGTTCGGGTTGGATTACAGGGCAGGAGATATGTCCCTGCCGGAGACTAAGCTTCAAATGAATGTTCAGCCCAAAGAGCCACTAATGCTAGAGAGCTTGGCTCTGCGAAAATTTAATAAAACAAGAGACAGCAAGAATTCACTTTGGGAGTGGATATTAGCAGAGCTCATCCAATCAAAAGATATGGTGGCACTTTTGGACACCCGTGTTCACAGCAGTGCTATTCATGTAGCAAAGAAGTGAAAAAAAAAAAAAAACAAAGTCCATCAACAGATGAATGGATTATCAACATGTGGGATCTAGACATAGATATACAATGGCATAGTATTCAGCCTTAAAAAGAGAAGTTCTGCCCCATACTACATGACATGGCCGAGCCTGGAGGACATTATGCTGAGTCAAACAAGCCAGTCACAAAAAGACAAGTACTGTGTGGTTCCACTTATATGCTATGTCTAGAGTAGTCAAACTCCTAGAAACAGAAAGTAGAATGGTCGTTGCCAAGGGCTAGGGAGAGGGGGGGAAAGGGAAGTTAAGTTATTGTTTAATGGGTATAGAAGTTTCCATTTTGCAAGATGAAAAAGAGTGGCTGCACGACAATGTGAATGTACTTAACACTACTGAATTCTACACTTGAAAGTGATTAAGATGGTAAATGTTAGGTTATGTGGTTTTAACCACAATAAACAAAATCTACAGATAAATAGATGATAGATAGATAGATAGATAGATAGATAGATAGATAGATAGACAGACAGATAATAGATAGTTTTGCAGCTATAAAACTGTAAGTTTTCCCACTGGCAGAGAACCCAAATGGTCTCTCCCCTACCATCCCTCAAGTTTCATAAAACCCGTACTGCACTCATTGGTTGGACTAATTTTGTTTCAAAGTGTGAGGACACTCGTCTCACCTCCTTTGCACTTAACATTCCAATCTTTATAGTGCTTAATGGTGAACTGCCTATGAACTGTGCCCCTGTTTGTGAGCCACGGACAAAAACTCAAAAAGACCCCCCCCCCCCCCACCCCCACCTGTGCCTTGCTCAACACCAGGCCCCAGGAAAAGATGAGCTCAAGCAGCCAAACACTGATTCTGGAAAGGAGGGCCTCACCATCAATCATTTCTTTCAAAAAAAAAAAAAAAATTTTTTTTTTCCCATGATCAGAACATAGGTTGGTGCTGCTTCAGCAAATTAACACCGTTTGCAATTCCTTACCTTTTTGTTTTGATGCGAAAGACGTGAAGGAATTTCATTGCAACGGGACACAGCGACAGATCACCAGGTTGGGAAGCAAAGCAATAAAGAAAAGGAAAGAGAAAACCATTAGTTTATATCCTTGGAAAAAAGGACAAAGTACACTGTTCTATTGCATGAAGAAAACAGCAGTAACACAACACAGATATTTTGAAACACAGTGACATGCTCCGTTAACAACTACCTCTTCTGCCATCATAATTAGAAACCCATCGCTTCTGGCACAGAGAACAAAGAGAAGACTCTTCGGCATCTTCCCAAGCACTTCCTCCCTGAGCCTGGCTTTTCTTAGCGGTTGATTCCATTACTAAAAACACAAGGGATATGATCCCTCCTCTACAGTGCAGAACTTTGGGTCTACCTAGGTACAGATTTCTCTCTTTGCAACACCTTCTCTTGAACCCAAGCAAAGAATTCCACTCTCTAAACCTATATCTAACACGCTGGCACCAACACTTCTATATTTCCCAACATTTCTGAGAAGTGACTGTGAAATATTCAGCACACGTGGCCCCACAGAAGAGGCTTCAGGTGCCTCCACTGAGGAAGGTGGCCCCTGTACCCCAGTCCTGGTAGGCTAGGGCAGCCCTCTACAGGGTGGTCAGGCCGACGGTCTCTCTCATCCCTGGGCTTGCTGTGCTATCCCAAACCCTGAACAGGGAAATGCACAGTGGGGCGCACTCCCTAGCAGAGCCTAAAGCCGCCAGCCCATGCACACGCACACGCACACGCACACTTGTACACATTTCCTAATATGCCTGATCCCAAACTCATCTGCACTCTCAAGCTGTGTGGCTGAGCTCAGGAGCAGGGAGTTGTGTTCCCTGCTCTACTGGGAAGAAAATACACTGTAGAAACAATGGAAGGAGAGACGGTGAAGCCCCCTTCCCCTCGGGGATGAAGGAACACGCATTACCTAGTGCTGAGACAGAACTGAACCAATATGATTTGGAAAAATCATCTTTTTCTTGTTAAAAAAAGGCAAATTCTCACAGCCTGGCTCAAAATTTAGGTCAGTGTCTCCTGGGAAAACTGTCTTTTTTTTAAAACGTATTTTACAGACATTATTTCAATGCCTATTGTTAGCTTTCTGAGGTGAGCCCTGCACAGAATATGCTCACAGCTTGGCTGACTTTTTACTCCAGGGCAAAGGATAAGGGGACCGTATCGCGCCTCGCTGAATGCTAGCCTGACGCCTCTTCCAGCCCGCTGACCCAGTGTCCACCTGGCAGACTATGGGACTCATGGGAGGTTGCAGAGGATGTGCATTTCCAGCTGAACCAGTGTCCACCTGGCAGACTATGGGACTCATGGGAGGTTGCAGAGGATGTGCATTTCCTCTCTCATAGAAGAGGCACCTTTCACCCCTTCTCACCAGAACAGTAGCTAGCACAGAAGGATGCACAGCTCTCTGTCTAGCCAAGGACACGGATCAGGTTGATCTGATTCCAGATGGATCTGGAGCTTGTGGTTGTGTCAGAGATGACTAACCGTCCTCCAAGCCCGCTTCCCTTTCCTCCTGGGCATAGGCTGGGCTGCACTTCCCAGTCTTCCTCGAAGTAAGCCATGGCTATGTGGCTGGGTTCTGGTCAAAGAAGACTGTGAGTGGAAGCGACCAATGCCACCTCCAAGATGTGCCCATCGAACCACCCGTTCAGCCGTCTCACCCCTGCCCCTGTCTGCTGGACGCCCGGTGTCCAGGACGAAGATGGCAGGGCACCGTTGTCCTGGGGTGCTGACTGTGTGGGGCACAGCTTACCCTGCCCAGCGACCGAAGCTTCTGGGCACAGGAAATGGATTTCTGTACCAAGCTGCTGGGGTCTGGGGTTTATCTGTCACAGAGGTCCACATTACTCTTAACGAGTACACCAGTTCTAGTCCCTTGGGAGTGACTGGACTCCGGATCTTAACTTCTATTAGATGTCTCTGTAAGCTTCCAACAAATCCCTCCCTTTCCCCTTCAGTTATTCTGAGCACAGTCATTCCTCACAACCAAGGGATCTCTTAGTAGAACAAAGACTTGAAGAAAATGTCTGGGGGTGGGGGGCAGGTGGCTTTGCGTCCTCCCTTGTGCAGCTCAGAAGGGCTGAGAGCACCACAAGCAGAGCCAATGACAGGCACCGACAAGGCTCACACCCATGGCATCAGCTAGCTTGTTGGCCTCCACCGCAGCCCACCTCGAAAAAGACAACGGGCTTAAATTAATTGACAATGCACATAACCAAGAATTTCCTGCCAGAAAACCTTGGATCAGACCAAAGTCCCGCAGCTCTTCAGTGATAAATATGAATAGAGAGACAACTGCTCCTAGTTGGTTTAGGTCAAGCCTTTAGTGACCGTCCCTTCTGTGACTTTCCATAGTAAGGAAACAAACTTTTCCAGAGGAGGGAAAAAAGAAAAACTCTTTAGAGTGTTCCTCGTTGTGCATGCTTTGCTGCAGGGAGACAGTTGCTAGGAACTGTTCAGCAAAGGGGTGCAGCAACACGACCTTCCACCTTAGGAAAACACGCTCAGTCACACATTTCCAGAACACACTCCATATGGGCTGAAACAGCTATGCCCAAGATCACACTTGTCTCTTGTGGATGGAAATGTATAAATTCATTTAATATCTACGGAGTGTCTATAACATGGATGACACTGGGGTCGATGCTGTAGGGGAAGCCAGGGCTTAGGGTTTTTGTTCCTGTCTTCAAATTGCTTACCAACTACTAATAGAAGCAGGGCGTAAGCATCAGAGGTAAAATAAAATAAGATGATAGTATAACGATGTCACAAAGATGCCTACAGCCCAAACATCAGGCAGCATTTAGCCTATTGTTTGAAGCCAATTGTTTTTTCAAACCCATGTGCTAATTTGCCAGCACCACTGTTCCCTGGGATCCCCAAGTCTGGTTGCCCTGTTCCATGTCTTTCCCCCATAATATATATATCACTTTGTAACATGCTACTGAATTGACTCTAATGTATCTGCTAAGCTTCATGAAGGGCAGGTTTCCTATTTTGTTCTCCCTCCTACCCCAGGGCCTCACACACAGCTCTGGGCACAGCAGATGAAGAATAGGTATTCGTCAAACAAAGGAAAACTAGCCCCAGTTTCTAAATAGTGAAACTAACAATAAACAATCACTGTGTTCTTACAGACGTTCTTTAGCCTCACAGGAACAGCCCAGTTTCTTCAGACTCTCTGACGACAGTAACAGGAGCCCCCAGGCCTACTCCCCAGTGGGAAATACAGGGCGAGGCTACAAACTGATAGGAATCTCAGGTGTCGAGCACGAGAGGCTGGTATTCAGAAGATGCAGCAGGCAGAACCTGTGTTTCACGTGACCATCTTATTATTTGATTTAGTAATGGCATAACCAGGAAGGTGACCCTTGGTTACCTCCATGTCCAGTGGGCCATCAGAGCTATTAGCACCATTAAAAATACGGCGATAACATAAAGAAGGAGAGATTGGGTGCCCTGCACAAAATGTATGTTCTAATGCAACAAAACCTGGATCTACAAGAGCTTGATGATAAATCCCTGGCCTGTGTACTTAGCGAGGGGCTGAAAAGAACTCGGGGGGGCAGAATGAATTTCGGCTGTTCACCCCAGCTACTACACACATCTTCTTTATTCCAGATGCCCACAATATCGTGCAGGCTCCTAAGGAAACTCGAAACACAGATTCCTGCTTCTCTCCTAGCAATCCGGGTGCCAGGTATTTATTTTACATTCTGTGCTCCTCTGGCATGCATGGGGAAAAACTGATTTTAAGGAGTTCCTCCCAAACCACGCCGTATTTAATCACTTGCTGAAATGAACAGGACATGGCCTTGTGGCCTCCTGTGTTCGGCTCACAGCTGTGACTGAGCAGGCTTTTCAGGGAGCCTGTGATCGGTGCGCACACGTCTCCCTCACTGTCACGGGCACAAAAAAGATACAGATCCTTGTCTACATGGTGCCCAGGAAACAAACCAAAGAAGTATCTCATTATAGTGAAGACACAGCCAACAGATACGTCCTGTGCCAGCTCCGCGTGCACAAAGAATTACGCAGAAACCCATCTGCCAGGACCACAGTTTAATTTTCAGACGCAACACTTGGTCCTAAGATTCCAAGCTGAGAATGGATTTTGATAGAAAGTATCTTCATTTGTCAGACAAAAAGAGGTCCTCTTTGGGAAGTGAGAGGTCCTTACTGTCCAGCAGAACTGAAAAGGGAAAGCTGTCATTCCAGGTAAAGTCCCACTCCGAGATTTGGTCTAATGAGAAAACAAAAGGAATCCCTCAAACGGCGTGGCTCCCAGGGAGAGGGCTGGTTTAATGATTTTGCACTCCTTTCCGCCGTCCATCATCTCCCTGGAGATTTAATTTTTAATAAATTGTGTGTGTATGAGTCCTGGAGTGCACGTGTGAGCATGCACGAACACACACACGCACAGACATGCACATTAAGGGAACACATGACTTTATTAACTCTCCAGCTGCTGGCTGCATGGGGTCCATGGGCACGGTCTCCCCCTCCCCATTACAGGCTCTGCATTTACAAACCCCATATCCTCCACTCACTCCTTCCTTTTTGGAGCCCATGCCGACCCTGCCTAAAGGAGGCCCTCATAAAACATGGGATACAAAGCCAATTTTTTGGCTTGTAAGGCCAGGCAGCAGAGATATGAGCAAATCATCTCGAAGAATAAAGCAGTCCAAGGAGTGGGCATGCCCTCTGAAGAGGGCAGAGGAGAAAGGGTACTGGCCTTGAAAGTGAAAAAAGCAGAGGTCTCCGTCACTGTCTTCATTATGTGGTCTATCCCCTTGTATGGTGACTTTTCTTCTCACACAAATGTCTCTCTCCCTAGGCTGTGAATGCTCTGTGGGAAGGGACTGTTTATTACTGACGCTTGTATCCAAAGCTCCTGGAGAAGAATCTACGTGCAGGAGACGTTCCTATACTTTATCTCACTGGTTGATAACTCATGGGGTACTTTTATTACCATTTCACAGAAGAACAGATGGAGGCGTGGAGATCAGAAGTTGCTTGCCCAAGCTCACGGAGCTAATAAGTGACAGGCCTGAGCTAAGCTAAGTCTGCCTGGTTCCCAAATCTTTCTGGTAGGCCACTGTTCCTGCATGAAGAACCTGTGTAATGAACAGTTACTGAATAGATGGGCAATGCTGTGAGTATTAGATGCTGTTGGAAAGAGTGCAGATGCCAAAAGTTTGGGGTGAATGGTGCAGAGCTTAAGTAATGAAGCAGACAGCAGCCAAGCAAAGGCATAAAACCATCCCAGGGCAGAGAGGCCACACTTCAGTGCCAGACAGGTGGGTGGCATGCCACAGAGAGTCCATGGGAGAGATGAGCGCTCAGCCACGCCCAGTGTGATGAGAACTGGGCACCCCACCCTTTGTGACACCGGTATCTGGCACAAAGATGAAGCTACTTCGTGTCCAAGGGCCAAGGTGTTTTAAGTTCTCAACAATCAACAGACAACTGACCTGCTGAGATACAACCCATCATTAAATTGAGAAGTACCCGAATCTTTCTCTTTGCTCATATGAAGGGACGCTGCTCATCACCTGCTTGGTTTTGTTACTGGGCACTAATCACTTAGCTTTTTATTATTATAATTAGTTTTCCGCTGGGTGGAGATTGAATTACAACATTTCAATGCCCTGCAACTCTTATTATTGATATTTTGTCATTTCTATCCTCCTGTCACTACTTAACCATCACCAATTTTTGCTAAAAGCAATGGGATTTTTAAAACACTATCTTTAGAAGACAGTACCCGACTAAAAAGATGTTGCATTTGTACTTCCATTATAATCTTCCGTCCCTTCTTTTTACGTGAGCAATTAGAACAGTGGAGATGCAGGCTTTGTTTCCAATGGCTCCTGGAGGAAGAGAGACGAGGCGCTTCTCTGTGCACGTGCCTCCCAGCTCCCCAAGGCACACACAGGTGGACACAGTGGTTTCACTACAGCCCCACTAAGTCCCATTTATTGCAAATTCCATTTATTATTCTAAGGCAGTAGAATTAGATTTGGGTAATAACAGAATTACCTGGAGAGCTTTTGTAAAAATGATTCCTAAACCCCATCCCTGGGGATTCTGGGGTGAAGTCCTGGGATGCATATTTAACAAGTACTCAGGTGGGTCCATGAGGGAATTGGGCTTGGGAATCACAGTTCTAACTAATGTACAAGGGGTAATGGAAGAGAAACAATGTGTGGTTCATATGACCTTCAAAAATTCGCCACCGCCTTTGAGTTTAACGCCGGTAGAAATGTATTTGGTGGGCATCTAGCATGCACCAGGGTGCCACTGTGGGAGGCAGGGGGAGGCACAGCCAGTCCTCAGGAGAGAGGCTTTCTCCTCTAGAGGAGGGTAAGCCTGGCCTTGTGGCTTGCACCAAGATCCATCTGACTGGTGTGGAGTAAGCTGCATGCTGCGAGGAAGCGGGTGGATGTCCTAGAATCTGGGACGCTATTGCAGGTGTGATCTGTGGGGTAGATGGGGTTCTCCCACGTGAATCTGTTTATTCCCGGTACTGTGGGGGCAAATTTGCATTGTGTTTGCAGTGGGGGCTGTGTCCTTGCGCAGCTTCTTATTTGGAAAATAACAATGATACCTTTTAGGAGAGAAATTTTAATCTAAGATGCATTGCAGAAATACATAAGAACATATGGGAGACAAGAGAAGCTCGATAATTTGTCAATCGCATTGGCTGAGAATACAATTATGAGAAAAATGAACTGCAATGATATAATAGATCTTTTGGTGTTACTTAAAAACGAAGCCATAAAAGAGTAGGGTGATAAGCAAAGTGTAAGGAATATGGCTGTAAACACATGTGAATTAGTTTCATGACCACGTGAGTGATGCTCACCCCGTCTTCAGCTCCACCTGGGGGGCGGGGGAGAGGCAGCATCCTGTGCCTTGGAATCAAGACAGACTTGGGTTCAAATCCCAGCCTCACCACTCAGATGAGCTGTCTGACCTTGAGTGAACCTTGAATAAGCTCACCACACATGAGCTCCCTTGTAAGAGTGGTGTGAAAAGTAGAGCTCATATTGGAAAGCACGAGGCACAGGGCTTGTCCCATGATGGGCGCTCAATAAATGGAAGCAATTTACTGTTATTATCACTTGTTGTTAGAAGTAGTTTATGGAAGGAGAGACTCAGAAAGACTGAGGATCAAACTCTGCAATGGAGGACAAGACCCAAGTGGCGTCACAGGTGATTTCAACGTGTATGTTAATTTTGAAGGCGGGTTGGGCCATCTGAAGCTCCGCTCCCACGTGCAGCCTCGTGACCTCTGTCCTGCCATCTCCCAGGTGGCTCTGAGCAGGCTGTCCACCTCTGCCTGACTCAGATGGCAGCCTCTAGACCAAAGTGGTGCAGACGGTCCTGTCTGCCCAAACCCAGGGGCAAAGGGCCACAACCACCACCCCTGGCCAACGTCTCCGGTGCAGTTTGGTTAAGGAAAAAGAACACTTAATATAATTTAATCCCTTCCGTTAATAAAGATAATTGAGACTTCTCTTGATTTGCGTACAGCAATTTTTCTACTCTGGAATATGCTGTCCTTTTTCAACATGACTTAGTGACGGGGATTAGAATTTCTAAGATGCTCCAATAACCATCACAGATACTTACTGGTCTCTTGGCTGACAGGTATAACAGTGAAAACCAGCCCGGCCTGGAATCTTCAGAGGACTTCGGGAAAGCCTGCTCTACCAGATTTCTCATTCAAACATTGAACTAAGCCCTTATGGAACATCATCTATTTGGTAAGACATTACCAAAAAGTTATTACCCAATTAAGTGCTTCAGACATCTGAGGGTTGCATTCTGTTTGGTTCTAATCATATTACTTAAAATTTTATAAGTTGTCTGATTAGAAGGCTGATTTGATTAGAGCACTAATAGAAATGACAGATATTACATATGCTCATCTAGAACCTTTTTCAATTCTATTCGAGGTACCACAAGTGTGATGGCTCATCCAGGCCTCTAATGACAGAAGGTCTTAAGCAATCTGTGCATACTTTTATGACACACAGTAAATACACATTCAAAGCACCGCTGAGGAATTTCACAGAAGTGTCAATTCATGCCCTTTTGCCAGAACCCAAGTAATCCAGCTGTCAGCAAATGTGCCTTATGCCGGACTTTAATGCTGTAGGCAAAGCCAGACGAATACTCACAGGAATAACGGGATTTTTTTTTTTTTTTATTTCAAGGTATATGCCTTATCACTCTGGTGTCTCTAGGTAAGTGACTCTCCAAGGAAAGTTCTTCAAAAATAAATTACCATCAGAAGCTATACTGAAGAAATGAAATAAACTGCTATTTTTCATATGTAATGAACTTTAAGAGAGTAAGACTAAAAAATGAATAAAGGATTTTGAAATGTCTTGTGACTCTACAGTTTGCAATCTGAAGAACACACCACAGCGGTGGTGTATAGACAGGCTTTATTAAACAGACAGACACCTCCCCTCTGGTGGGCAGAGGACTCAAAAAAGAGAGGTGGGGGCTATTCACTGAGCAGAAGAATGCCGAGAAGGGCTTGTGTGGCTGAGCCATCCTGGGAACCAAGGAAGGAAAACCAAGGTCAGAGATGGTCCAGGGCTCTCCCTTTAAAGAGCACAAATGCCTGGGAAGAGACCCCTCCTTGCTAGGCTAGCCGACTTCACTCCCTACATGCCCCTTCGTCCTCCTTCCCCAGCCTAGAGAAGACCGAGGGAAGGAAAGGAGGGGAAGTCATTCATTCCGGGTCTTCTGCCTACCTAGTGAGAGCAGCTATGGCTTCTCTCTCCCAACCTCTGGAATCTCTGTCCCCTCTCTTTCCCTTGAAGACAGGAGAGGTGACTATCTGAGAGAATCCCTTTGGAGAGGCCCATGTGAAAAGGCACCTGGCATCTTGGTCCCCGGCCAGGTGACTGCTAGGTCAGCTGACATGCTGATCTGCTCTGAGCCTACCTGAGCAGGTGAAAAGAGGACAGGAAGGAAATGGCAAGGCAAAGAGAGCGTGGTGGTCACTTGGGGGAGGCAAGGATGTGTGAGCCCCCCATGGGTCATGCAGCCCTAAGTCTCCTTTACCAGGACCCTTTCAGGATGGCGGTCTGCAGAAAAAGGGACTTCAGGAAGAAAAGATGGTGGGTTATATCATCAGGTGGCTAGACGGAATAGAGCTGACACTGGATGTCCCACACCTGGGAACCATGCCATGGAGAGTTCCCTAAAGGGATTCTCAAGAACACTCCCTTGGGGGGCGCCTGGGTGGCTCAGTCGTTAAGCATCTGCCTTCAGCTCAGGTCATGATCCCAGGGTCCTGGGATCAAGCCCCGCATCGGGCTCCCTGCTCCGCAGGAAGCCTGCTTCTCCCTCTCCCACTCCCCCTGCTTGTGTTCCCTCTCTCGCTGTGTCTCTCTCTGTCAAATAAATAAATAAAATCTTTAGAAAAAAAAAAGAACACTCCCTTAGGTAGGACAAAAGGCCAGTATTTGGATGTCAGTCAGGGGTACCAGAGCCACACCTACAGAAAGAGGACTGCAGCCAAGGCCAGTGACATGAGGGACACCTGTCTGTCGTCCCCATTCTAAAATAAGGAAGGAGATGGAGAAGAAAGGAGGAGAAGAAGAGAAAGATGGAGGGAGTAATCCTGCCCCTCCTCCCTCCAGGCCCCTGAAGTCCCAAGAGGGCTAGTGCTTGAGGGAAGGGGGAAAACGATCCTGAGTTCACTTTTAAGTGATGGGAACAACAGGGATTCCACCAGAGATGTTCAATTTAGTAAATCTTTTCTGAGGTTCTACTATGTTCCAGGTTCTATTTTAGGTACTTGGCTGACAGTGACACCAGTGAACACAATGGACAAGATCCCTGCCCTTCCTGCTATGAGTGGGGAAAGGAGATTTAACACAGCACACTTAACCACAGTGAGCAGGGGGAAATAAAACCAGTGAACCTCTACCAAGTGCAGGCCAGTCCATAAACAGTTCCAACAGCTTTTAAAGATGAAGCAATTGCTTTTGGAAAGTTTTGTTTTCAGGAAAAACACTGCGTTCTGCAAAAGTGCCCAGAGATGGAAGATTTACATAAGCGGAGGCAAGGAGGGTCGAAGGAAGGCGTCATGATAAAACAATGTATGTGTATACAGAAAGGAAAGGATTTCAGTGTTCTCAGGGAAGACCATGGTGAGGAGTCACAGGCGGAGAGAGAGGCTGGCGTGCCGACGGGCATCTGGTGCCATGTCTTCCGTCGGATGGGATCGGAAGGCAAGCTGGTGACAGCCTGGAAACTATGGGCACTCAGGATCAGAAACAGACTAGAAGGACCCAGGTAAGAATTTAAAATCTACTTTAAAGGATACCAAGGCAAGCACGGCTGTGTGGGCCAAAGACTTCCTCTTAGAGAGCAAGTCATTCTTGACACAGTTGGTCAGTCAGTCCACATTTACGGACAACTCAAAAATCTTTGAAAAGGCACCCAAAGCTTCCTCTCTTTGCCTTCTCTTCCCATTCTTTCCCATCCCTTCCTAGTTTCCAAGTTGATTCTACCTTCTCTGGGAAGGAGTCTGTTCCCCCAGAGACCAGAAGGTCACGTCTTGAGAGATCATCAGGCATGAGACTCATGAAGCCTGATGCAGACAAGGAGCCCCTGGGGTCTTAGGGGCAGTGACTCTGAATCCTGCAGTGAATTCTACTTCCCTTTCTCCTTCCTGAAGCAGACCACTGCTGTTCTTCTCAAAAACCACTTTCTGAGGTGGAGTGTCTCTTCGCCTGGTAAGATTAGTGTTCCTTCCTTTGCTGATTCCATCCACGGTACAGCTCCGTCTGGGCCAAGCTTTATGTTCTCAGGATAATAACATCGCCCCGAGAAGTGAGTCAGTACAAAGCATGACAATAGCAACGTCGCAGGAGGCCTGTGTGTTTCTAATGAGCCTGGGTTATGGTTTTATTTGAGGGCGGATTATTACCCTGAATGAAGTTAAAGGTTGTCCACTAAGGCCTCAATTGTTGGCTGTTTACAAGGTAGAGTGGTATAGATGACAGTAGTTACGTGTAAATGGTTGAGTCCTAAACAAGATAAGGATGTTTCTACCCTGAAACTTTCCAACTTTCCAAAATGAATTCACTCCTAACGTTGCCTGTGGACAATGTCAGCCCACAGGGGGCTAATGGCTCGGCGAAGCTCCTCAGCGCAAACACGGGATTAACACCACAAATTCTTCACCAGGGAAACCAAAGTGCCTGCCTAGCTCAAAATCCTCTAATGTGGGTTTCTGTAAAATGCCTTTTCTTAATAAACCAGTAAATTTTCCAACCTGGCACCGTCAAGGCTGGCTAATTCTTTTAAGACAACTAAGAGAACACTCTAGATTGAATTCTTTTAGGAAACTGTGGGGCCTAATTAAGCCCCACAGCCAGAGGGCTCGATGCAAATCTTCACCCTCCAGCAACTCAGTTTGGGCAGCAAACCTACTTTCCTTCTTCCTGTGTTCTAAATAAGTATTTTGTCATCAGGAATTGAGAAGAATAAGATGACCACGGTAAACGTGACTCCACACAGGGTACTGAGTTGTATGTGGATCTATGGTGCTGACATTAATAAAAATCTGTTTATCTCTAATACATTAAAATAGTATTTTATAGGAAAATTTCAATGTGTGGCACAGAGAGGAGACATGCTGAACCCATTGACATTTAGCTAACAGAATTTTTAATGGAATTGAGCTGGCCTAGTAAGGAAGAAAAATAGGAAAGAAATGCCAACCAGACGACTCCCCAGAGAATAATTCATTTGGATTTTATGTGTCATTAAATATCACTTCCTCCACCAAGGTTAGAACCTGTATTAGTCTTACCAAAGCAAATTTCGCCCATCCAAAAACTCCATCACGAAGGCCCCCAGATGGGTCCCGGGGTCTGGGGCACTGCTACCAGCCATTCTAACAAAAAGAAGACCGTTCACTGGGAGTGACGCCATTTTCCACTTCACTGTGCAGATGATGGGAAGGCCTCCAGATCACAAGCGCCTGTGGCTTAGAAAACCCTGTTTGGAGCTTCTGTCCTTTTGGCGGAGTCCAAGAGCTGGCTGGATTGCACCTGTTCCGTGGCTCTCATCAGCTATTGCTCCGGACAGAGGCTCTCTCCTCTGAAAGCAATTTCCATCCCATGGGGCGCATCCAGAGCCCCGAGCCACGGCGGCTCGCCTGAGGAGTATCTCACAGAGCAGGGAGAACGCTCTCCAACCCCACACGTGACCAGAGTCTTCGGAGTATCTCTCTTTCCCTCCCTTCCCCTCTTGGTGGCACCCCATTTCCCTGTTACCTTCCTTCCCCACCCCCTTTTCCTATGTACCTTCCCACTTTGCTTCTTCTTCCCACTCCCCTTTTTTAAAACTGGCCATAAAGAGGTATCTTAGCATTTGTCCAATTTTTTAACATTCTTCTCTTAATTTTAAGGAGATCTGAACATCTTATGTTTCTTACTAAAAAAAAATTTTTAGAGGAACTAAGCTAAATTGATTTTCATTTGTCTGTGCTCTGTAATCATGAGATTTTTTTTTATATGCTTGACTCACTTTAAATATAAAAATCTTTTTTTCTTTTTTTTTAATTTCTGTTTTTTTAACAGCCCATTTTCATTCTCTATGTTTCAAATGAACACGAAAATTCAGTAGGCAAGTCCCCAGGTTTTGTTTTGTTTTGTTTTGTTTTCTTGCAGATTCCTTTCATTTCTATAGATTTGCAAGTTCAGTGCTTCAGTTCTGGACTCAAACTCCCATTCACCAGAACTTCTTTTATTGAGCACCTACATAACCCAGGAACAGGGCCAGGGGGATTCATCGTTCAACAAGCCAACCAGCTTACTTTCCAGAAGGGGAGAAAGACAGTAAGGAAGAGAGGAATAAATACATAAAATGCTCAGATGATATGTGTTACAAAGAAAATGATTTCCACGCTCCGAGAGCCCAGGCAGGGGAACTGTCTGAGGTGGGCGGTCAGAGGAGGCCTCTCTGCGGAGCTGGTTTTGAAGGGAGCCAGCTGTGCAAAGAGCCGGGAGGGGGACTTCTGGGGAGGGAACATCAAACACAGAAGCCCTGAGGCGGGAGGGGCGTGGGTGTTCTAGGCCCTTGGGAAGAACGTAAGTGTGACTAGGGCCCAGCACAAGGGGAGAAGGTGACATAAGACAAGACTGTGGACACAGCAGGGACTAGAGCGCGCAGGCTGCTCCTGAAGAACTTGGATTTATTCTCTGTGTGTGTGAGTGTGTTTGTTTTGGATTATATTCTTAAGGATACTAAGAAGTCACAGAAAGGTTTGAAGCAAGCAATGGCCTGACCTAATTGTTAAGATACTTCTCTTTTCTCAGCGCTCTAGGAGGATTTGAACTCCTGCCTTCTGACTCTGGGCCCGAAGCTCTTTCCAGGGCATTTCCAAGACCAAATTACTACAGCTACATCGTCAAAACACACCAACATGCTGAATCTACCCCCAGAGTGAACACCACTCTAAAGAAAACAGGACAATATGTGCCTTTCCGAACTCAAAGAGTTTCGATGGCATATAATGAGCACAACTGTGAAATGACAGTTTCCAAAGCTTAGGATTCACAGCTTCCTGCCTGTACATGTTTGTTTTGATTTTATTTTTTTCTACGTGGTCTTCTTAGAAATTACTAATGAGAATTTTAAAATAATGAAATATGTGCCATAGTTTCCCAAAATAGTTCACTGAAACAAAAAGCAGGTTTAAAAAAGAAAAAAACAAAAAACAAAGGAACACATTCTAAGAAGGGGAAACACATGAGACATAAGTAGTATCTAATGAGCACATAAGTAAGATCAGTTTATCTATTAAATTTCAGGTGCTACCTAGGGAGGGGATGAAAACAAAGTGGATCCCACTTGGGAAACAATCAGCAAGGTAAACCTCCCCTTCCTTGCCTTGATTGATTGATTGATCCAATCAATCACACATTTATGAGCAGTGCCTGTCTGTACGTATTATGCTTCATGCCATCCACCCCTGACATGGATGTCTTCCACCCCTTTTTCTGCCCCTGTGCCTTGATGCTAGGCTCCACCTCTGCCTGTCTGTCCGTCTGCATCTCCTCTTTCAAGCCCAGCCTTCCCCCCCTGGCCCTTGTCCCTCAGCAAGGCTCTGGAGTGTAGCAGGCCCGGTTGTTTTGAAAGCAACGAAGGCTGTAAATGAGGCCCCGTCAGCACACAGAACAGATCTGGCCCAGCAAAATCTTCTTCCTACGCCCAGGAAAATCTGTCCCGGCAAAGGCGGTGGTCTTCTCTGAGACATTGAATAGGTGTACTTGTTAAATACATGAGAATTATTTGGGCTCATTTAGGTTTTTCATCTACCCATCAGGGCTAAAATAACAGCTGAATAAAAAGCAGAACTCCTCTCCAACACTGACACAGCTGAAGAACAAACGCTTAAGAAATAAGATCAATGTCCTCTGAGAGCACAAAGAGAGTGAGAAGATTTAGCAACTTATTTTTAGATTCTAAGTACCCAGATACAAATGATAAAAAGAAACCTCAAAGAAAGAAAGACTCAATTGGACAGATATGACGGTCTTATTTGCAGTGGGTTATTTAAAGAATAACACTAAGTATCATTGTAACCTCATGATACCAAAACTGAAAATAACACATGATAATGCACTTTAAAAAATATCTTCTTACAGTTATTACTATTCATCACTCTTGGTCTAAGTAGCCAGGATCTGGGGATAAGGAACCAACAATAGCCTGAGATGCCTATTTACAATATTCTGTGTATTTAAAACCCTGTTGTCTTTCCTGCCCCCACCCCCAAAAAAATTTTTTTAGACAATGTCAAGTAGCTCACTGTGACGATAAAAAGATGCATAATTACTTGACTTTCATAGGTCAGTTTATTTGTATTCTGTTCTGACTATAAAAGCTAAGAAGTCACACATTTATAACTGGTGTGAAACTTACCAGGAGTTAGGTTGTTTTTGCCAATTTAAATTCTTATACACAGTTTGGTTTTTCCCTCAATACAGCTGGACAAAGTTTCTGAGGAAATCATTATGTTTCATTATCCCTGAAGACTAAAACCCACGGAGAGAAGCTTCTGGAGGGTCACCAAAATTTTTGCAGTCATTTTGGTTGCTTTCAAAGCAGAAACGCCAATAAGATCTCTGACGTGATGAGCAGATGGTCTGGGCTGGGGGGACTGGGAGAGGAGGGAAGGTGGGAGTTTGAAAGTACAGGTGCTGTGTGTCCCTCAGGCAGAATGCAGGGGCTACGCAGAGGAGGGTTTTGTTCATCAGTAACAGTGGAACTTACCTGAAGGCAGGACATCACACTTGTCTATCAGGTTTCCTAGAAACTGTCTGAAGATCCCTCGTAAGGGAAAGGACTCTGAATTGGTAACAATTTAGATCTGAACACCGAATACATCTTGGGTTTGTCTCTAGCATGTCAGCTTACTCCCTCAGTTTTTGCTAGCCACCAAGTGGCTTATGAGATGACACGAAATACAAAAAAAAAAAACAAACAAAACAAAACAAAACAAAAAAACCTGTCTTCAGAGAGCATAAGAAAAAAGATACATTAGAGTACTGCCCTAATTTTGTAACATTTTTTTGAAAACCAATCTGTAAAAGAGAAACACGTAATTTATGTATTCTCCCCTCATTCTCAAAAGGACTCGAGGCAGAAAACACAGAATTCACTTTACAGGGAGTGCCCACTTGAACTCACCAAATACAGAAAATGTAATCTGTATTCAGAAGGAGGCATATTTTTATAAACACTTCTCCATGAAATCTCACATTGCTAAAAAAGGTTCTAGTCAAAATATTAGATTTTAATCTGCTTTTTGGTCCCTTCCTCAAAACACAGTGGCACCTTTTCAAAAAGGCCAGGAAACACATAACAAGACCCTACATGAAGAATTTTCAACACGCAATGCCAAATGCACAGAGAAGTGATGCAAATTGCCACACACTTGGCTGCCTTGTCTGGGGTCAGCTTCCCCAGCATCTTCCGGAATAATATCTTTATCGATTGGTCTAGCTCTTTGAAATGAGCAGATTAACATCAGACAGGCTGAGCCCAGAGGGAAAAACCTGCTATTCTCTCCCTGAGTCAATATGTTTCAATAACGCCAAGCTAAAATGGTCACAATCATTTGATGCAGATGGAAGTTTTGTTTGGGACTCAGTGGAAAATAGGTACCAGCTGCCTTGGCCTGGCTCTGGTGAAGGCCCACCATATCTGCTGGGCTGTCATCTCTGCCATTTGGTGGCTGTGCAGGGCTAGGAGGGGTTCCTGGGGGGAGGGCTGCAGCCTGGGGCCCCGCTGGGGTCTATCAGCTGTCCTTGCCCCTTCTGTCATAGGGGCCCAGAGGGGCACAATTCCAGGGCAGTTGCACTGAATGGACCAAAGATGACTTACCAAAAAGAAAACAAAAAGGTAATACTCAAGCAAAAAACAGTTTTGAAGCATCTCCAAGGAAGGCACTGCGCTAAGTGCTACAAAAGGAAGTGACTGCCTGTCAGAAAACTCACCCCCCAGAAGGGGAAGAGGGTGGTCAGCTAGCAGCCACACACAAGAAGATATTTATTACGCCCATAAATGTTTACAGAAGCTATCGCTTTCCAGTGCGCCACTAGGATTTTGTGCTTGCGCCATACTCATGTCTTCCTGGGAATTAGAGAAGTCGGTTTACACTTGGAAGGGGACGAAGGGTCTTTTTATTGTCTTAGTGGAGTCATTCCTTTCTGAGAGAGATCCATGCGCTGAACTGCACACTTAGAAATGGTGAAGGTGGTGGCGCCTGGGTGGCGCAGTTGGCTAAGTGTCTGACCCTTGGTTTTGGATCAGGCCATGATCTCAAGGTTGAGAGATCGAGCCCCGCAATGGGCTCCACGCTCAGCAGGGAGTCTGCTTGAGATTCTCGCTGTCTCCCTCTGCCCCTCCCCCCGTTCACTCATGCTCATTCTCTGTCTAAAAAAAATGGTAAAGATGGTCAATTTTGTGACAGCATTTGACCACAGTTAAAAAGAGAAAGTGATGAATAAGTGGTCCCTCTCCTCATGGCTAACATGTCCTCCGGCTGTTTTCTCCCGTCTGGGTTCCCTCCACTCTTGCTCTTCATCCAGTGGTTAGGTGGGCAGAACCCCTGAGTCCGAGCTTGGCCAGGTTTTTATTACTGTTATTTGTTGTTGTTATATATTTACATATGTACATATGTATGTATGTATGTATCCCTAGTTTTATTGAGGTATGACTGACAAATAAAATTTGTACATATCTAGGTTGCACAACGTGATTTTTAAAAAGTGTGCAAGGTAATGATTTCATATACATACGTATGTGTTGTAAAATGATTACCACAATCAAGTGAATTTACATACTCATCACCTCGCACAGCTGTGAAAAACTAAAAGAGCTCAGCAAAGGACACCATCCACTAAATGAAAAGCAAATTACAGAGTAGGAGAAAGTACCTGCAAACCTCAGGCCTGCTAAGACGCTAACATCCAACATATCCAAGGGGTGCATAGAACTCAGCGTGCACATGTGTGCACACACACACAACCTGATTAAAAAATGGGCAAAGGATCTGAATGAACATTTTTCCAAAGAAAATATACAAACGACCAATAGGTACATGAAAAGATGCTTGACATCACTCATCATCAGGGAAATGCAAATCAACACCGCCCTGAGATACTACCTCAGAACGGCTCTTCTCAAAAGGACAAGGTAAGTACTGGGGAGGGTCTGAAGAAGAAGGAATCCTCGTGAACCGTTGGTGGGAGTTTAAATTGGTGCAGCCACCACGAAAGTTTCCTTGAAAAATTAAAAATCGAACTACCATATTGTTATTTGTGTTAAACAAAAACTGTTCTCAACTAGTACATGCAAATAAAGCTTCCTCCAGAGCATCCATCCCCAAGAGGGTGTGTGTAGGGATCTTGTTGTAGTTTCTCTGTTCTTCTGCTCTCATTTCTAGAACAAACTGGAAACTCATTTTGTGAGCTGGTTAGTCAGCTAAGGGTAGAATCCATTAGTCCTGACCTTCAATGTCCTTTACAGAATCTAAGACATTCCTGGCATCCTGAACATGAGATGAGGGGTTATTTTCTTTCTTGATTCTCTGTGTGATGCTCAGAAACTATAAAAACTAAAGCTGATAGTAGGCCTTTTTTAACAGAGACTTAGGGATAAGCTCACACTGGCTATCAACTATTTGCTTGCATATTTTGAACCTTTTCCAGGAATGTGCAGGCAAAATATGTTGGTCCACTTTTGGCTTTCCACTGATAATATAATAATAATAATAATAAAGCTTTATTTCCACAGCACATATTTCCAAGCTGTTTCATATGTTTTATGATGGACATCTGGATTAAAGTAACTTTCATTTGCACTTGCTCTGAATATACTTCATCAGGTGGTGGGAGCAATGAACAAAGTGCCTGAGAAAATGGCAACTCAGAAACTCAGAAAATATACAAGGTAGACCTTTGGCAGCTTTGTCCCAACCACTTCTCTCCCGGGATGACGCTGGCTGTGGGTGCTGACCACCCAGGGACCCCCTCTCCATGTATACATTTATTTTTTTATGACTCTTAAAAAATACCCTAAGTTTAAAAAAAAAAATACCCTAAGTTTATAACCATCTGCTACAGTCTGAATGTGCCTTTTCAACATTTACATGATGAAATCCTCACCCCCAAGGTGATGACATTAGGAGGCGGGGCCGTTGGGGTGATTAGGTCCTGAGTGTAGAACTCTCAGCATTAGGATTAGTGCCCTTGTACCAGAGACCCCGGAGAGCTGCCTCGCCCCTTCTGACGGGTGAGGTCACAGTAAGAACATGGTGTCAAGGAGGATGTGGGCCCTCAGCAGACACGCGCCTTGACCTTGGACTTCTCAGCTTTCAAAACTATGAGAAATAAATACTTATTGTTTAGAAGTCATTCAGGCTATGCTATTTGGTTACAACAGCCTGCACAGAATCAGAAGCTATTTTTCCCAAATTTCTGATTTCCCTCACACAAAAAGGATACACTGGTGGGTTGGGTCCACCAAATTCAGTAAGACTTTCTTTACCTTTTTTTTAAGATTTTACTTATTTATTTGAGAGACAGCGAGAGAGAGAACAGAAGCAGGGGGAGTGGGAGAGGGAGAAGCAGGCTTCCTGCCGAGCAGGGAGCCCGATGTGGGGCTCAATCCCAGGACCCTGGGATCATGACCTGAGCCGAAGGCAGACACTTAATGACGGAGCCACCCAGGTGCACCTTTTTTTTTTCTTAATAAGATGAAGGGAACTTGTCTTCATTTATGTTTCTCGGTACTTGCACTACAGATACAAACTTGTAATGCCCCCCAAAATAGCTCTACGGGGCAGGGACTTGGCTTAGTTTCTGTTGATTCTGCAGCCTTGATCATTCCGGAAATACCTGTTGCTGACTGAACGGTAGGACTTCAAAACTGAAAGCTGAGTAATCTGAGTGCGCTTCCTAGCCAGGATCTTTGGGATCCCGGAAGCGAGGTGCTCTCCGAACCAGGCGGACCAGGTCCTTCCACCAGAGGGAGCAGGGATGCCGCCACAGTGCCCAGGACAGTTGGTGCAAAACCACAGAAGTGCCGAAGGAGGAAAATCCAAAAAATCCCCAGGCCCAGCAAGAAAGAATGTAAATCAAAGCCAAAGTGAAGAAGAATAAATCTTGGGGTCCACGTAAATAAATGCAACGACTAGATGAAGCCCCAGCAGACCTTCGTTTTCCTGCTGCTTAACTATCGGGGGCTTGATCGCGAGGGGGGCTGCATCTTCCACAGCTGCCTGTCTCCTGGTTACTCACGAGGAGTTCGCCTTGGCACAATGCACCTCATCTTAGAAGCAGAAATGACTGCAGCCAAACGGCTCTGAAATCCCACCACCGCGGGGCTCTGAAACAGTTCTATTTGTGTCTCTGACTCCGGGGGAAAGATCAGTTCTGTGGCTTGTTTTTGGCCTGGCACGAGTGGCTGGGATGACTTCATTCCAAACTCTGGGGTGTGATTCCACCTAAGAACAAAAAATTCTCCACCAAGCCGCCTTCAGATCACAGAAATGGCAACATAAGTTTAATATTCAAGGTCTCCGCTTTCTTCTTCAGACAAACTTAAACCTAAAAAGGGCAACAGTTTGAAGCACGGGGCATCAAAACACACACTGATGTGAGAGCAGACCGCCAGCCCTATCTATACCTCGCAGCACGGAAGAGAAGGCGACGAATGGGGGATTCAAAAGGAACAACGTGGTGACCAATTTCCCTCATGGGTCGCTGTCTCCATATGCCACGCAGACGGTAAGGTCGGTTTCCGAGCCCTCTAACCATCTGAAAGGAAGGCCATCCTGAAGGGATCTAAGCTGCATCATAATTTCAAGAAAAAGACTCACATCACAGTAAAGTAGGCAAGACTTGTTTGATTTAGCTCATGAGGCTTTGGAGAGTCAGTTATTCTATGGCGGCTGCAACAAGCAACACCAACCAAAGATTTCTGGAGTGCTTCCATCCTATCAAACCCCCAGCTGGAACCTGCCAGCGCACACATCCCCAGTTCAGGTCATTCCTGGGGGCCTACGGATGGAATGTCCCTGCTGAGGAATCCTAACAGGACATTCCAAAGTGGGAACGTGATCCTGTTTTAGGTTTCTTTTAAGGAAAACAGAAAGAAGCATATAGAAAATTATATATTAATTCAAGAGAGAAACAAAGTCAACAAATTCAAATGAACAGTGATAAGTTTCTCCAGGGCAAGATGCTGGTGTATTTCCTTACACTGCCTGGTCTATAGCAAGTGGTCAATAGGGGACTTATTGATTATTTAATTTTTTAAAAAATCTGTGGGCATATCCAAAAAAGAAACCAGAGGCCCCACCCCTTCTACAAAGCTACCACTGGATCAGGGGGTGGCAATTTTAGACGTGGAAGGATAGCAAACACAGTAGCTAATCAAACCCTCTGAGAGTCTATAAATATTTTTTAAAGATTTATTTAAGAGAGAGAGAGAGCATAAGTGGGAGGGGCAGAGGGAGAGGGGGAGAATCTGCAGCAGACTCCATGTTCAACCCAGGGCTCGACTCAGGAAGTCAACTCAACTCAGGGCTCCACGTGGGGCTCGATCTACGACCCTGAGATCACAATCTGAGCTGAAACCAACAGTCAGATGCTTAAGCGACTTTGCCCCCTAGGCACCCCAAATGCTTTGAGAGTCTAAAATGCTTTCCAAAAGTTGGGGTACCCTGCACAACAAAGAAGGTGGCTTCTGTTCTAATTCTACTTCTCTACCCTAGAAAGGCTTTCATGAAACTAACATGTGGTTTAAAAAAAATCCTCAAGGGAGAGGAAGAGGCAGAGAGTGTTACCTTTTGGGGGAAAGAGAGAAGGCTGGTCACACAGAGTAAGACCCATGAAGAAGCTCTCAGCACGTCTGTGGAGAGCTTTCTCCACATAATGGTAAACAATGAGTCTTATCCAGTTTTTCTCATTTTTCATTATAGGAAACGTTAAATGTCACAATCCTTCAGGTGTGCTGCATGAATGGAAAACAGGATGGCACAGTGACTTCACGACAATGGTAAATCAAGTGTTCTGTCTGGCAGGAAAAGTGTCATTAACCTGTGAAGTGATCTAGCTGATGTCATTTTTGAAACAGAAGTAATATGTCTATTTGAATTTATGAGGAAAACAATCGATTTTATTTTCATCCATTTACTTTTTGAGGTCAGAAGGAAAGTATGTATTGTACCTTTCAAAAGAAATAACATTCATTATGCTCCCAAAAAAGCAAGTTCCTCATAGAGTAAATATTTCCACTGGCAAAACATGGAAGACAGGAGTTCATTCTTTAAAAATCAGGTTATAAAAGACGAACATCAGCCCCAAATGGAGCAGTAAGGTAAAAATAGCTTATTATTTCTGCTCACTCACATAGGTTAGTTCTGCCTTAACTGTACCTCCAGTTCAAGGTCAAGGAAAATGTACTGAAAAGTAGAGTCTTCAACAACCTTCCAAGGAGCAGTATAATCATAGAATGTCCCCAAAGAGGTTATGTGGGCAATTCACCCATTTTGCTATTTTTCAGTCAAGGAAATTGTGCTCAGGGAGAATATCTTTTCTGCATAGTACACATTAAGAGTAAATAGAAGCAAGAGCTGCTATAAGAAAATTCAGATGAAAACCAATTTAAATAATCGGAAAGTTTACTCAAATAGTCATGCTCAGTTTTAATGATTATGTTGAATTATTAGTGATTTTAAAGGATACTTTTGATATATTTTTGAGTGAAAAATAGGTTATAAGACATAGAGAGTATAATGTTTTAAAAACATACTTTTATAATGAGGATGCATAGGAATATGAGTGGAAGGATATGCACAAGGTGTTAATATTGGCTTGTATTTTCAGTCATGTTTACTAAGGAATAATTTACATACAGTAAAATTCCCTATTTTTCTATATAGTTTTGTGAATTTTGACAAGGCATGGAATCATATAACTATCATTCCAATAAAGATATAGAACTCTTCCATCTTTCCAGAAAGTTTTTCTGTGTCCTTCTGTCGTCTATCCCTCGCCCCACCCCAGACCCTGGCCATCAATAATCTTTCTTTCCCTATCCCATTGCTTATTCCAGAACACTATACAAATGGAATCATATAGTAGGTAGCCTTTTGAATCATGGTGGGTTTTTTTTCTAGAATATAAGATTATAGGTGATGATTTCTTAATTCTTGATATTTTGGCTTTTCTGTTTTCTAATTTTTCATTAAAAAACAATTATTTTTCCAATTTAGAAAAATGAAAGTAAAAGCTAATAAACTGTGATAGGCTTTATGATAAGTAGATAAAGAGAGCATGTGTGAGAACAAATGTTGTATAAGATATCAAAAATGTGCAATTACTTCACCAAAAAGTTAACTTTGAGAGGCAACAGACAATCAGCCAGGGCTCAGCAAAAATCCTACAAAGTTGTGTGGCTTTGGGAAGGTTACTTATCACCTTTTGGTTTCAGTGTCAAAGTAGGGATTCAAACAGTGCCTCTCCCATACAGGTGTTAACAAGGACTAGATGAGACTGTGCATGGAGACCACTGGCACTTGGTAATATTCAGTACTAAAATTACGTTTGTGATATACTTGGCTATTCTTATCACTATTACTACCATTATGGAGCCTTTGGGAGTGTTTCAATGTGAAAGGACATATTGAAGTCCCAGGAGAAGAGCCACAGCATAGAGAATGACAACCAAAAGCAGAAGGAAGGGGGCTGGGTCACAGGCTCAACATTTTATTTTATTTTATTTTTTTAAGATTTATTTACTTGAGAGCGAGAGCATGAGCGGTGGGGAGGAGAAGAGGGAGAGGGAGAGAATCCTCAAGCAGAGCCCCCACTGAGAGGAGAGGGGGCCAATATTTTAGTGGATCCATCAGATTGTCCATCCATGGATCTCTGGGACCAATTCCAGTAATACAAAAACAATTTGAGTGTTGAGGGTTTAAGAAACCTCATGCAGGGCTCAACCCCATGACCCCGAGATCATGATCTGAGTCAAAATCAGAGTGGGACGCTTAACAGACTGAGCCACCCAGGCACCCCCTCGACATTTTAAATCTTAAAACTAAATTCTAGACATTTCATCTTCAGAAAATATAAAACTTCTGATTTTTCTAAACAAAGTTATTATTTTTATTATGACTTCTGAATGCATTCATACACCTGTGATCTTCCATTCTTGACATTTTAAAAGTGATGGCTCATTATTCAAAGCACCTTGGAAAATGTATTATTAATAGTAAAGACTATCCACCCTTAGAACTTAAATCCGTATTTCCTTACTATATAGAACCCAGGGATACTTCAGTGAACACATACATTTGTATCTGTCTGATTCTCCCTCCACCCTGTATGAATGGCCCAAACCCTCTGACCTTCCTCTGGCCTCCATATGACATCAATTTAGGGGAGATAATGGTGGCTAATTATAATAAAGTCAGTAGCCTAAACAAGACCATGACATCTCTGATCAGTGCACAATGAGACCAAACAATCGTAGATGTTCATCTCTGTAAGGTTTTTAGTTGTCAGAGACTCTGGGGTGAGAATGAGTTCATAAAAAACAAATATGATCCACCTTTATCTTCCCAAGACTGTAATGCGTGCCAGGAAGCGAGTAAGTCTGTCTCTATTGGGAAGCTCCCAAATGTTTTGATTGAAATAGAACATCTCATTTAATTCTGATCCTTGGGATGAATTCCTAATTCATGAACTGATCCAGGCTTTTCATAATAGATGGCAATTGAATTAAAAACATGTCTGCAGTCTCTGGCCAAATATACACATATATTAAAAGCAGAACTATTGGCTTCAAGCACTTTGGCCAAAAAGCAATGATAATTACATTACAGCTAAATTCATATACACACATTCCTCTGTGTATGTCTCTATGTGTGTGCATGTATGTGTGTGTCTGTGCATAAAGTGTTCACAGAATATACATTATTGAGGAATCTCATAGGCCAGGGAATGACCTCCCAAGCTCCAGGCCAACTCTATCAGACACCTGTTTAATAACAGGAGATGGTTCTTTTGACTAGAAAACAGACCATCTCCACATCCTACCTGTCATTCAAGACACAGCTCAAGTGGGGCGCCTGGGTGGCTCAGTTGGTTAAGCATCTGCTTTTGGCTCAGGTCATGATCCCAGGGTCCTGGGATCGAGCCGAATCGGGCTCCCTGCTCAGCACGGAGGCTGCTTCTCCCTCTCCCTCTGCCTGCAGCTCCCCCTGCTTGTTCTCTCTCTCTAATAAATAAATAAAATCTTTAAATAAAAAAAAAAAAGACCCAGCTCAAGTGCCTCTCCTCCATCAAGCCCCTCCCAGTTTCCCTACACCAGAAACAATAACCGCCTCCTTTCAACTTTGGATTTTTAATAGACACGTCTTCTCCTCACAACAAAACGAAAGGCTCCTTGAAAGCAGGGCCCATGGATAATTCATATTTGTATTCTCCCCTTCCCTGCCAGTGCCTAGCATAGCACTTTGTACAAAACAGGAGTGCGATATAAATTTTCTGAATCAAATGAATGAATGATATTTTATTCCATTTTGACACAACAACCAATGTTTGCTCTCATAAGATAGTAATAGCTGAACAGTCCAGAGACTATGACTTGGGAATATGCCTTTGATAATGTTGTAATTTCTAATTCCTGACAATTCCTGGCTCCTCTTGAAACCTTGTTAATATTTCAGTAGACCCATTAGATTGTCCATCCATGGGTCTCTGGGCCCAATTCCAGTAACACAAAAACAATTTAAGTGTTGAGGGTTTAAGAAGAGACTTTTTTTGATAGTACACAGTACTTGGATTGGGATTTATGAGGGCATTAAGAAATGGTTTATCTTCCATATGCATTCAGGGTAACAAAGAACTTTTTATCCAGACACTTACACACTAATCACAGGTAGCTTCTACATTTTAATCAATTAAATGACCTGCATGAGAGATGAGTCAAGAAAGAGAGAGAATGCATGTTTACCCTCTACCAAATCAAGTAGAATGCTGAAGGGATAACCTCCTCCCCAAAATGATAAAACAATTACCCCGAAGTCAGAGAGCTTGGAATAATATTGATCCCAATAGGGCATCTCTCTTCTTTTACAAAGTGTCAAAAATTTAAAAGCTAGGGGAACAAATCTATGGCATCCTGCAGCACCCAGCTCACAGACAACATTCCCTGACTACCTACCTGATATGTGGCTTTGGTTGCCCTGTCCTTGCAACAAGGTGAATTCCCATTTAGCCTTCTTTACAGATGACAATACTGAGCCCCACATTATTAAAAATTATGCATACAGTAGAGTCTGTAGAGCAGAAAACATTCAAGTCAGAGCTCACTTCCCATAAGTTCATCTTTAAAGTCCAATATTAAAATTTGGAGACTTCCAGACAATGTTGGTCAATTCATTTTCAATTGACTCAGATGAACACGACCTACTTTCTCACTGCCAAAGAGTTTGGGGGGAGCTTGTCTCCAAAGGATGGTAGAATTTCCAGAAAATTCTGAATTTTACTAGGAGTTAATAGTCTCTGAGCAAAGGACAAGGCAGGTTTTTTTTTTTTAAGATTTTATTTATTTATTTGACAGAGAGAGACACAGCGAAGAGAGGGAACACAAGCAGGGGGAGTGGGAGAGGGAGAAGCAGGCTTCCTGCCGAGCAGGGAGCCCGATGCGGGGCTCGATCCCAGGACCCTGGGATCATGACCTGAGCCAAAGGCAGACACCTAACAACTGAGCCACCCAGGCGCCCCCAGGACAATGCAGGTTTAAGAACATAAAAGTTGCAGCTTATCTGTGGACTTCCACTTGATTATATTCCCAGGATTGCTCCAGAGGATTCCAATCCCTGGACTCGTGCCATCTGGTCAACATGACCAGGTATAGCATCTCTAGGAGCAGTCTTTTCTTTCTTAAAGTTAAACCTCCAAAGCATTCATTGAATGCTTACTCAAAAATATTGGAGCTTTGCACATTTTATTCCAGTTAATTCTTGCCACCTGATGAAATTAGTATTTTGAACCCCTTGAGGACCCTCCATGACCATCCAGGGAGGTTAAGCTGCTGGGCTGGGCTATGAGCACACAGCTCTTGAGAGGTGGAGCCAGAAAGGGAACTCAGATACTCCTAACCTCAAAGCCTAGACTTTTTCAACTCTACCATAGAAACCACATTCCCTGCCCCCCCCACCCAAGGATTTCTGCCTTCCGCACATGGGAGCTCAAAACCTCACGTCTGTCCAGTTCCTTCTCAGGATTTGATCATTTTCTTAATACTCATTTTCATCATCACATAATTCACCAAACCAAACTGCAAGTTGTGAATACTCTAAAACATCACTGAGCGAGACACACGGAATTCTGACTCTAGCACAGTTACTCCAGGAACAGGAGGGAGAAACCACGAGCAACTGTTGACTCTATCTCGGCCCACACCGCATGGCCACCATTCCTCTGCCTGCCATCTTTACATTTTTCTCGGGACTGTTTTAGAAACAGATGGGCTAGTGACTGGAGTATTATCAGTTCCAATCTATGCAGCTGGAGCATCCCAGAATTGCAGAAATAGTAACCTTTTGAATAATTTTTCCTGCCATAAACAACTGCTGCTTCTGTTATAATAATCCCCTTCGCAGGCTTAGGGGGCATTCTTCCCTCCCAGAGCCATGGTTCAGTTTATTTTCAACCACAATGGCCTTTTGTATTTCAGCTAAGAAATGCTTCAAACATGTGGACCACCTATCGTTGTTTTGTCTTTTCTAAGGCAGATATACCAGATAATAACATTTGGGTTCAAGGACATTTTATCTTCAGCTGTCATAAAAGAAGAAATCCAAGATGGGAGGCAACTTAACTGTGGTTGTTTTTCCTCTTATTCAACAAGGACGAGAGCCTTCCTGTGGAGAGCACCACGCTGAACTTGCCCAGGTTAGGACACCAACACTTAAGCTCCCAAAGGGCCAAATCTGTACAAAGCACAAACCTTACTGACCACATTTTGACCACAACACCATGTAGTCAGAAGCAGGACTGTTAAGAAGCTTGTTGGTATGGGGAGAAGTCTATATCTCTGACTAAATATTTTCTTTTTCATTTGAGTGTTTTGCAACCACAGACTACTCATCTGAATAAATGAGACCCGATACTCTTTAGAAATAACTGAAATCACAGTACAGAATCATAAACTTGATGTGTCATCCATGGAACCAGACTTGGTTTCTCAGATAATCTTCCTCCCCCAGAGACAAAGACTGTGCCAACTGGTCATGTAAATACATAAATACATAACTATTAAAACTCTTAGATTTTTATTAAAGTTATACAAACTGTGTAATTCTAAAGGATCTGGTTAGTTTTCCATGATGACAAAGCTATATAAACACATAATTTCTCTATTTTCAAATGCGTTCTTTTTTTTTTTTAAAGATTTTATTTATTTATTTATTTATTTATTTATTTGAGAGAGAGACAGAGAGGGTGTGTGCGAGCAAGAGGGAGAGGGACAAGCAGACTTCGTACTGGGCTTGATCTCACAACCCCACTGTGATCATGACCTCAGCTGAAATCAAGAGTCTGACACTTAACCAACTGAGCCACCCAGGCACCCCTAAATGCATCATTTTTATAACAACTTTACTGAGATATAACTCACATACCAGATAATTCAGCCTTTTAAAGTGCAGTGGTTTTTTCAGTGTACTGACAGAACTATCCTAGAACATTGTCATCACCCCAAAATGTACCCATTAGCAGTTGCTCTCCCATCTCCCTAGCCCCTAACAATCACTAATCGACTTCCTGCCTGTATAGATTTGCCCATCATGGACATTCCTTGTAAATTGAGTCACACGACATGTGGTCTTATGTCTGGCTTCTCACACTTAGCCTCATGTTTTCAAGACTGACCAAGTTCTAGTACGTATCAGTACTTTATTCTTGTTACCAGCCAAATAATATTTCACTGTATGAATGCACACCTTTTTATTTATCCATTAATAAGTCGATGGGTATTTGGTTTGTTTCCTTTTTCACTACTGTAACACTCTTATGAACAGTTTTCACGTGGATATAGGTCAAGCATCTCATTTTTCATGAAAACCATAATTTTTCGCAAAGAAAGAAGAGTGCATTATTTTATGCCGGTGAACAGAAAGCATTTCACAGGAAGAAGTGTGAGGGAGCAGGGTAAGTGGGAACAAGCTGAGTAAGGCCCAGTCCCGCCGGCACAGCGGCGGGCAGCAGCTGTGTGTCTGTGGGCTTCCCGTTGAGATCACCGTCCTCCAACCTCAACTGCACATAGCCGAGGGTGACAAAGCTTGCCCATCACCACCGCCTCCCCGCCAGCCCCAATCCTCAAAACCCATCATCATTTCCTGGATTGTGAAGGGGAGAGAAATGTTGGAGCTAAATCCCGGTGACACTCCTCTATGACAGATGCTGGTGGGGAGGGACCAGAATGACCTAAAAAGGTTTTTTCACTAATGACTGAAGCAAGTCAATAGGCAAATCTGATTTTCATTAACAGTTCGCTTCCACTGTGATGTGCCATCTCCTCCGAATGAAAAGAGCTCATTCCAATAAACAGATAAGTTAATAAAAGAATAACTTAACCTATTTAGTTGAAATATTCCTACACAGTTACAATCTACTTTGTTTCTATGTTGATTAAATATCAAAGGCATGTTCCAAGTGTCTGCAGTACTCATTGAAGAAGGTATACATTAACTTCTTCACCCGCAGGTAAAATATTATTACAGGACTCAAGTGCATAAGACTCAATTTATTCCACAACTAGAGGTTCAAAAGATCAGTAATTACGAAGCTATGTAGGACAAAGAAATGTTTTGCGTCCTCCAAATTATCAGAGGTAGTTTGCTAACTAGCGCCTGTGGACAATGAGCGATGACCCCCAATTCGGCTTTGTTCTCATTAGAAAGGACTTCAAGCCAAGCTGAAAGGCGGCTGAGCCCAGTAATACCTCAGCCAAGCCCTGTTGTGTTTTCACAATTGGCTCTGCATTTTTTTTAAAGGAATACAAACAACAACAACAACAAAACCCACAAACAGACCTGTCTCCTATAGCATTTGAATTTCTTGTAATTAAAAAAAAAAAAAAAAAAGCCAAGAAGCAGCATCAGATTCTATGTGCCTAAACTAGTAAGCCTAAATTTTAGTGGGGCGGTATAAATCACTGCTGCTCTTCTCCCCACCCCTACAGACAAAGGAGGCTCACCCATCCCTCTTCCCATCCCCCACAGGAAACAAAACAAAACAAAAACCTAGGGGGGCCTCCACACAGTCACAGTACCCACACCAAGGAAAGATACTGGGGGCAGCGGTGGGTTTGCATTTAGAAAGCTGAAAAGAAAAAAGATTTGAAGGGGAAATGGACACACATAGGACAAAAGAAGCATCTAACCCAGGGGCTAGCAAACTAGGGCAAGAAGATCTTGCCCACTGCCTCTTTTGGTAAAGGCCCCCGAGCTACAAATAAATTATATTATTATAAAAATAATATTTGAATTATTAGAAAAAAGTAAAAAATAAAATAGTATTTCATACATAAGAAAATTACATAAAAAACCTAATTTCAGTGTCCTTTACAGATTTTTTTTTAAGATTTTTTTTATTTATTTATTTGAGAGACAGAGAATGAGAGCATGAGAGGGAAGAGGGTCAGAGGGAGAAGCAGACTCCCTGCGGAGCAGGGAGCCCGATGTGGGACTCGATCCCGGGACTCCGGGATCATGACCTGAGCCGAAGGCAGTTGCTTAACAATCTGAGCCACCCAGGCGCCCCTCAGTGTCCTTAAATAAAGTTTTATTGGAACATATCCCTGCTCATTCATTTACATATTGCATAAGGTTATTTGCGGGCTACAAAGCCTGAGCTGAGTTGCCGTGGCAGAGACCAGATGGCCTGCAAAGGCCATTAACGAATTATTATTGAGCCCTTTATAGAAAAAGTTTGCAGACCCCTTGCCTAACCTAGCCGAAGGGTATATCCCAAATCTCTAAAATGAATCTTAACAAAGAGAACAGGTTCTAAACCACCCATTGTCACTGGGTGGGTAGGGAGGCCGTGCACTTGTTGAGGGAGGCAGCTTTAGATGGCATTCCTGTTCCAAGGAAGCACATAAAATAATCAGACACACCAGCTTTACTGGGTTGAGAGTTTTTGCCAACAAATGACTTGTCTCTTTTTATAAATTTGTTTCAAGCAACACAGCTTATCAGTGAACACAAGAACACATTAGCTGCCCACAAATTAGCATTTAGTACAATTATCTACAAAAGGGACAAGGAATCCATTTACATTTCAAATCTTCTTCACTCCATTTAGCCTGAAACTTTTTTCAAGTAACAAACACATTCAGGAACACTAGATAACTACTTCTTATCAATTTGGACGCCATTTTAATCCACCCTTAATAATGCGGCCGTTGTGTGAAGGTGGAGGAAGGAAACGAGGGAAACAGAATAACTAATGAACAGAAATTGGAAGCCTGGCAAGCTCTCTGACAATAGTCAGCATTGTGATGTCAAAGTTTCATTAATTGGATGTGTTAATGAACCACTCCCTATGTACCCACGTTTCCTTAACTCTGTCCTGCACTTATCAAGGAATGCAGTGCTCTGAGTCTTTCGCCTAATTCAAAAATAACATGCAGTAAATGTCTGTGACCAAACTGCATAATTTGAACATCAGCCACTTTTTTGTGTGTCTAATAATCAAGTAGATATATTTCTGTTCTTATGTGGGAATAAAGAAATAACCCAAATGCAAGATTCTAATGGCTTTCAAATCCTGGAATGGGAGTGAAAAGACTTTTAATAGTTGATCTGGTCTTAAAGATTCAGCTCCAAAAATCTCAGCTGTACTCTCCAGCTTCCCCGTGAAATTGCTAATAGGTGGCTTGCCTTCTGTGGCACATTTATGCGCAATAGTAACTAATGGTCTAATTTTTAATCAAAATTTGTTCACGCTGAAACTCTTCGGTTCTTTTAAAAAATTTTTTTAATCATTCAAAGTAAATAAGTAAATACCAAGTTGCAGGGAGGCACAGATGGCTGGGCAATCTATGGGAAGCCCAGATGGTGTATCAACATGCCCATGAGCCAGTCATCCCGTTTGTGGCTTCCAATCTGACAGTGGCTGGGATTAATATCACCTCGACAGTCTCCATGCCAGCCGAGGAACACACAAGACTGGTATCTGGGCCAGAAAAGATCTGACTAAAGGCATCCAGGTCTCACCTCATTGTCTGCAGCAAATGTGACTCCAAGTTTCATATGGACTGAAATGGCCCAACCTCCTTTGTGGCTGTTATAGGTCAACGGTGCTTCTAATACACCATATGCGTGCTTGTGTGGGGGAATATGTGTGCCCAGATGTGTCCTCCTGTGGATTCTAACCTCCAATTTTTCTTTAGGACAATCCCTATCACATTTATAATTTATGTTTCAGGGGGGGAAATATCCTCTTGGAAAAATTAAATACAGAGGGAATAATATTCCCTAAGTCCCTAAGGAACTTTTTCACATGACTAAAAAAGTGCAATTATTATCCCTGACATTTTACAAAGGTAGAGTTTATTACGGTCTTCTGAACAAATAATGGGTTTGCAGAATTAGGAAATACCCACATTTTCCTTCATTTTTATCAGGTGCAAATCTATTCTTAGGGGAAAATAAAAACAAACATACTAGTGTTCTTAATCAATTTGTAGAAAGGACTAACTGAACACCATGTAAATAGGCTAACGTGTGCAAACAGAACAGAAATGCTCAGTGTTTGAAAATGAACTTATTTGTGGGGCGCCTGGGTGGCTCGGTCGGTCAGTTAAGCATTTGCCTTCAGCTCAGGTCATGATCCCAGGACCCTGAGATCGAGCCCTGCCTCGTCAGGCTCCGTGATCAGTGGGGAGCCTGATTCTCCCCCTCCCTCTGCCACTCCCCCTGCTTGTGCTCTCTCATTCTCTCTGTCAAATAAATAAAATCTTTTAAAAAAGAAAATGAGCTTATTTGTGCTATAACATAATACAAACTATTTAGGAAGCATATGACAGGAAACAGCAAATCCAAATTTATGAAGTTATATAATCCCTGGGCCTCAGTTTCCCAGGAAGGAAAATGATGTCCAAGAGTAGACTGTGGTCACGAAATGAGTTAATACTGAAGCGCCTGGCACGCGGCTAACACTTGAAGGTGTTAACTATTGTTACTTAGTTGGAATTAAAATTAATTTTATTAAAAATTAAAAATAATTTAGAATTATTTCTCAAGTTTCAATCACATTTTCTTCCAAAGAATCTTACTTTTTTTGATCCAGAAGGAGATAAAATAAAGGGGTCATTGAATGAGCATAAAGGTGGGGGGGAAATGGGGAAATTAAATAATCAGCAAAAAGTGGGGAGGAAACAGAAGAAAGTGTAACACTAGGATTTTAATGAGGCGCAATACACCATGCAACCATCATTTAGAAGAAATCATAGAGGAGCACAGTTAAATATGGAAAAAAGTTGAGTATGAAAGTAACCAAGGAAAATAATGATGCTGTTAAAAACAACGTCACACCTTTAGTGGTGCTAACAGCCAATGTGGGAATTTGAACCATTATGGAAGAATCTGCTGGCTCTTTCATATCTCATTTTGAAGCTTTTAATAATTATTCAAGACTTCCTGGCACTGTCCCACAGTGAAGACCATAGGAACTCTGGGATGGTCAACAAGGAATACTCTAGAAGTAGGTAAGTGCGCCAAGGAAGAGGAATGGCAATTTATATTGAGCTATTTCCAGGTCAAAGGCAAACCTGGTAAATCTCTCCTTAAATCTCCCAAGAAAGTGTAGAAAAATCTTGGGAGTGTAGGAGTGTAGGTTCACTCCTCCAGGTACAAATAAACTGGATCCTACTAATAATTTGAATACAATCATGTTCCTTCTTGGGACAAAGAGAGGGAGAAAGAAAAGGAGGAAGTCATCTCTTTTTAACACATTCTCTTTTATTACCTGGAAGCAGGGTCAAAGACCAGGATGGGTAGCTCAGGAGCATTCTAGGAAAACCAGATTAGAGTTGCCATGGCAACCCCCCAGGATGAGTCTAGATACTGAAATGCCAGGAGAGGCACTGCTGGGTGGCCTCTACCAGGCACAATAGGCAAAATTAGAAATTCGAGCTGGGAGGCCTGGTTGGTGAAGAGGTGGGATTCTTCCCTGGACAGGATTTCAAATAGTCTGTTCTCTAAAAATAAAAATCACTTCAAGCAAGCATCATATAACCAGTCAGTGAACCTAGTGCTTTCACTCTTTGCTCATGTGGGTTTGGTGGCCATTTGCTTCTTCTGTTGCTCATTTTTTTTCAACTCCTTTTGTCCTTTCTGGTTTGTGTGCTCATTCACATTGCTCTGTTAGTCAGTTGAAGAAGTTACTTTAAACAGAAGTAATGTATTCCAGCTACTGGTCCAGGAAAGCCCACGGTGAATGTGACAGGACAGTAGTTACCGGCAACCATGACGCGGTGAACACAATTCAGGTTGGGGCACCCCACCCACTGTTCAGCAGATGAATCTATCACTTTACTCAACACCCTCCCATCTTTGCTGTGCTCGCTAGTCCTCTCCCCAGATTTCTTCAAGGTCCTCTTTATCCTCTCCTGATGGACAGTCCATGAGGCAGTGTAATATCATAGTTAAGATTATGGACTCCAAAACCAAGCTACTTAGGTTTGCCCCCAAGCTCCACTAAGTAAGTGTGATCGTGGGAAAATTAATGTGTCTGGGCCTTGGTTTTCTTCCCTGCAAAATGGGAGGAAAATAATGGTGTCACCCTTCTAATGTTGTTTCAAAGATTCAATGAGCTTCTCTCCGTAACGGGCTTGGAGGTACGTCTCACTGGCACTTACGATTGTGGGGGGACGTGCCAGGGAAGGGAAGCAGCTTCCATTATGGTTCTTCTAAGCAATGGTCCTGTGCCGTGGTTTTAATGATCTCTGAACCTGAGGACTGTCCCATCTTTGTCTCCTCCGTCATCCTTCTCCCATGCTCCTGATTCTCAGGCCCAGCTGCCTGCCCCAGCCTATCTTCTTGAAATTCTCATGAGCCCTTCAAACCCAACCAACTAACTCAAATGGGAACACACTACGTTCCCTCTCATACCAGCCCCTTTGTTCTCCTCCAACTCTTCAAACGGCTGTCATTATTCTGGTCTCGGATCCAATGTCACCTTCTCAGGGAAGCTTCACCTTCCTCACCCCTGCAAATCATTCCCTATCTTAGCATCCTCTTGTAGTTTATTCACGGCCCTGATCGCGGGATCTGAGATGACCTTTCTCATTGGTTTGTTTACTTTTGATACATGTCCCCTCCACGAGAGCAAAGCTTGATGAGCCCAGCCATCTTATATTGCTCACTGCCACATCCCTGGAAGCTAGAATAATAGCTTAGTACGTGCCCAGTGTTTACAAAATGAATTTGTTGAATAAATTCCGTATCATAAATTTCATGACACTGCATAAATTTCAGAAATTTTCTCTCTCATAGATTTGCTTAAGAAATACTTTCATCAATTATGTCTAAGATAAAAAGCCTTGGGACTTCATAGAAGACGCTTCAGCCATCTGAAATACTGAGATAGAAAATAAATGAAGTCTCTCTCTAGTTTTATTTCTTGTACACTTAGTACTGTGCACTTAATGCAGAAGCTTACACAAGTTCAATTTAAATGTGTCTTGATGATAATTGTGATCCTACTATGATTTTAGGTATTTATGTCAAAACAACTGTCCATAAATGACAAGTAAATTTATTTTGACATAAATGCCTCCTGTCCTTCAACAAACAACTCAGTTGTTTTCACTAACAGCTATTCTAAAATCTGTTCTCAAAAAAACAGCTACTAGCCTTAGGACAAAGAGTAAAAACAGGTTCAATTCATCCCTTAGCCAGTTTCAATAAATGACAAGTTGATACGCTAACAGCTCCTAGTAAAACTGGCAGTCATCTGACAGGTACCCAGATCACTCAGCTAACAGGAGAAAATATCTATTGACTCCTAATTTGATTATCACTCTTTTTATTAGCTGGGTGACTCTATTCATTTTGGTTGAACTCAACAAACGTTTACTGAATTTCTACTCAGTGTCCCATCTCTCAGTTAAGTCTTGGACAGAATACAATTGGTAAGACACAGAACCTGCCCTCAGATGAGTTAATATTTGTACAGGTGCTTGCCATACAGTGGATGCCCAATAAAAGTATGCTGAATGCACTAAAGCAGAGAACAACATTAGATAACGGCATTAGAAAGATCTACAACATACCCTGGCGTTTGCGGCGTGGAGGGGGAGAAGGAACCTGAGATTTGGACTCAGGGAACATGCTGAAATCCCAGCTCTGAGGCTTCCTAGCCATGTGATCTCCAGCAAACTTCGTAACCCACTGGGCTCAATTCAATCCCGTGTAAAATGGGGACTGGAAGTCCTACACCTTGCAGGATTTGCTCTTGGGACATTAGATATGATATTTGCCAAGCACTGGGTTTGGCACAGGGCAGGAGCTCAACAAATGGCAAGCAGGATCCAGCATGGAAGGGAGATCATGGGCAGTGAGCTATGCTTTGAACCAAAGCTGCGACAGGAGAGAGAGGTGAAGGCCTTCAAGGTACAGGGTATATTGTAAGCAGAGCCTGAAGGAGAGCCATGCAGGGCTCATCTGTCTGGAGGTAGTGAATCACTCTGTCAGCCACATTAGAATAGCTGGAGAAACAAGCCAGCAGAATGGAAGGTAAGGTACAGACGTGGGCTGAGGGCTTTGAACCCCAAGCCTGGGAGTCTGTAAATCTGTGCAGTCAGTTAAGCAGAGATCCACTGAGAGTCTGGGGCAGGGAGTACACAAACTGCTAGAAATCAAACCATGTGTTTAGAAATTCGGCTAAAGCACAGAGCCAGAAGGGACCTGAAGGCTGATCTGGTCCAATGGCCACATTTTTAGAGATCAGGAAACGAATACTCAAAGTGCACAGGAAACATGCTCAGAATCCCAGACAAGCTGGTACCAGTGTACAGACTGGAATTCAAGCCTCCTCACTGTTAACCTAGCACTTTCCACCACAAGGCCACCAAAATATGGGGTGTATGTGCATCAGAATGTAGTACTTTATATATGTGTGTGTGCACACACATGGGCACATCATGCTTATGTGAAAATTCCACCAGTGTAGATGTTGTGGTGACAGGGAACAACTTTCTCTGGGACAGAGAAGTAGACAGTTGCAGTAAGCTCTCCCCAGCCATCGCCCCTCTCTCCCGAACGGGCACAACCTCTCCCTTCATCCTAGCTCCCATTCCACTCTCAGACGGACTAAGCCCCACCCTCACTGCCCTGCCAATCCAGTATCTTATAAACATTCATCAAAGTTAAGTAACACTCTAAGGAAGCAAAGAGATAAATCCAAAAAGTGAGGCTTCCTATAGGACAGGTGTAAGAAGCTCACCAAATCAATGGCATGAAAAAAGCAAGGGTCTGTTTTATAGGGAAAGAGAGTACGAGCCATACCAACCAAATGTAACATGTGAGCCTTACTAGGATCTTGAATTAAAAAAAGAATACAGTAGCTGTAAAAAGATGGATCCGAGACAGAGAAATGTGCATGGACTGAAGATTAGATGAGATGCAGGAACATGGTTAACATCTGATGTGACAGTGGCATGGTAGCCATGTAGGAAACTGCCAGTCTTTTTAGAGATGCCTACTAAAATAAAGTATGTAGAGGCAAAATGACAAGATGTGTGAGAACCGCTTCAAGTACTTCAGGCAAATAATGAGGGGCAGACGATGTGAGCAGGGCAGAAATCTTGATAATTGTTGCATCTGGGTCATGGGTATATGGCAGTCTGTTGCGTTATTCCACTTTAAGTAAGTTTGAACGTTTCTTGATAAAAAAATCAAACCAACCAAATAAAGGATGCTCAACTACACCCTCCCCAGTCTCATAGTCCATTGCCTGACATGCTGCTTCATCCTATTGCACTTGAACATTGGGATCCTTCCTGAGCCCTCGTTCCTTCTTACCCTCCTTCACTTCTGAGTCTGCTCATCTGCACCCATGCCTCCGGTAAGCACCCCAAAGAGCACCCATTGCCCCAGCCCTGACCTCTGAGCCAAGCTGCGGCTGGCAATGCTGTTTACCCCCTGCACGTTCACCTGAGCACAACACAGGTTCCTGTACACATGCTCACTGGACCGAACACACCAACCCCCTTCTCTCACATGGATTCTTCCTCCTTTATTCCGCTTCCTAGGGAAGAGGCCCGCCACCCTTGGCCCCTGTCCTGCCCTGATGTCAATTCCTCACCATCTGCATTCCCCACTTCTGACTGGCGACACGTTTTGTCAATTCTATTTCAGAAAGGCACCTCAAATCCATCCCCACCTCACTACTCCACTGCCTGAGACTCCGCTCAAGTCCACAACCCTACAGGTGCTTGGCATACAGTGTCCGCTGCTCTCCCAGCCAGCAGCCAGCCCCAAGCCAGGCCATGCTCCACTCTGCTACCCAGTGCACTTCCTGAAGTCAGACTGGCCTTTGCCAGAGCTGCTTCCAGACCTCCCTGACCACTCTTTCAGAGCGCAACCAGTCTGCATCTAAATTCCTGTGGGTCTAAGAGCAATAATCCATATATAAAAACACCAGATATTTACCCCATGTCATGCATTCTACTAGGTACTTCATTTGCATCATTTTACTTAAGCTTTACAACATATTTTTTTAATTTAAATTCAATTACAACAGATTTTTTTAGAAATAGCGATTATTATCTATTCTATGGATGAAGAAACTGAGACAGACAGATTACAGTAATTTGCTCAGGATCACACGGCAAGTGGCAAGGCACAGACTGTGAACCTAGACAGCCTAGTTCTAAAGCATGGGCGTCCTCCCAGAAGGCTAACCTAACCGATTCCCTAATGTGAAGTTAACCTGCCTAGACTCCGTTTTCTTCGTCTGTAAAATGGGTTTAATAACACCTACCACGGAAGATTATTGTAAGGATTCTGAAATAACTCAAAAAAAAATTGGCTTTTACTATGAACTGGGCTCTTTCCAGTTTTTCTGAGAAGGGTTTCAGAGATTCTCAGCTCAGTGCAGCTCCCCACACAGTTTCCCTGGGGTGTTTCAGGACTCCCTGGAAGGAGCCTGGGACTTGTCATGGAGTCAGCCTGGGTGGGGTGGGCTCCCATGTTAACAGAACCACAACCAGACAATCATTTGTGCTGAGCACTGACTGCGTGTCCTTCACTGTACTGAGTACCGTGTAAACTGGAGAAGATTCCTCATCTTAGATACTCAGTCTGCGGGTAAGATAAACACACAAACACAAAAATTACATCAGAGCCAGGTAAGTGCTCAATCAGAGGATGGTACCAAGAGAAAAGCAAATGCTGGGAATGCAATCATTAGTTTTGCCTGGGGAGAGATCAGTGACATAGCACAAATCCATCAGAGCACTAGCGTTTACTAATTTATGATGGATGGGCTAGACTGTTCTTCAATCACATTCTCTTTACAAAATTATTGGGTTTTGATATGACCTCAGCTAAATATCAGAGTTGAGTCTCTTTCTATGCTCAAGGTCATCAAGAAATCTTAACTGCAAAACCTCAAAGATCTCATTTACTGAAGGCGACCTAGCAGCTCAAAGAAGAGAGTATAAAATGTATTTCATTTTTTAAAAAAATGCTTAGGGTGCCTGGGTGGCTCAGTTGGTTAAGCGACTGCCTTCGGCTCAGGCATGATCCTGGAGTCCCGGGATCGAGTCCCACATCGGGCTCCCTGCTCGGTGAGGAGTCTGCTTCTCCCTCTGACCCTCTTCCCTCTCATGCTCTCTATCTCTCATTCTCTCTCTCTCAAATAAATAAATAAAATCTTTAAAAAAAATTAAAAAATGCTTAAATTATTTTTTCTTTAAATTTTTGTTATGTTAATCACCATACATTACATCATTAGTTTTTGATGTAGTGTTCCACGATTGTTTGTGCATAACACCGAGTGCTCTACGCAGAACGTGCCCTCTTTAATACCCATCACCAGGCTAACCCATCCCCCCACACCCCTCCCCTCTAGAACCCTCAGTTTGTTTTTCAGAGTCCATCGAAAAATGCTTCAATTATTTAATAATTCAAAAACCAGATATTATTTTCTTTTTATATAAAAACACTATGAAAATATGGCTATGGCTTTCTGCATATAAACATAATTTAATATTAAAGATTTCCCTCCATGTGAGTCTTTATTTAGAAAGCACACTAGATGTTCTTGTCCACATGACTTAGAAAAGACTAGATCACAGCCAGTAGAGTTGTTTGAGAGCTAACAAAAAAACATCTGCTGCCCCTTTATTCCAGTTCAAATGGCCCAGACACCCTTGCTGACCTGCTTGCATCCAGCCCATCAGCCTGGGCATGGTAGAGTCAGGGCTGAAAGGAGCTGTCCTGTGAATCATGAGCCTAAGTGCTCATGAAACACAGGAATGTCCCCCAAATGTGGGCCTCCAAGAACCTGCTGCCGTGGGAGGGATGGGATGTGCACAAACGGGGGTGCAGGGCAGTGTGGGAGCTCTTTCTTCTGTGTGCAGGAAGACCGCAGAAGCAGAGCCAAGAGAACCACTGCACGCTGCGACTGATAAGGAAGACGGAGGGCACTACGTAGTCAGGCTCTGAGGATGAAGTGGCTCAGGGCGTGGAGGTTCATACAGCACCCGAAAGCTGAAGATACCAATATGCAATCTCCATCACTTCTACAATGATTTTAGCCAACCTATCAGTCTGACTTCTGTCTCTGATCACAACGGTGTCAAGTGGTAGGACTCCTCTCCTGACTCTAACATCCAAATCCATTTAGCCTTTTTTTGCCCTTGATGTTGTCCTTGTTTGAGCTACCCAATTTGTTCACCGCTAGCTACCGGCCAAATGGTCAGCAGCTGAGGCATTAGTCTCTCTCCCGTCATCCATCATCCCTCTGTTTCTGTAGCTGTTGCTTTAACTGCCTAAGGAGGGCTCTGTTTTTCTCTCTGTGTCTGAAGCAGCATGATAGTACTTAATCTGCTATTGATTGTTTTATCTATTCTTACGCCCCACAAGGTACCAGCAACTGCAGCAGCTTGCAGGTGTGTGTGTGGGAGGGATCCCCTGAAGAGAAGCATAGCACATGGCAGTTTCCCATTGGGCAGGAAGGCTGGGGAGGGGGGAGGGCCAGTGGGAGAATGGAAGCACTTCATGGCCCCTGGAGGTGGGGAGGCCATTCCCTGGCGCTGTCACCCACCTGCAGGGTGTCCTTTACAATCGCCTATTTACAATCGTCCTTTACAATCGCCTATTTGCTCCAGTCCATCTGCTTATTTGCTTTTAAGTAAAAGGCTGTGAAACATTCCCTCCCGTCAGAAGCGGAATGACTCCGTGTACCTGATTGTGTTGGGCAGATGCTGAGCGAGTGGGCCTCACTTCCATAAAAGTCTGCCGCGGGCGTTCCTACCTAGAGAAAAGAGACTAGGCGTTTTTTAACTTTCAAAGGGAAGCCTTCCAAAGGCTCAAGAATAAAGACTCTCTCTCCAGCTGTGCTCCACAAGACCATCAATCTTAGGCTGCAGAACCTTCAGCACAGAGCTGCATTACAGTTATTGGGTGGTAGGGAGGGACGAAGACCAGGATATGAACTCAGTTCGAGAATAAAAAGAGAAAAATTTTCTCCCGTTCCACTTGGTGCAATGAAAGAGCTAAGATTCTCCGAAGCTCACTGACCGTTTTTTCTCTTTTTCTCTGAAACAAGCTTCCCCTAAGTGGGCCTTCTCTGCGCTGACCCGGATGCCAGAAAGAAAAGGCGTGTGGGCAGTGCGTGATGGGTTTTCCACCCTGTCCCATGCCTGCAGCTCGAATGAAGGGGCCCCCAACTGGAAGTCAGGGCGCTCCTTGAGCAGCACCAAATCATGCTGATCCGTGTTACGGATGCGAGAGAAAACTGCATCCCTGGCGTCAACAAGAAGACAACTGGAGTGGACCAGGTACTTTCTAAGTATGTTGTGTTTGTTATTCATTTATGTTGTCACTCATTAACAAGCCAGGCGCCAAGGGCTCGGGAAGAATTTTTAAGAAAGAAACATTTAAATGAGTCCATTCTCTCCACAGAGTCGTTTTCTGTCAAGTTAAGGTGGCTGCCGGGTTTAGCATTTAGCATTTTAGTACTAGTATCTTGTGGGAGCCTCGTTTGAGAACCTGCCAGTTCCCGCTGCCCAACAAAGAAGGGGAATCCCAAGTGACAGTCACAAGGCCTGTTATGTAATCTCCCTCCTTTCTCCCAGTAGCCCTGGGTAATGATGGATTTGTCCAAGATGAAAAGCATTTTTCGACCCAGACCATAGTGTTTTCATTTTATGCCCCCACCCCCTGCAACAAATAGGTAGGTGGGGAGGGAGACAGTCAGACTTTCCTGACCCTCCAAGTACCACCAACAGGTGACTACCTTTAGAATTTAAAGACCATAACAGACTTTTATATAACTGTCATTTTATTTGGAAACTGACTCGGATCTGCCTGGATCTGAATCCCGATTCCGCTACTTGGTAGCAGCGTGCCACCGGGTAACTTAGTTTAACCTCCTGGTGCCTCAGTTTCTTCACCTGTAGAGTGAAATCATAATAATAACAAGAGTACCTGCCTCACAGGGTGGAGGTGATGATTTGATTCTTGGCATTTTTTTTTTTTTAATATTAGCCACTTGTCTTTCATTTGAGGAGCAGCATGACATTCTTTTTTTTTTTTTAAGATTTATTTATTTATTTTAGAGAGAGACCTCATATGAGCAGGAGGGCAGAGAGAGGGGGAGAGAGAATATGAGGCAGACTCCACACTAAGCACAGAGCCCCACGTGGGGCTCGATCCCATGACCCTGAGATCACAATCCGAGCCCAAACCAAGAGTCGGATGCTTAACCAACTGTGCCACCCAGGTGCCCCCAGTGTGGCATTCTGGTTAAAAACTTACTGGATTTAAACCACGTCTCTTCCACTTACTTGTGATATCTTGGGAAAGCCCATTTTTTCTTTGCCTCAACTTTCTAATCTGTAAAATGCAAAAAATCACAGCCCCTCCCTCACAGCCACACTGCTATGTTTCAGTGAATTAATGTAAGGCATTCAGGACAGCATCTGGCAAGTAGTATGTGATTAATAAAAGTTAGCTCTCAATGTCCACAAGCTGCAGCTATTAGAGTACCATCAGAGACAACCTGCGAGGTGTTAGTTTCCCGTGAGGGAAGATTGCTCCAAAAGGCTTTAGAAATAAATTGTGCTATCTCCCTATCAATATTTCTTGAATCAGAACTCAATTTTTTATTCAAGGAAGAATCACTGGAGGATCCCAGAGGATACTCATTGCTGTGTTTTTCTTTCTCACTTCTATTTCTTTCCCTTTTACACTTCTTTCTCCAACTAGGCCTCTACAGCCGGACGGCCTAGACGTGAATCCTCCGCCCACCTTTTGTAATTGTGAGCAAGGCAGGCCACCTCATCTTTTACAATCTCAGTCTACTTTTCTGCGAAATGGGGAGCATAAACCCACTTCTTCAGACCTGAGGATTGAATGAGATATTGCTGCGCATTGGAAAGAATCTGCAGCTCTAATCATTCATATTCCGTTACTCTTTTTCTGATTCATGCCTTATTTATGGTCCTCAGTACCAAGCATGGACATGATCTTGCTGAGTGATTATCTTCTATCACCTCTGATACAGCTAAGCTTTCTGACCTATTCCCTTCCCACTAACATTTGCATTTCAGCCTGCTTACCCTCTCAGGCATGTCTAATATCCAGTTATTATGAGGTGCTCTTCCCGAGGATATAGCTGCATCAATGAACTATGCTATGGCACGGGAACCCTGAGTGGCCTAGAGAAAGCACAAGTCCAATAAAACATCCACACGACACCATCCTGAAATCAACCATTTGGGCCAAAGACACACCTGACAGAAAGCAACTGAAATGGGACCAGGGAGGCCCCTAAGCTGGGAGGCCGTGGGGTATATGATGCAAATATTTTAGGGTGAACGGGTCTGTCTCACCAGTTTGATGTGGGGCAGCTGCTTAACCTTGTTGAAGAACGGTTAGCTTCTATGTTACAACAGAGTTATTCTACCTGGTGTGTATTGGTGGGGGAGATTCCCCATAAATGAACTGGATCTTCTAGGACATCAAACTTGTGACAACTGCCCAACACTGCCCATCCCACACACACTCCAAATCATGCTGATCTGCTCTATGCTCTCTCTCTCCACTGTCAAGAGCCTTGTCTACCGTGCTGTGTAATTTTGTTTATTTCTTATGTTTACTCGCTATCATCCACTCCAATCCCCCCTAGAATGGGAGCTCAAGAGAAGGAAATCTCTGCTGTTCTTTTGCTGGTGTATCGCAAGTGCCCAGAACAGTATCTGACTCACAGTGATGCTCAGGGAGCATTTGCTGAGTGAATGAATGAATCACAGTCAAAACGGAACATCAGATAAACTATGCCTAGAAGTGCCAACTTTTGGGGAGTCATGTTTTGGGTATAATTTAAGTTCCCATGCAAGTTCCCATTACTTCTTCCAATTTTAATTCAAAACGATTTTTATCACTCCCTTTTTGCCAGTCCCTCTACTATGCAGGAGCTAGAATTTAGAGCTTTGTGGTTATAACTCCCAAGTAAGACATGCAGGCTTGACTTTGCCCAGCATTGTCCCAGCTCGGGTAGCTGTGTGACCCACACTGTGGCAATGGAGCACCATGCTGGTGTCAGGAAGGAGGGGGGATAACAGCTGGACAATTATCCCCAACCACTGCTTCCTTGGCCTTCATGTTTCACACGTTCCTTACAAGTTCAAGAGTTCATTCATTGCATTTCACTACAAATTATGTTGCAGAAAGTGAAATAATGTGCTGTGTGGTTCTAAATCTTATTTTCCACAAATTGTGCTGTCTTCCTTTATTGTTCAGTGATGCAAAACTTCTCCTTTACAGAAGATGTATTAGTCTTGATCCCATTAATATGGGTCAGTAATACTCTAAGTAATAATCCATGCAAGGCGAAGTCATCGCGAATGTTAACTAAAACATGCAACCAACAATGTTTTTTCCTGTCAGGGTCTTTGAATTTATCAAGTAATAGTCCACAGCATAATGTAATATAAATGAGCTCAGAGAGAAGAGCTAAAAATTACTTTCTCATAACTACTTGCTGAGATTATAAAACAAAAACAATTTTAGAAATAACAAAACTTACAGACAGCTAGAAAAGTTCCAATTACTCAAGGCCCACGAACCCCCATACAATCTGAAGATGTTCTTTTTCATCAATCTGCATAATAGTACACTGGATGTACGGAAAAATCCATTTCTTTCTTTCTTTCTTTCTTTTTTTCTTTCTGTACGATAAGAAAGCCTTATAGACAAGAACCCTGCAAGTTGCTTTGGGGAAGAAAAATGCATCAGAATCCTTGGTTAGGTTTTTTTGGGCTCAATTAATCAAAACAGCAAGCATTATCTTCTTCCTTTGGAAAAATACATCTTTTTCATGTTAGGATAATCACTGTTAGGTAGCTTCATCCTCTCCTTTCAGAAATGCTGCCCCTACTGCTTTTTTTGTGAAATATTATGTCTTCTCTCCCCAACACGCAATTACTTTCACTTTTCCAACTCTGCCCACAGGCCGGTTCTGCCACCCGCTGAATCATGTGCCACTCCACAATCAGCAGGGAGAGGAGACACGCTCACTGCCTGTCACTGTCTTGAACCATGCTTGCTCATTTAGTTAACTTAAACCTGATTAATAGCTTTTATGCACTAAATTTAAAAAAAAAAAAAGCAAAACTAAGTTAACTGTATTTTTCAAACTTTCAAGAGAAGAACCCACAACCTGATGAATTTTTAAGCCAAACGTGTGGTGTTAATGAAATACGCAGATATGGCACATTCTGATTTCTCAACTGCTTTGTGAGTCATACATGTTTCATACACACTGGCCCCAATTACAGCCGCCTTAGTGAACAACAGCCACCAACTCCCCCCAAAACGATAAAATCTGATTGATTCACTCTCACTGAACTAGTTCCCATCTTCTCGCCCACCTGCTACTGAGGACAAAGATCATTCCCTTGCGATCTGCTCATTTGTCTACGATTTGGAGTTCAGGACAGGGCTTCTATCTACTGACTGTTTGTGTTTCTTTGTTTTTAAAGATTTTATTCAGTTATTTGCCAGAGAGAGAGAGAGAAAGCACAAGCAGGGGGAGCTGCAGGCAGAGGGAGAAGCAGGGTCCCCGTTGAAAAATGAGCCCCATGCGGGACTCGATCCCAGGACCCTGTGATCATGACCTGAGCCAAAGGCAGATGCTTAACCAACTGAGCCACCCAGGTGCCCTATTTACTGTTTGTGTTTAAAGCCTCTGCTATGTCTTCCCTTTGGTCTCTGTGTTCACTTCTGATGAAGCAACCTTCAACACACCAACCCAAGACTCACACTAAACTCTGATTCTTCAGTGTGTAGAGTGCCTCCAGAACCATTTATTTTGCTAAAGTAATCGGTTACAACATAGGAGAAAAGTCACCATTTGTTAAAGTGGTTGAAGGGAAGTTTTCTTTTCATTTATTTATTTTTTTTCTGGCTTCTGCTTTTTTTTTATTATTATGTTATGTTAATCACCATATATTATATCATTAGTTTTTCATGTAGTGTTCCATGATTCATTGTTTGTGCATAACACCCAGTGCCCCACGCAGAACGTGCCCTCTTTAATACCCGTCACCAGGCTAACCCATCCCCCCACCCCCCTCCCCTCTAGAACCCTCAGTTTGTTTCTCAGAGTCCATAGTCTCTCATGGTTCATCTCCCCCTCTGATTTCCCCCCCTTCATTCTTCCCCTCCTGCTATCTTCTTCTTTTTTTTTTTTTTTACAAAGCTGTCATCATCAAGGCAGTATGGTACTGGCACAAAAACAGACACATAGATCAATGGAACAGAATAGAGAGCCCAGAAACGGACCCTCAACTCTATGGTCAACTCATCTTCGACAAAGCAGGAAAGAATGTCCAAAGGAAAAAAGATAGTCTCTTCAACAACTGGTGTTGGGAAAATTGGACAGCCACATGCAGAAGAATGAAACTGGACCATTTCCTTACACCACACACAAAAATAAACTCAAAATGGCTGAAAGACCTAAACGTGAGATAGGAGTCCATCAAAATTCTAGAGGAGAACACAGGCAGCTACCTCTTCGACCTCGGCCGCAGCAACTTCTTCCTGGAAACATCGCCAAAGGCAAGGGAAGTTTTCTTTTCAAATGGTAGAGAAGGCGATTACTAGGAAACCTGAGGAGTGGACTGGACAAGGGACCCCCCGGCCGGCTGGAGTCGTGGTGAGGACACACTGCTACCTCAGCAGCTAGGAAGACCCCATGGCCTTTGACCTCCGCAATGCCCATGTCAGTGGCAGGTGCAGAGACCAAGTACCTCAGAGTAGGAGTAAGTCTTTCTGCTGAAAGAGCCATGCACAGACGTATGTGTACCAATCCATTTTACAATGACAATAAAGCAAACTATGCCAGAAAGCCCGTAAGTGATCAAGAACAAACTGAGAGCTGTTCCTGCCTCATGCTCGCCCCACCCTGGTTGCCAAGTTCAACAGCTCTGTGAACAGGGAGTCTGCCCCCTCATGTCAGCTGCCTCACCCCAGGCAGGGCATTTCCGGGGTCACTATTGTGTGCTAACTTCAGAAAGGGTCAGACAAAATGGGACTGAGTCACGGAATTGCTAAGATCTGTAACAACTTTGCATCAACGCAGACAGAGAATTATGGATGTAAAAGTTCACTTTAAACTGAAAAAGCGAAAACTAGAGTCAGTCCAGGTCATGTGTGGAGTGCACTTTAGGCTCTCCCGCACCTTAGTCTTGCTATTGCTGGCTGAGAACACAAACGCTGAGGACATAGTGACACGAATAGAGACAGACCAGGAAGCAGATGCATCTGTGACCTGCCCAGCTCCAGTTGCAAAGGATTGCCAAAAAAAAAAAAAAAAAATTCTCTAACCTCCAAAAAATGAGTCTCTCAGCTTCTTGTATGCATCACCAGTGATGCATTTAGTGGATCTATTTAAGAACAACCATCTCAAGAAAGAATGACTGGAATACAATTATGTACTTTCTTCCTGATTAAAATTGGTATTTGTTGGAGTCTTAAAAAAATAGATGCTTTTCAAGGTCTCAGTCAAAAAAAATATGTCTGTGGACTTGGGCTAATCTGCAAGGTTGTTCTGATTATTTATACATCCTATATATTGCTCCCAAGTGGACTTAAGTATAGTCAGCCTATAATTACCCTTGGAAACTGAAGGGAAGCTATTTAGATATTCTAACATAAAAATCTTACTTATTTTTCTTCCATCGTATTGGGGTTATGATTGATAGTCCAAAAATGTGACACTTCAAACTTTATTGTTTTGAGTTACCTACTAGAGATTCTACCGGAAGCTGGAAATCTGGCTTTTCCAATCTACTACTCTGCGCACAACTCTTCACAACTTTCCAAGCTAGAAATCGTCCCTTTCACCTGAGTTGAGGTGAAGTATCCTTCTGAATGGGCATGTGTCCTCCGCACAAGAGAAATAAAACGTAAAGTGTCTCGGTGACAATGAACTGTTAACACTATCTTCCTTGATGACGTTAATAAGAACTTGGAAGCAAGATACATTCTTGAGATTCTGAACTTTGATTTTATTTCAAAGAGAAATAGCTGTTCAATCTTAAGTATCAGATTGCTCCATCCTTCTCAGCATATGTCAGCCGATCAGCAGAATGTGTATTTAACAAGGCTGGTGAGTCACACACTTGGGAAATGTTACCTGAAGATGAGCAGGAAGTCAGAGGTGCCTTTTACAGTGTTTGTCACAAAATGTTCACCAGAAGTGCTCCCTACTTTGTCAATTCGGAAAAACGAGAATTCAGGTCGTGTGATCTGTTAGACGGGCAGGGCCAAGGGCCCTTCAGGGCTCCTGCAACCCCACTACTGGTGGGACAGGTTTTCCCATGGTGATGGGTGTCCGTGCACCTTGTGATGCAGGTATCCTGGAATCCAGTGTTAGTAACAAATCTGTCTGAACTCATCTACTATCATTTATCAAGGTATACCATCATTCCTGTTACTGCTATGTAAGGCAGCTTACTGAAGTTAGACATAATTTACTAAACTGTGAGAGAAGAGCTTCCCCAGCTTTTAGAAGGTAGGCACCTGAGGAGGCTGGTATAACCTCAGATGAGCTATTACCTATCTAAATGGCGTATATGAGCTGGGTGAAAGAAATCCATCCAGGCTCTATTCAGAAAGCCCAAAAAGTATCCACTCGATAAATTCCTCCTAAGAATGATAAAGTGTTACCGCCAGGTGCTGCAGGATGACAAACAAGAGAAAGCCAAGCTCCTTGCTCCAAAGGCCCTCCATAACCAAGCCAGAGACAAAGCGAGTAAACATATAAACCAATGTAATACATCCTGTAATAAATGTTCTAGGGTGGCTATTTAAGGAGCCACTCAACCTCAGGGTGGTGTGAGTCTAGGGCGGGTACCTGAGAGTGAGCACCTCATTAAGTCCTCCTCCTCCCTGGCACCCTAGCTTGACTCATTCTAAGGGGGCCCTGATGGAAGAAACCATGGGGATTCAGACACTTTGTCTTCTGGGTTTTCCAATCGAGATCTTTTTATAATGATCTATTCACACTTAAGAGCAACTGTTTCCACTTACGTTCATCTCTCCTGTAGAGATGTATTTCCTTGCCTTGGAGACTTTCTTTGCATTTCTATTCCCTCTCCAACTTCTCAACGTTTCTATTAAAATGCCTGATTCCAAGTTTTTCCGCTGGCTCTGCACTGTCACTGAAATCAAGGACAGCTATGCGAACTCCTCTGCACTGGTGACCCTGCTGTATCCCCGATTGATACCTGCACCCCATCTCATAGGGAACCCCTTGCTGATCTCAAGGAATGGCCACAGACGAGACCCCTTCTACTTGGTCCACCAGGGCCACTCTGCCTGGAAGCATCTGAGAAATGCAGAACCTCACGCCCCGCTTCTGACTTGCAGAATCTGCATTTTAACGAGATGCCTGGGGTCCTCACCGGCACAGTAAGTGTGAGAACCATGCAACTAGGCCACGTGGTGCCAAATACACAGAAAAGAATCTCAAGTGATAATAGCTACCCTTTATGTGTCAAATGCTCTCCATACAGCGTCTGCACTATGTGCAACAAGGTAGACAAGTAAATGATTCATCTAAATTCAATGACCCATGTGCACGCGGTGCACATTTTTCCTCCAGGAGTATGGTATACTGATCACTGCGGGCCAAGAAAGCGACACTTTGTAAAAAAGTGTTTTCCTGCAAGTGGTATCACACTCACCTCCTGTTCTCTCCCTAACACTGGAAAGACCGAAGCCCAGAAGCCCAAGACTTTTCAATTGGCACAGCCTGATACTAACTGTGCGCACCTTGGCTAGCTGTGAAAATTCTCTGAAATTCCGTCTCTTCATCAATAAAATACTAGAGGATAGAATCTAAGTACATTTGCAGTGTTGCCAGTAGCAAAGACTGGGTAAGCTAAACAAGTAGAAATCATGGGCCTAACAATTTGATCTATGCTTCAATTTCCTCAAGAAAAAAAAATATGCTCACTGTGTTTTGGGATCATCCATCTATCTACACAGCGCCCAAGTGAGGACAGGCAAAGATATCATTGTCTCTTTGAAAAACCTCTCTTCTGAGTAAAGACATCTGATATAACTTTAATTGTGACTGAAAAATCCAGCAGCCAAAAATCCCCCCCTCACATGACTATAGATGTGCATAATCTGATAGCACAAGAGACACCTTGCTCATTTATTGAACTCCAGGGAGGTAGAGAGTTGCTTTTGACAGAGTTGTTAAGCAAATAAGGATACTCATCATTGCTGAATACATTAAGCCATTCTTATTTGACCTTGCCAAACTACGTTTGAGTGACCGACATGATCCAGTATTGTCTCTTGTTCATTTGTACGATGTGTCAGGCATGCTCACCGTGTCCAGACCCTTCTTGCCTTTGTTGCTTTTATAAAAGGTTTCATTGAATTGCTTATTAACACTGCTGTATATAAAACTACTCCTTTGAAAGATTTCTCTGGCTTGGCTCCAGCTCAATTAGCAGACTACTTCCAGCTGATGAAAAGTAACAGTCAATATCAGATTATAGTTAGCAACTATGCACAAGAGTAATCAAATTAGATTTTGGTATCTATGGTGACACAACAAAAATTTCCACTAAGCCCTGTGGTTTTACAATAAGACTACCACGGCTTTATATTAAATTATTGTTCAAAATATTTTCTCAAAATCCAATCTGCATCTCAAGAGATACACATTCAAGTCTGTGGGAATATCAAAAAATGTATAACCAGGGCTTTTCCAATTTAAATACTAAGTAGCCTTAAGAGTATATGGTAACTAGAGGGTATTATGCTAAGCAAAATAAGTCAATCAGAGAAAGACAAGTATCATATGATCTCACTGATATGAGGAATCTGAGAAACAAGACAGAGGAACATAGGGGAAGGGAGGGAAAAATGAAACAAGATGAAATCAGAGAGGGAGACGAACCATAAGAGACTCTTCATCTCAGGAAACAAACTGAGGGTTGCTGGAGTGGTGGGGGTGGGAGGGATGGGGTGGCTGGGTGATGGGACACTGGGGAGGGTAGGTACTATGGTGAGCACTGTGAATTGTGCAAGACTGATGAATCACAGACCTGTACCCCTGAAACAAATAATACATTATATGTTAATAAAAATTTTTAAAAAAAGAGTATACGGTAACAATGTGTATAGTTCTCGGTCTGTCTTCTCTTCCAACACCTTCTTGATTCTCCATCCATGACTGGCCTTTGTCAAGGTGAGGTACCAACTGGTCTTTTAATAAAATTTACCAAGCCTATAGTCCAAGGGTGGACTAAGAGAATAATAGAAAAAAAGAAAAAGCAATCACAGTTTTTGATGTGTTTATAATCTAAACAGGATATTAAACACACAAATTAAAAGACAATCTTAATACAGCAGATTTCAGTTCATGTGCACAAGGGTAAATATATATATACTTACATATATACACACATATGTGTATATGTATATGACATATAAATTATGTACAAATTCAGTATCACTGCAAGTAGGCAGAGTAGAGCCTCCATGGGAGTTTATTGTTTTCAGCGCATTAAAAACAACAAACCACCACCAACAAAAAACCCTTAGATGAGATTTTCTTTTGTGTAAAAAAAAAAAAAAAAAGAAAGAAAAAGTCTGGGGCGCCTGGGTGGCTCAGTCAGTTGTGTCTGCCTTTGGCTCAGGTCATGATTTTGGCTTCCTGGGACTGAGCCCCCACTGGGCTCCCTGCTCAATGGGGAGTCTGCTTCTCCCTCTGCCCCTCTCCCTGCTCTTTCTTTCTCTCTTAAATAAATAAAATCTTTAAAAGAAAAGTCTCTGATGCCTCATGAGATGGGATACATCTTCCGGTAGACGCCTAACCAGAGACACCACACAGCATTCGTGGGAAGGGTGCGCCTCTTTGCCCACCACGCTGCAGACATCCAGCAAGACTGTAGCTCCCACCGTCTGCGGTTCACATCCAACTCCTGGACCTGCAAGCACAGGTGGGAATCCATCCTCCATATCTCCTGGGAACTGAGGCCTCAGTTTGGAAGCTGGAAGGCTGTCGTAGACTTCTTTCCCCACAGACATCCCCCCCATCACCCCCATCTCTGCACACATCCTCTTTGCCCTGCTCTGGGAGCTCTACAGACAGGGGGGTAAACACTCTGGCTAAGCAGTCATCCCACTGGGGAACAAAGTGACAGTCTCTCCTTTTATAGGCACCCCCCAATCTTTCCCAGGATAATTCCCAACCCCTGATTGGCTTCTGGAGGCGAAATCGATACCTTTGAGTGTTGGGAGTATTAAATAAAATGGCATATGTGACATGTGAAATAGCATATTTATAAAATGTAAAGGCTAAATAAACGTAAGAAATTATTGCAAGACAGTAACTGTTTTTTTTTTTTTTTCTTTTTAAAGCCCATGTACACTGCTGATCTTCACTCAAATGCCAATCATGTTGTTCTGGATCCAAGCAATATGCAAAACAAAGTGGAAAATAGCACAGCAGAAGCCACTCCACTCTGTTCCCTTAATGACTTACATTTACCTTGGCAACTAAATACACAATGACTCGGCACTTAGGGACCCTCCAAGCCAGCACTAATGCAACTCCATTTATGATTCCATCTATACGATCCAATGTTTTGGCAATTTACAGGCACAGCCATGTCCCTTCCCCGCTTGTCACTATAAAAATACTGTTATAGATCTAGAGCTTTGGAAATTATATCAGTTATAGCCTCCATTCAAACAATTAACTTAATAATCCATGATTACCAATTAGATGCTCAATTGGACAGATGCTTGCTCTTATACACAAAAGCGGTGCTGCATATGAATACCACCCCCATCAAACTTGACTGACAGGTCTTTTTTTTTCCCCCTAAGTTAAAAAAAAAGAGAGAGAGAAGTCTTTCAGAGCATTTAATTTGCAGGGTTTTATGTGTTCTGATTTGACAACCTGTATGTGACTTAGATGGAAGATGCTGTATTTTTACTTTGCAAACCTAAATTTTCATCACAAAACAGTATTTCTTTAAGGACATTTCAGGCTTTGGGGGAAAACATATATTCTTACCTGAGAGACCTCTTTCAAATTATCAGGTAAAGCACATTTCTGTAGTGGGCACTTGAAAATCACACCATATATTACCAACTCAGTAGGGCGTATCAGCTTCTGCCAGCCTGTCTTTCATTATTGCATACACAGATGACAGGGAAACGGCAGTGTGCAGTCCTACACGCCCTACTCAACCCCAAATCGCTTCTCTTTTTCAGAAACCCAATCTGGTATCTGAGCCTGTTCTCTATAGAATTTCAGAATCTGAATCTCTAGTATTATCCTTGAAGACCAGTACCTAAATTGTAATAGACTGTGATTATCCGTGGGACTTTATGCCTTTATACCTGTGGGCAAAGTCTCCCAAAGAACGAAGGCCATTCCTTCAAAAGAAAAAAATTATGCTGAAGCAGGAGCTCATTTCTTGAATAGATCAGTCTTGAAGTAGTTTTGTCAAAGCCCAGGAGCCACATCTTCCCAGTGAAGGAAAACGTCTGGAGAAATCATCAAACCAGTGTTCTTAGCCTCTGTGAAACAGACCAACAGACTGCCTGATTCAGCTGAAAGCACTAGAGTGTCGCGGTCTGACATGCATCGAACACAGGTTTAATTTTTAAAAAACTGTCACTGATTTTATTATGAAACAGATAAACGCATTCCAAAAATCTCATGAAAACCATGCGGGTCCATGGTTTATTACAGATTCCCTTAATTTTCACATTAATTAGATAAAGAATAAATCAAGAAACTTGGCAGAGAAGTTAAAATTTATTCTATATCTGGCGAGTCAACTCAACATCTGTCTCTGGGACACAAGAAACAGACTCCGTTCCCTCTGGAAGAATAAAAAGGGGGAACCAGGATGGAAACGGAGGCACCAAAGGAGAGAGAAGGTAGCGTGGGGCAGAGTGCTGGCTCTGAGCTGGTCTCTGGAGTCTGACGCCTCGCTCTGCCTCCCTCCCGCTGATGGACTCCAGGCAAGTCCTGCAGCCCCCGCTGGTTGTCCCAGACTCCACCCACCATGAGACCAGGGCCCATCACTCCATGTAAATTATGGTCTTGAACGCGTCAGTGTTATTAGCTTTATTTTTCATGGCTGCTCAAGAAGAAGAAGCACGAATCACAGCCTCCTGCAAACTGGAGGGTGCTGGCTTCAGGGGCTGGTCTTTCTCCAGGGCCACAGGGCCAGGCTTTCCCACGGCGCCTCTGCTTCTTGGCCCGTGTTGCCGGGTCAGCTCTCCCGGCTGACTGGCTCCCTCTGTGCCGCCGCGGGCATGGGGTGCAGGGGCCGGCTCAGCCAGGCAGAGCTCCTCAGGACCTTCCAGTTGCAGAGTGCACTGCCAATGAGCCCAGTCTCGGGGTTCAACACTCATATTGCTATGAGAGAGCTAGAAGTAGATACCTCAACTGGCCCAAACTGGACAGCCTATGAGTTGGTTACCCTTGGGCAGGCCTCTAGCCCAACTCAAGTGAGAGGTGGTCAGGAAAGAGTGACTGTGGTCTACAGTGTGGCCGTGTGGGTCAAGGGGGCTGCAGGCAGACCGCACTGTGTAGCCTACATGACTCACTGAAATGTTCCTTCAGAAGACCCTCCCTCAAATTGCAGTGGATAAGAAGGAATGAAACAGAATGAGACATAAATCTCTCATCCCTACCCTCCTCTCCTGTCCTGACCTTGAAATGAAAATAGTTATCTGACCAAGGGTTTCTATAACTGTGATACCCTACTCAGTCTCAGAGCCTGGAAGGAAGCCTACGGTGGGTTCAACAGTGACTCCCCAAAAAGATATGTGCATGTTCTAACCCCCAAAGCCTGTGAATAAGGCCTTATCTGGGGAAAGGGTCTTTGCAGACGAATTGAAGCATACTAAGATGAGATCATCCTGAACTTAGGATGAGCCCTAAATCTAATGACAAGTTTCCCTATAAAAAAAAGAGAGGACAACCTGAGATACAGACAGAGGCCAAGACTGGAGTTATGTGGGCCCCAAGCCAAAGAACACCTAGAGCCCCCAGAAGCTGGAAGAGGCAAGGAAGGACTCTCCCCTAGAGCCTTCAGAGGGACCAAAGCCCCTGCTGACACCCTGATTTCAGACTTTTGGCTTCTAGAACTGGGAGAGAAGAAATTTCTCGTTTTAAGCCACCCAGTTGGTGGTAATTACTATGACAGTCTTAGGAGACCGATACCGGTTCTAAAATAAGCATCTTTGTCTTTCCATTCAAGAAGTACTTCCTGAGCACCTCCTACATGCAAAGCCCTGTGCTAGGCAGGACATATGAAGATGGTGGGCAGGATAAACAAAAGGTGGTTTCAACAAATACATTTTGCACATAGCCTGGCATGGCATTCCACGCCATGGCAACGTGTGGTCCGAACACAGGAAAAAACAGGCTCTAGAACTGGCTCCGTGAATACAGCAGGCAGACACTGTATGTGGGGCGGGGCGATCTCTGGGAGCAGGTGTATCACATCCAGAGAGGAAGTGCATACAGTTACGTTGAACAATACTCCCAGTGTGCCTAGGAGAAGCAAAGTGCTCGCCTCAGCCCTATTTAGAGAAAAACCTCTTGGACTGCTCTGCCTCCCTTCTTTGCTCACCTAGTGTCTCTCCATCAAAATCAAATGCCATCTCCCAGGTGAAACTTTTGCTGGCTGAGTCCTAGAAAAACCAGCAATTTCTCCCTCTGTAACATCACAACCGTATCTTCAATCCTTTATTACAGTGCTAATTGTGCTGGTTTGTCACCATTTGCTTGTAAGTATGCCTCCCCCACCAAACTGCAGGCTCCTAGAAAGAAGGGACTGTGTCTGATATATCCTGGGGTCCCTAGTACCCAGCACAAGAGCTGCTCAATGTATTTCTTGAATGAATGAGTCAGTTATTTATCCGTGAGTCAGGATCCTGTGTTGAAACATGCATAATAATTAAATGTTAAAACGTTCTGAGGTCAGATACTTAAGTGGAGTCATATTCACAGTCAGAATGAATCATATTTTTGTATCAAAACAGAAACCTTTTCGATTCTTTTCTGCTTAACAGTAACACAACACCACTGCCTCAGCCACCTTTAGTACATAATCAATGTACAGGTACAAATATATGCATAAGGTAGCCTGAACATGGTGCAGCAAGAAGTAATGAAATAATGCATCCGCTTCAATCCAGCTGAACAGAATTCCTGGAAATTCTAGAAACAAATCTGCTATCTTCTTCTGTAGAAGGAAAATGGACCTATAAATGTTTCGCTTTGCTCTTCATGTGCATAGAGGGGATATTTTAGATCAGACAGCCATGTCAACAGGTTGATATGAGAAGACATGGTTTGGGAATGAGGATTCAAAGAAAAGATGAATTCACTTAACTATTTTGTTCTTAATGTCTACCTCCAGGAAATACCCATTTACCTGCAGGGAGATGGGGAGCCCATGCCCTCGGCTCCTTCATGTTTTTTCCTTCTAAGGGCAATGAACTGAGTGTGCTGCCCTGGGCCTACAGGCCCACGGCCACGTTTCTAGGGAAATCGGCCAGAGAACAACCAGGCAATTTTCACAACTTGCAGAACAAAAACTGGAACCCAAGGAAGGGTGGGCAAATGTGTTTTTATATGGCTTGCTGCTTGGGGCAAGGAGGAGAGCTCAGTCTGCGAACTGTAGACTGCAAATGGCCCTTCCTTCTCCCTTAAGGCCAGAGTCCCTCTGCAGTGGCTTTCTGACCAGGGACACTTAGTTTGCTGATGCTGCCCCAGGCCTACCCATGCTGGAGCCCAGCCCCACTAGGTACAAATCAGTGCAAAAGAGGACCCACTGGACATCAGGGCTTTTTGTTTGAGTCAGTTGAGTAAGATTTTAATTGTCCTAGATATGTCCTTTAGTATGTTCTATCTTTTTTTTTTCTTTTTAGCTTCCTTTTTACTTGAGGAGGAGTCAGAGAGTCCGAATGGATGGACACAAAGAAAACAGTTAAAAGTATGGAGTATTGTCCAATGATGCCGATAAGCATTTAAACAGCATTTTGCAATTTCTATCGTTCCATTTGTTATTCCTAACAGCCACAGAAGCAAGCAGAACAGGTATAATTCTCCTCCTTTTATGTAGAAGAAACTAGCTTTCTGAAGAGATTAAAGGGTTTACTCAAGGTCATCTGGCCAGTGTTTATATTTGATGCCTGATAAAGTTTTTCTTACCGGTACCCCATGACATTTCCTTTAATCCATGTTGGCTTGACCAAGACCCACCTAGGACCTTATAAAGTTCTCCCGATTTGGCCCTATTCAGGCTCTTACCTGTAGAGGGAGCCAAGACAAGCGGAGAGCCTTACCCTAAAGACCCCTAATGAGGGACTTGAGAACCATCCACCTCAACCTCGCCTTCTGCCCTCGACCAAGGAAATCACTAGTGAGCTCCGAGGATGGTTAAGCAATGTGACTGTTCAGGAGGGAGCCGAGTGATGGAGCCACAGATCCAGCAGGGAGACAGGCAAGTCTCCTCACGCCAACTGTTATCACCCCTAGAAATGTGTGAGTAGACAGCCTAAGCAAGATGGTTGACAGTCACAGAGGGGGTGGGGACCGGAGCACAGAGGGAGTCGGAAATTAAGGAGGCTGCTCTCTTCTCAGATGTGTGTGACCCAGCTCAGCAGCCGTTAGCCAAACTGGCTATTTTATTTCAATGTGAGCTAATTACATTACGTTAAATTACAAATTCAGCTCCTCATAGCCACACTACTCCTCTTTCAAGTGCTCAGCAGCCACACATGAGCAGCAGCTACCATACGAGACAGCACAGAGAGCGTTTCCTTCACTGAATAAAGTTCTACTGGACCAGCCTGTCCTAGACTATTTTCCTTTTCCCAATGAGACCCAAGATTTTTATTTTAGGCATGACTGAGAGACAATGCAAGTTACTTTAGGTTGATGCCACTGCGGAGGGCAAGCTGAAGAAATGACTGTTTCCCCAGGCGCCCTTCCACACCACACCCAGGTTACACAAATCCAGGGGTCCCGGGCGCAGCACAGAGGATACGAGTCACGTGTCCTAGAGTCAGTCCGTGCTTGTTCGGCATCACGGCTGCCGATGGCAACCCTGATCATCCCAAATGTATGATTTCCTCTTTGAGTGTCTCAAGCCATGCCCTCAGTATGCAGGAAAAATAAGGGCTTTATACTGCCAAGCTCAAAAGAAACCTACAGAAAAGGACCCAGAAGCATCATCATAAAGGATTTTTAAAATAACTTACCTGAGTCAAGGTCCTTTTCCAACACCTACTATTTACTCAACAGCAGAAATCAACTCCCACTCAGAAAACAGCTAGGCATTGCCACTTACAGACTCATAAATATCAGATGAAGATACTCTGTAAGAACATTTTCAAATTCAAATTACAGGTGAGTGTCTCAGATTTCCTTCTGCAACTTCCCTTCCGTGGGCATTGCGAATGAAGTGATCAGGAGATTAACGAATGGCAGGTGTGTTCTTCACTTCTGACACACACGCACACTCCTACCACCATATCCAACACGCGGCGTTCTGAAATGAGCTGTGTATATTTAAATGTTTTGTAAAAGGTTCTTTCCTCATTAGCTTAACTTGGAATAAGACGCTTCCATATGGCCCCAGGACATTAAAAAAGTTTGCAAAACTTTTAAAATAACAAAATTAACATAAAAAACCTTACAATTAAAAAAACTGAAGAACACCTTCTAGGATGTCTAATGCTGGGCTAAAAATACTCTCGGGGCGCCAGAAGGTGGAGTGACTGTGAGAGAGGTATAAAGAATGACGCATCTTGACAGAGGCATTCCTGAGACTTGGGAGAAATGAAAATGTTTTCTAAGCTAAATTTTTGGAGATAACTTTTCTACACACTCTCTGTCTTACCCTTTTGAGTTTAGTGAACACATATTTTCAGTTGGACCTGGTGTAAGGGAGCTGTGTTTCTGGGGAAAAAAAAAAAGAGGCCCTTTTGCTTTCTATAGAGATGTATTTATACTCAGCTGGAGAAAAAATTAATAGTCTAAAAACAAGGCAAGAAGCAATGTAAATCACTCAGAAATCATGATTTTTGGTCTAAAATCGGTGTAAGAAAGTTTACTTTAGCAAGACAATAAAGAAAGGTGAGTCCGGCAACACAGCAACCTACTTGGGGATGGTCTGAAGCACGCAGGCTGTGTCAGCACACTTGTAAATCAAGGTATAAATTATATTTCAAGGAGGACAATAAACGTGCACTAAATGAGGGTGGTCTCAAAATGTGGTCCCCTACACTGCCTGAGCAATCTATGTGATTAATCAAACATGCTAACTCAACAAAACGAGTCCAGATTAGGCTTTTTTTTTTTTTTTCTCCGCTCTTCCCGAGAACCATTATGAAGTCTCTATGAGTTGCTCTGTGTTCACTGTCCAAGATGTTGACCTTGCAAAATGAATGGACAGGCAATGAAAAATTACCACTTGCTGAAATCCACTATAATACACTTAACTGAGACTAATATTTCATTGGTTAATTATTTAATTTTATTTTTAATTTTTGGGTTAATTTTTTAATTTTAAATATGGCAATGCCCTTTGCCTTCCCCAAAAGACACACCCCTAATTTATTCTTTCATGTTAGTCTTTATTAATAACTTTAATCAAAACGAATGCAACCATTGGTCAAAACAACAAAATCCAACAAAGCTACTAGTGACAACTTCTGGAAGAAGTTAATTATCAGCTAGCGGTGATGATTTTTAACGACAGATACCAACTACCAATGAAAATCACCAAAAAAAAAAAAACCCTGGCAAACTTCAAAATTTTTTTGAATTAATAAGAGTTACAAATAAAAACTGAGTCCTGCAGTTTGCCTACCACCAGCAAAGTATTATAACCAGACCAGTCACAAAAAGATCCAGGTTCTCAGTGCAATGCCTACCAGCAGTAACAAATCCCAAAGGCATTTGGAAAGTCTGCTCAAATGAAGAGCCCCAGAGAATACCATGTTATTCACTCAATAAACCCCCAAATACCTATGGCTATATCTTGGGTTTTGTTACCATTGAGAAGTGTTTCACCTCTACTGTCTTAAATCCATATACTCTGATATCCAACCGCAAGCCATGACTATTTCCTCTCTTTTCCTGTTTCCCCCCAAGCCATCCCAACTCCTGCCACCTGCATCCCTCTGCCTGTCCTTTTTCTTCTAATTGAATAGCCCCTTCGACTTCACTATCCCCCAGCTTAGGGCTCAGTCACCTTCCAACTTAATTCCTCACACCCTCCTCCTTGGACCACATGTGGCCTGCACATCCCCAGAATAGGTCGAATGGCCACGTGTACTGGGGCCCCTGCAGCTCAGCGTCTGCCAAGTGGCTATGGGGGAAACATGAACGATGAAGACTGGACCAGCGGTCGCTTTGTAGCTTCCGGTTCCAGCATGCCCCAAAAATATTCCTGTGAGGGAGGCATCAGGTCGGCACCCTTGGCCATTTACCAGGATTCTTACCACTCTCTCAAGCACCCGGCTCCTCCCTCCTCTCCCCTCTCTTAGCAAACACCCTCAGCTCTCCCTTCAGGGTAAAAACGGAGGGCACTGAGCAGGAGGTTTTACCAGTTCTCAGGCCCCTTTCCCAACTACCTCCTAGTTTATTTGCATTCCTCACTCCTTCCCACAGTTCCGCTGGTTATGAACAAAACGCTGCACCCTTTATTTAAGGCTTCCTTCTCCCACCTGGGCCCTTGATCTCCTTCTGTCCCCCTCTGGGGTCTCGCAATTGACCATCCTCTGTCCCCCTCTCTGACGGCTCCCTGCCCACTGCCCGGCCCCCCTCAGCCCACTAACATGCTCATGTCTTCTCTGTGCCTCCAGGCCCCCCCCCCAGCCGCCTGTGCCGTTTTCTCCTTGCAGGCACACTTCTTCAAGGAGGGATGCTTCCTCACCCTCCGTTTAATGCCAAAGGCACTGCAAAGGGGCTTCTTCCTCCACTCCTCCACTGGCTTCAGTAGCCTCTTTGCCTACTTACTTTCGGGGCCCGTTTCTCCCCGCAAAAGCTGACTTTCCTAGGGTTCTGTCAAGCACAGCAACCTATCTGTCATCTAACCCAGGACCCTCTTCATGAAAGGCAGTGTGCTGGCCCCTTGCTCACCCTGCCGGTGACCCTCTCACCTGCTCGCTCATAGCTGGCCTGCGCCGCCCTCCCTTCTCACACGCCTTCCTCCGCCCCAAACAGGCTGAAGCGTCCATGTCTCCAGCCCAGAGCCTCTGGGAGTGCCAGGGCTATATTTGCACTTTCCTCCTGAATACCTTTCAGACACCCCAGACCCAACAGACCCCCCCCGGGACACATTGCTTTTCTCTCTGGCCCCCACATGCCCAGTCTCACTCAATGGCTTCACTGCCCCCCCAAACATCAAAGCCAGAAACCTCAGAGTCATCCTGGATGTCCCTCCCCCTCCTTCCCACATCAATATAAACAGTCACCGTATTCTGTCAATTCTTGCCTGTACATCTTCCCACATCCCCATCTCCTAGGCCACCGCCTTGTAAATCCCTCTTCATCTGCTCAGAACAGTGATCCCTGACTTTTGTTAAACTCACGCATGCCCCCTTTACCAAAACAGAAATACACCTCATCCTGTATCCAGCCCAGGCCTGAATGACTCATCTCCTTTAACTGGTCTCCCTGAGTCCACTTTGGTTTCTTCTGGGTCCTTCTCCATTCTTCCTGATTAAAAGAAATCTAATCATCACGTCACAGCCTCAACTCCTTGCTTGTCACAGACGCTTCATCAGGGTCTTCTCCAGCCTACACTTGCAAGTGCATATCCTGCCCCTCTGAACTTACCCTTCCCCACCGCCCACCGCCCCTGCAGCACACCAAACATTTTTAAGGTGCCAAAGCTCTTCTCCCTCATTAGCTGCATGTCAAATTTCTACTCTACCTTAAAGACTTTTCTGCTTAGGTTTGAATGTCACCTCCTCCCTGAAGACCTCTCTGTCCTTCCTCAGGACACCTGTTTCCCCTGTACTTGGATTATTTACACTTAGGACAGCCTCCACAAGGGGACTCTAAGGCTGCAGAGATGAGGGTCCCTTATTACTCATCTTTGTCTCCTTCCACATACCCATAACATAGGAGGCAACGGTTAAATATTGGAGAATCAATAAATGAATTAATTAATGAATACAAATGAAGTACCACGTGCCAGGACATCTGCTAAAGCAGTACAAATATTAGTCACATATAAATGAAGTATAACCATCAAGTGAAGCTAGATATCCCCTTCTGACCATTGATGGGACCTATATTATGCTTTCTTGACAGGACAGGACTGCACAGTACTCTGAATTTCAGGGGTACTTAGATAATACCCAAGATCTATAAAAAGACACTGAATAGCTGAGCTACTGCTTTTAGGTCTGAATCACCAAAATCTCAGATCTTCCTGCTGTAATGTCCCTAAAACAGTCACGGGGGCCAGGCGTAGAAAGGAGCCCCTTTCGGCAGAATGTTTATGACACTCACAGTAAGTGAGGGGTCTTCTTCTGTAAGACTGGCATTTATACAAAGGGTAGAGGACTAGGTCATACCTATCATACTGTGCAGCAAACCATGGGAATTTACTCCCGGCCTCATCTATAAAACCGGATGGAATGACTGACCAATAGGAATTACAGATCACCATTTCCAGAATGGTGTTTTGCAGAACTCCAGAACTCTATTTCTCCAAAATATTAATAATATTACTGGCAACTACCATTTACTAATAAGGATATCCATATGCCAGGCACAGCATCAAGTATTTTATACACAATTATTTCATTTAATTTCCATAATAACCTCTTATTTCCATAATAACCTTCATTATTAGAATACCCACTTTAAGGAAGTTAGAGCTTAAATACAGAACTTTCCCAAAGTTCCATAATCCAGATGATTAGGGCTCTAAAGCTGGAGCTGCTAACCACCGCCGCTACCACACTAATAAGTCTGTGTCCAAGCAAGTTTTGGTGCATGAATGCCCTTCCTAGAGGTTACCATCTGCATTAACATTATAATGTAAAGGCTCTCTGAGGTCTCTCAGGAAAAGCAAGCCTTTTAACTCTATTTAACGCACATTCGCCAAGCTTATTTGACTACAGGAGCCTTTTTTAATGGAGCCATTTGTAACATATCAGGGGGCACATGTTTTGTAGAATACGATTTGGCTTTAGATGATAACCAAAGGGATTATGAACTCACTGAGGCCAAAAGGAGAAAGGAGCTAATTGCAGTATTTGTTACAAGCGATGAGCTAGTGAGCCATTTGTGTCACAGTCTAAAATGCCAGGTGACATAATAACAGTGACGATATTCGTGAGTCAAATGAAAACTATTTTTCCATTCATGGAATTAGACACCAACATCGTCTGATGCGATCCCATGAATCACAAAGCCAATGCAAGAAGTCAGTCTACCAAAGGGACAGCGGCGATAAAGAATGCTTAATCGGTACCATGATTTGCAAATGTTGAAACCACAAAAGTAATTGCTTGTAATCTTTTCCAGTCCTGACACTCACATCTGTGGAGGAACCCCTGAGCCCCCCATTAAATCATATTCTTTGGAAGACCTAATAGGAAGAAGGCTGGAGAACAGACTTGCCTTTGTTACAAGCACTTGGCAACTCTGCCACACTGTGCTCCATTACTTATCCCAATTCCACTTACTGACCACCTACTACGTGTGAAATGCTACGTGAAGCGGGAGAGACAAGGAGCTCACAGCCTGGTGGGAAGAAAGCAGCACCCAGAGACAGGGCAGCCGACTCCTTGTGCAAGAGGCTACATTCCTCTGAGTCTAATTCTTCCTGGAGGGAAAGATGAGCATACGGGCCTCCCAGTCCTCATTCTCACATAAGGAGCGACCTTCCAAAATCCTGAAGGAAAAGAGAGGTCAGCACTGGGATGGCAAAGCTAATGAAAGCAGTGTGTCATTTGAAAGTCAGCCAATGGGTTCACGGTGGGTCAAGCACAGAAATAGGAATTGAGACACCTGCGGTCAGGTTTTGATCCTGAGTGATCTTAGCAAAACAGTTGGCCTTTGCCTCTTTTCCTCCATTCTACATGGATGCAATGGAGATAAATTAATACAATGTGATGGGCAAAGCCTTATGTAATTAGTACAGCCAAACAGAAAGGATGGGAAGCAAATCTAAGATCCACTACCACAACTATTACAGAAAACAAATATTTTCTGTATATAAATAGTCTTAATACCTTTATGTGGACTTTTACAAGACTGAAATTAAATCACAGATTTACTTCTTGCCTACAGAATTTTCTTCCACTGAACTATTCATCTTCTAAAGTTGGATGGGTTCAAAATGATCTTTATATGACTTCCTTTTACCAAAATTCCTATTCTGACAATTCCCAGTCAAGTAAATGCCCACCTACATCCTACACACAGAGGATACATGAGATGTGCTATGAAAAGGAGGGGACGGAGAATCAAACAACCAACCTTCTCTCATGAATCACACGGAAATGCTCATGTGTTCTGTTTATTACTCTTATCAACAGACTTTATATTTTAAAGCAGTTTTAGATTGGGAAAATAGTATAGAGCCCCCTATATAGAACCCTGCACAAAGGTTCCCCATTAACATCTAACATCAGCATGGTGTACATTTGTTACAGTTAAGGAACCAATGTTAATACATTATCATTAACTGAAGTCTGTCTTTTATTCAGATTTCCTTAGTTTCTACCTAGTGTCCTTCTTCTGTTCCAGAATCTCACCTAGAACTCACATTACACTTAGTTTTTAGTCTCCTTCAGCTCCTCAGGGCTGACAGTTTTGAGAGGACTGGTCAGGTACACTGTTGGATGCTCCCTCTACTGGAATGTGATGCTTTTCTCATGATTAGACTGGCATCGTGGGTTTGGGGGAGGAAGACCACAGAAGGAAGATGCCATTTTCACTGGGCATCTCAAGGCCTGGCTGAGGTGGTGTTGATCAGGTTTCTTTCCCGTCACACCTCCTTTCCCTTTCCACACCTTTGGGAGGAAGTCACCATGTGCAGCCAACACTTGGAAGGAGGGAGGAGGTGTATACTCTCTGTCCTTCAGGGTGGAGTATCTACATGACTTACTTGGAATACCTCACATGACATTTGTCTCTTCTCCTACATCTGTTAATCTACTCAATCATTTACTTGCATCATCATGGTCTCACGGATATTTATTTTGTACTTGAGGTTATAATTTGACACGACTTCATTTATTTTCTTGCTCGAATTGTTCCAGCTTTGGCCACTGGGAGCTCCTGAAGTGTCTCCTGTGTGTCTTCCTGTGACATACCCCCATCAATGTGGGTTTTTTTTGAGCCCTTCCTTATTTTCCGGCACAAGAGGCTCCAGCCTCATCTCCTATTCCCTGCCCCAGCCCTAGAATCAGCCATTTCTCTAAGGAGCCCTGGTTCCTTGCATGGCAGAATGGTTTTAGAAACCAAGATCTGGGCCCTATGTACACTTGTTCCTAAGAGAAGTGTCATTTCTTTTATCCCTTCTTGGCTGACAGCAAAGAAATGTCTCTGTGTTTACTAACATGTGTATATAAACATAGCTACAAATATTTCTATAGGCAACCATCTTCATATAGATTAAGTTAAACATCACATATCCCTTAATTCTCCAGAAAGCTTGAACGCATTTTTCTATTTAAAGTACCTCAGAAGAAAACTACCATTGACATCTTAAGTTTCCTGTGGCACCTAGCACAGAGTTTTCAGTAAGATTTGCTATCTGAAATTCAGAGCTTGAGAATGGGTTCAGATATGTCTCCTACCAAATGGGGAAAGCAGTCATACCAACTACAAAGGACTACTGGAGAATTAAAATAAGACAATGTCTGCAAATATTTAGAACAGAATCTAGCACACTTTAAGCATTTAATAAATGGTAGACACATCTCTGGTTTATGAGAAAATATTTTCAAGAGCAAAAGACCTCATGGTATAATTTTTAGCTTAGGCTTCTTTAAGTTTGGTTGTTGTATTCATTTTTACCAACTGACTTAAAAGTAAGCATCAATTCAGATATAGTCTTTTACTCCAACTAGACCCTTTGAAGATTAAGCCAGCAATGTTACTAGTCACATGACTGATGCCCCGAGGCACTAAGAAGTGGCTTTCCTAACGTACAGTATCACAACCTCTTTCAAGGAGTGTGACTGGGTTAAAAACAGGTGTCAGTGTGAGGAAGAGAGAGCAATGAGACATGGGGTTGCAATTTCTACATCTCCCCCACTCCATCAGAATGTCCACCATCCAACCCCACCACGCCATGAACAGAAGAAGGTAGTCAGGGCTCCCATAGAAAATATCTCAGCTTGGGGCGCCTGGGTGGCTCAGTCGTTAAGCATCTGCCTTTGGCTCAGATCATTATCCCAGGGTCCTGGGATCGAGCCCCGCATCGGGCTCCCAGCTCGGCAGGAAGCCTGCTTCTCCCTCTCCCACTCCCCCTGCTTGTGTTCCCTCTCTCGCTGTGTCTCTCTCTGTCAAATAAATTAAAAAAAAAAAAAAAGAAAATATTTCAGCTCTTACAGCTGATCAGAACTGTCTCAACACTTGGAAGACCTGTCCATGTAAATCTAGTATAACATGATCAGAAACACCTTCCATCTCTTATGAGAAGCCATCTGACTATACATGGCAAAGAAGCCACCTTAATTTCTACATGCGACCAAATGAGATACTAGTCACACATAATGCAGAGTGTATTTTCTGAGGACTGGTTTCAAGTTAATGCTGGTGCTCTGAAAGATCCCTTAACTACTCACTTAAACTAAATCTGATTTTGTATTTTTTTCTACAGGGTCAGAAAGGGCTCAGGTATCATGCTTGCTTAGCACACAGATCATATGAGTGGTTTGAAGTTCTACAAAGCAGGCTTCTGGTAAATAAGATGTAAGTGATTCCTGGGAACTGGACAGAATGTGTGAATCCACCATCAAAGCCATGTGAACTATGCAGACCCACTGGATGCCTACACAGCACCATGTGAACTGGGCATCTTGTAATGATGCAGTTCTTCTCAAGAGCTCATCATAACCAATCTAGATTAGTTATTGCTGAGTGGTCTCCAGAGGAGGCAGAGCAAGGCCCTGAGATGGCCGGTGGGTATTCAAGGAGTATTCAGAACGTCAAGTTCAGACCTCATGCTCAAGATGGAGACTTCCGAACACAAGGCTTGTCAGTGATTGCAGGACCTGGCTAGCCACAGGCACAGAGCAGAATCTAAATCAGAGAATCTAGAGAGCTGCCTCAGAGTTAACAGCAGACAGCACCCAGCTGTGGAGGAGGACATGGCCATGAACCTTAGGTCAGGACCGTCTGCTCCCTGAAAATGCCCAGAGCAGCCCCTGACTGACCGGTCCTGCCCCCATGCTCCACATGGCACCAGGTAAGTGAGTTCATGGTCCTCTGCATCAAATGCTTCACCGCCAGAGTAAGATCCAGAGCCCCGCCTGCCTCTCCAGGGTCCCCACAGCCTCAGCCACACTGACCTTCTTTCAGAGGCTGTAGGATTCTTCCCCACCTCTGAGCCTTTGCATGTGCTATTCCTTCTCTCGGAACTTTCCTTCCTCCCTCCCACTCTTCGCAGGCCTGGTTCCTTCTAAACTTCCCATTTTCCACTTAGATGTCATCTCCTGAGAGGGGTCTCCCCTGACCTTTCTCCCAAGTAGCAACCCTCTCCCTCCCTCCTTCATTATTCCTCTAGCCCAGCGCCCTGTTTGTTTTCTGTATAGCACTTAGCATGGTTTAAGATCATTTTATTTACTTATTCAGTTTTTGGTCTGATTCTGCCACTCCAGCATGAGATTCCTGAGGGCAGGAACCTATTGGTTTTGTCTGTCACTGTGGATATTCAGTGCCTAGCATATGACAGGCATCCAGTAGAAATCGCTCATGTTGAAAACGCTATGCTCAGTGAAAGAAGCCAGATACAAAACCCCACATATTGTATGACTCCACTTCTATGAAATATCCAATATAGGCACTCTGTGGAGACAGACCCCAGTGAGGTGCTGGGGTGGGGGAGGAACAATGGAGGGGTTGACTGCTTGATGCGCATGGTGCTTTCTTTGGTGTAATAAAACGTTCTGGACCCAGAGAGAGGCAACGGTTGCACAACATTGTCAATGTAATCAACGTCACTAAAAGGAAATGTTATTTTGTGTGTATTTTACTGCAATAAAAAAAACCCCAGTGATGTAAACAAATTGCTTGGTGTCCCACCGTCCTGGCAGGTGCCAGCCAGGAGGCAGGCAGCTTCCCCTCAGGCTGATGCCAGCTCGCGTACCTGCTGGATACGACTGCGACAGGCTAGGTGCTTACAGACTGAACCAAGATGGGCTCTCGGCTTTTATCAAGTGAAATCATCCAATGAAAACCAAATCCCCATTTGGGCTGCACATATGCACAAACACAGAGCCCTGGTTTAAGTTTCCTGATGTAAGTGGTCAGACGATGCAAAAGCAAAGCCAGTCCCTTCACTGGGCGCCTGGGTGGCTCAGTCATTAAGCGTCTGCCTTCGGCTCAGGTCGTGATCCCAGCGTCCTGGGATCGAGCCCCGCGTCGGACTCCCTGCCCGGTGGGAAGCCTGCTTCTCCCTCTCCCACTCCCCCTGCTTGTGTTCCCTCTCTCGCTATGTCTCTCTGTCAAATAAATAAATAAAATCTTAAAAAAAAAAAAGCCAGTCCCTTCATGTCTGTCAGTGTTCAGCAGTAAGTGCACGGCCAAATTAAATTTAAGATAAGCTGCACCAATTATTTAGAAGTAGAAAATGAGTACATGACCTTTGGTGCAATTCACTTATTTCATGCATACAGAGAACAGTATATGAGTTCCATGTACGTGTCCCAGAAACAAGTCAGCCAAGCTGGCCCAGAAGGGGAATGGGAAGTAGGAAATTTCAAAGCAGAAAAAGATCTCTTCTGTTCCTTTCCTGCTTCTGTGAATGCCAGTCCCACTGCCAGTGGTCATGACCACTTGCCTTCACCATCTAAGACTTCCTTTGTATTTGCAGCATTTACTTCCATGGTTCACCTACTTTTGCAATTACAGGCAAAACACAGGTTGGAGGGAGGGCAAGGTATTGGAAATAAAATGCACTTAGGCTATAAGGTTATAAGGAGCCCTCTGGTGAAGTACATATGTTCCTGCTAAGATCATTCAGTCACTTACCCAGCATTTCCTTACAAATACCTTCATTTAGTTTCAACACCTGGATCAACACCATGTGAACTCTTCCACAGTTCACAAAAAATAAAACAAAACAAAACAAAACAAAACCCAGACCCACTAATGACAACAACTAAAACTGTAAGTCCAGGGAAAATATTGGGGGACACTGAGGAAATGACATGCAAAACATATATCAACCCTATCAACTCAAATACTGAAATTTACATGTAGGAATTTTAAAAAATAAGATTTGCAGCTCAAAACACGAGATTCACTTTTTGGACAGGGAGCAAGGGAAGCCTTTTGAATCCCTCATAGTGTGTGCCCCACATAAAACACACAGTCTTTGTAGTATTGTGAATAATTTAAACTATTTTTATGAGTTCACAGAAGAGAGAATTTTTCTAAAGCAACTTCTAAAACTAAAATTCTTGATAAGCTGAACACAGACATAGAAATTTAAAGGAGATACACATACTTTCGTTGAATTAGACCTTTAGGGTGAAAATGGCTGTAGTGTATACAAATAAATACAAATATCTAAAGAGTATATACAAGTATAAAATAGACATGATTCCCAACTATCCCCTGGAATCAGCCACCATGGTGTCATAAAACATGATATCTGAAACAGAAAGAGTATGCAGCACAATCATATTAAGTATCTTATCTGAAAATGTTTCTGAATTGCCAATTTTTAAGTGAAGCAACCCAAATCTACAAAACCTAGAGACAAATACTTTAAAGTCATGAAAAAATTAGTCTCAAAAATATTAAAGACTATTTTGAGAATCTCCAATTCAGTATTTAATCTTCTATAATATGCTCTTACTCATCTATTCTAAGGCTAACTCTATTCTGAATCTGTGAGGTAAGGAGGTTCTGGCTAATCATTTCTGTCTTCTATTTCCACCAGATTATTAATAATGCATCATTCATATGCACTTACTATTATGCCAAGTGCTTTATATAAATTATCCCTAAAACCAAGCTTTTTCTCCATTTAATGGGAAGGAATCACTGCTGTGGCAGAGCATACTTTACAAGATGGCAGCAACAATATCTCCCATCCCCCACGCTCTTGTGCAATGTGACCTTGCCATCAAGAGGGGGACCCTGTGGTGCCTTGACCAACAGAATATGGCAGAAGCAGAACTGTGCCAATTACACATGAGACCTTTAATTGGCCTGGCAGCTTCCACATTCTGCCTCTTGGAAACCAGCTGCCACATTAGAAGAGATCATCATGAGACTGCTATGCTGTGACAAGCTCAAGCCACCAGAAAGGGCCCTGGAGGATGAGTGGGCATGTAGCAAGAGACTCCAAGGACCACTGAAACATCAGATATGCAAGTGAAGACACCAACTTGGAAGTAGATCCTCCGGGTCCAGCTACCGAAACCAGTGCCATGACGATCAGGCACAAACTGTCCAGCCAAATCCCTCCTGACTTCCTGACCTACATAATCATGAGCAAAATTAAAAAGGCTGTTTTAAGCCACTGAACCTTGGGATTGTTTGTTACACAGCAATAGATAACCACAACACTTTCTCATGGACCCCTTGCCTCTGGAAGAGTCTTAGATCTGAGGAATATTTAAAGAAATCCTAGTTGAGCTATTGATCTTAAGGTTGCCAAAGTATAAAGACAGAGCAGCTGAGGCCCAGAAAATTTAAATGGCTGTCCAAGGAGGCAGAGTTCATCAATCACATTGCCTTAGGCAACTAGAGGAAGAGGACTACAACACTGTCTTGCTTTTATGGCTGCGCAGCCATTCTCCTCCTTATGCTTTCAAGCTGCTTGACCAGAGCATAAATGTACAATGAAGTAAATGGAGAACAAGGCTTCATGACTAGAAAAAAAGATGACCAATAATAGATATAGCGTATTTCAGTTCATCAAGGCCCCGTTTCTAATGTATCTGAACCCCTAGAAGTGAATAATGACTCTCCCCAAATTAGGGTGTCTTTATTGGCCAGGAGAGTACACTCTGCTCTCCGTGGTGTCAGGGGAAGGGCTGTGGAGCATCCCCAGACTCAGATGGCTACAGACGCAGCTGCAGCTAAGCTGATGGAGTCAGTGTAAGAGGTGTGAAGAAGCAGAAACCGGCTGGTGACTGAACTCTGTTCCTAACAGTTCCTTCAAAAGTTGACAAAAAGCAATCTGCACCGTCTCCTCAAAAGAGCTACAGAATGAAAGACAACTCAAATCCTGAATTTAAGAGTAGCAAATTTCAAATTGTCCCATTCAACAATCTGAACGCACACTCCTCAATATAAAGATCCTATAAACATGGGACTGCATGAAGAGGCCGGTGCTTTGTGGCATCACTTCTGCACAGAGGAAGGACACATTCCACCTTACTCAAAAGTCCCACATTCCCTATGCTGTCAGTGCCCCTTCTAACACAACCCTTTCCACCAGACTCTGGAAATCCTTTTCACTGAAAACATAACTCACCGTATTTTATAAAATATTCCACATCAAGCTTTTCATTGCAATCAGGCTCTTCTCTGAGGACAATGCTTCCCCCACAGTGTCATCCAGGAAAATCCACGTGTTCTCCCACACCTTCTGCATCTTCACCATGGATATTCCATAGGCACTCAAATTCAATATGCTCCTAATTGGATTTATCCAACTTCCCCCATGCTAAACCTGTTATTTTTTATCTTTGCTTCATTTGATAGTCTGCCCATTCATGCTAGGAATGTAGGAGTTATCTTAGACTTCTCTTTGCCCCTCACCTCCAACCCACAACCAGTGACAAATTACTAGATTTCCCCTCACTTATATTTTTAAAGCTTATGCTGCTTTCCATTCTACTGCACTTCCAGTGTAGACAGTCAGCAGTGGCCTAACTGGCTCAATTCCAACCCAGTCCCCTCAAATTCAGACTCCCTGGCAGCCAGAGATCTCCCTCTGAAATACACTGTTTCTGCATCATTCTGTTTAAATTCTTCAATGGCTGCTCTGCCTAGAGGATGAAGCCCAAGCTTCTTAACACTGTGAACTAGATTCTCTATTATCAAATCCCATTTCTTTAGTACAGGATTACACCTCTTACTTCCTCACTCTGTGGACTGTAACTTCATGCCTTTGCCAAAGCCGTCCCCTCCTGTCTGGGTGCTCACCACCTCTCCATCCTCTCCCAAACTTCCCTTGTTATCTCCCATCACTGTTCAGATAGTCCAGGTGTCCTGGTTGCTAAAAAGCCATTCCTGACCTTGCCCTTCATCTTTCACACTCACAGATTAGATTCCCTGCTCCTGTTTCTGTGAGAGACCTGGATAACTTCCATCACTGTGTCTCTAGCCCCTTACACAATACTCATTACTAATGGAGTTCAAAGAAATGATGATTTACTCGTTCTTTGTTTCTTGAGCACCAAACATGAAGCCTGGCGTTGTAGTAGATACTTAAGAAAATTTCAATGAATGGATTATTAAATTATTATGTGGACTGAAGTCTCAGGGGATCAGTCTATACCAAAATATATCAGTAATCTATTGTGTAACAATATTTCAACCAATGGCTCAAAACAATACACATTTGTTGTCTTACAATTTCTCTGGGTTAGGAATCCAACACAGTTTGTCTGGGTCTTCTGCCCCAGGGTTTCACAAGGCAGCCGTTAAGATGTTGGCCAGGGCTGTGGTCTCATCTGAGGCTTGACTGGAACAGGATCTGTTTTCAAGCTCATGTGGTTGTTGGCCAGCATTCATGATCTTGTGGACAGTTGGACCAAGGGCCTCATTGGGCTGACAGCTGGGGGACGCTCTCAGTCCTTTCCATATGGGTCTTTTCAACATGGCCAGAAAGGGAGAGAGTCTCTTAGGAAGACAGACATTATCATCCTATGTAATGTAATTGTAGAAGCCATGTCCCATCCCCTTTGCTGTATTATATTGGTTAGAAACAAGTCACAGCTCCCACCTGCACGTAAGGGGTTGGGGGTTTACACAAGGGCATGGAAGCCGGTTGGTGGGAATCCCAGGGGCCATCTTGGAATCTGTCTGCCACACAAAGATACAGTTTTGAGAGAAGTCACCAGAAAGGCTGTGTAGCTAAAACAGCCAGGAGAGGACTGAGAATAGCAAGAGTATGTTAAATATATTAAAAAGGAATACGCTTATGTGTGAAACTTACCACACAATCTTAAATATATTTTTTTCTTTTTGTGAAAATTACTTTTAGGTTACTAGAGAATTCTACAATTAATAAAAAAATTCTATAAAGCATAGCTCAGGGTTTGGGGGCAAATGTTAAATTTAAAACATTGACCATTTTTTACTTGTACTTTACTTTTAGATCATTATTTTTGTAACTGGCTCTTTAGATCAGTGAGAATCTTCTTAAATCACTTATTTTTCATCCATTTTACAGGGTGTTTGGGGCTCAGAATGCAGAGCTTTATTTAATATACCTCAATAATTTATAGCCAACAATACACTGGGAAATGTCAACCTCATAAAAACTAAAATCTGAAAAGTGAGAAATGTTCAAATTTTCCTCAGAGAAAGAGAAATTTATGAAAATAAGGCAAGTCAAGGAAGTATATTAAAACATTTCAAAATATAAAGAATGTGCTTAATACATCAGCAATTCTTTGTTGTGTCCCTATGGACTATGCCACATCTATAACACACCTGGCAGCCTGTGACTAAGTTATGACCAGGCTAGTTGTTCTTCAGACAAATCAGCACTGAATGTGGCCAGTGACACAGCAGTCACTTCAGGGCAAAACTGTGTCTCAAGGCCTTCCTGTACTCTCCCTTCAAAGGGCTTCAATCCTTTTTATAAATGTTCTGTTTTCCTTCAGAGTGGCTCTCGGCTCCCTCTGACTCAGGGTTAATCACAACCACATGAAGAAGGCCCCAAATGCCACTAAAGTAACATGACAAATGAGGGGGAAAGAAAAAAAAAAAGCTTTTGACTTTCCACCAAAACATAAAGCTATTAGCAATCATCTGCCAAGACGTGGGGAGCAGGTCGACCTGCCCCCGCAAAAGCCAAAGAGGTCAAGTTCTCCACAGTGAACAGGGCCTCTCAGACCTCCCCTTAGTTCTGTGCTAAGAGAATAAGGAGAATTTTCCAGCAAACTTTTAAGCCTTTATGTAATTTCTGACATATAGCCATTATCTACAGTTACATTTTCAGGGTTTACCCAATGAAACTCAACAGCACTCTGGGGATTGCCCTGGGAAAGTATCCTTCCTCAAGGGCAGAACCAGCCTGGGGAGGGGACGACTAAAGCCTCAGGAAGGGTATACAATGCTGAGGAGGGGACTGTTATATGAAGCCCACAAACCCACCAGCACTAGTGCTGGACCGTTTGATGCTGAGCTCCAATTAAGTATCAGGAATTTAAAAAAGAGCACGGGACAAAGGTTTTAGGATCAGAACCATCATCACTTACTAGCAGGTTGGGTTGTTTCATTTCTCTGAGCCTCCACTTTCTCCCCGGGAAATTGCCTATTTTCTAGACTGGTAGCCTAGGGCCAGGTTCACACATCTCTGAGCATATCTGGTGAACTTAGGGGAGGGCAGTCTGTCAGATATCTATGTGTGAGGGATTAGGGGTCTTCCAGCAAGAGAGGGCCAGGGTCAGTGAGTAGAGGCTGCGCAGATCCATCCACAGCCTGGACATTTGGGCTTGGGCCTGCGCCCAGGGAAGAGAAGGCCATCATGGAAGAAGCAAAGGAGCTTTTTTGTTGGAGGGCTCTGGGCACGACAAGGGGCATAAGAAAGCTGCTCTGGTATCTCCAAAGCAAAGTATGACAAGGAACCTGAGAAAGGAGCAAACATCCCCCTTGTGTGGCACAATATGGCCTTACTGTAACATAGGCTCCAAGGAACACAGAACATTTGGTTACCCGGGGGAGGCTCAACCAAACTCGGCACATAATAATTGAACGCAAATCTTCTGTCACATATACAGAGACCGCACCTGAGGCAGAAGGCACCAGAGGCCAAGACAGAGGTGCAGAGTTGGACTCAAAGGAAGTGCAGGGGGGGAGACAGGAGAGGAGATAACCCCCCAGGGACCCTCAGGTACTTGAGGGGAATTCTGCTCTGGGTAAGAGCAGAGTGTACGGGTGGGGACGAGAGTCAGTAATACCACTACTATGAGTATGACCCTCACTGTTGTCATGCAAGCAGGGACAGGCTAGGGAGAGTTGGGTTAAAAGTTTGAAAAATGTTTTATAAACCCAGATCGCACAAAATTTTCTTTAAAGCAAACCAGGAGAGGGGCGCCTGGGTGGCTCAGATGGTTAAGCATCTGCCTTCAGCTCAGGTCATGATCCCAGGGTCCTGGGATTGAGCCCCTCATCGGGCTCCCTGCTTGGTGGGGAGTCTGCTTCTCCCTCTCCCTCTACTGTTCCCCCTGCTTGTGCTCTCTCACTCTCTCTGTCAAATAAATAAATAAAATCTTTAAAGCAAACCAGGAGAAAGGGAAGATATTCCTTCAATGACTATGCAGCAATAAACTGCTTCTATCATCAGACCAAGCTAAAACATGCTCATGAGATTTCCCTTTGGTGACAGGTTGTGGTTCTTCCCCGCTTATCTACTCAGGGCTGCCTCATTCACCCAGGACCCATGCAAACCCTGCCTCTCTGGGGTAGGGAAGGGGGCTGCGCAAGGTGTCTGTTCAAATTAGGCACGAGATGGAAAATCAAGTCACATTTCATAAAAAACCAACTCCTGAGAAATAGCAAATCTGCTCCCCGCAGCTCACGCGTTCTTCAAACTCCATTTTAATGGCCAGGGTTGCAAAGGAAAAGTCCTTGTCTACTTCTCCTTCAAGCAGGGAGTTCAGGTTTTCTTCCATCTGAAATTGCTTTATTGGCTCGACTTGCAGCAATTCCCTTAGGTAGGTATCACCCGCAGATGCAATTCAGCTAAGGATTGGATTCGATTACTGCCAGGTAAACAACTTACTACCCACGCAGACTCTATCCCAAATAAAATCCCCACGTTATTGAATTGAATACTTCTCTATGAAGGGACGCTGAGAAGACCCTCTCGCCAAAAGGTGCACCTGGATGCCGGGTCAAAAGTTGCCTAGTTCATGGAGCTGTATGGACATCGCACCTGGAAAGCCTGTGAGGTGTAGGGTAGCAGGCAAGCTCGGCCCTTGACGCTACATTACAATTACCTTGCAGGAGGACAATTGTACTACGCACCACTATGTAATGTGCCTCAAGACTATTTATACCTCCAGACCTCACTATTCCATTTGTAGGAATTTGTACTGAGAATGCACTGACTGTAGAAAGCTCGATGGTGTTCACTGCAATGTTGGCGATGGGGTGATAAAACAGAAGTAAACCATTGTTCAGCAACAGCAACTGCTTAAATAAACTAGCCAGTCAAATATTCTACAGGTACCTTCAGACATTGACAAAAATACAATAGAGAGTATATACTAACAAGGAGGAATGGCTCCTCTGTAATGAGCAAAGCAAATAATGAAATAGTTTGTGCCATCATATAAAAACTTTAGGTTAGGGGTGCCTGGGTGGCTCAGTCGTTGACCGTCTGCCTTCGGCTCAGGTCACGATCCCAGGGTCCTGGGATTGAGCCCTGCATCGGGCTCCTTGCTCAGCGGGGAGCCTGCTTCTCCTTCTGCCTGCCACTCCCCCTGCTTGTGCTCCCTCTCTCTCTCTCTCTCTCTGACAAATAAATAAATAAAATCTTTTAAAAAAAAACAAAACTTTAGGTTATAAAACATATGCATTTGTACACAGAAAAAACACACACAGTATAGATAACAAAATGTTAATAGTATTTATTTTTAGGTGGTTGTTTAATGGGTAATTTCCATTCTCCTCTTTTTTTTTTTTTTTAAGTAGGCTCCATGCCCAGAGTGGAGCCCAACATGGGGCATGAACTCATGACCCTGAGATCAAGACCTGAGTGGAGATCAAGAGTCAGATGTCCAAAAGACTGAGCTACCCAGGGGCCCCTCCATTCTCTTCTGATGGCTGAGTTGGTAAATTTTCAACAATAAGCACGAATTACTTTTTTAATGTTAAAAATGAAGTATTTGGTTAAAGTCAGGATTAGAAAAGAAGTGGAGGTAATAATCTCACCCACTCTTTCATGATACATATAGTGAGGCTGTGAGCTCAGGAAGCTGTCCTGGGGAAAAGGGAATTCTACCACCAATAAGGGAGAAGATTTTCCTAAATCGCTATTCACATGAACGGTATCTCTAAATTAAATTTGTAATTAAATGAATTACAAACTTATCAAAATCATCTCTAAGTTATTATGAAATGAGAGCCCCTCCAGAGGTGCAGTTCTTCAGGTTTTCTGGGTCACTTAGATGACTCTGGAAATATCTGATGAATGCCATCCATGCAATTCCTGGAAAAATGCACCTGAGCTCTAATAAACAGAAATCATGCCTGTTGGTTTAGGGATTCACAGGGACCCAAAACTGGTCTGTGGGTCCCTCACAACAGTGTGCTTTACGCTGTGCACTGTGACATGAAGACATATGACGTAACATAGAAAATGAGGGAATAAAGAAGAATAAAATAAGATAACATGAAGTATATCTCACATATATGATGGGTCAGTAATACTTTGTGAAATTTTTGTCTTGTGAAATTATTTGTAGTATCTGGATAAACATAAAGAATATTTAATGATATAAATCACGTGTGTGTGTGTGTGTGTGTGTGTGTGTATTATCGATCGTGATATAAAATATATTTATCACCATGGGTTGGGGTTAAACAGCATGAAAGTGACTACCCTAGGAGTGCATTACTCCAGGTTAAAAAAATATCCTGCAGTAGAAGGGAAAACAGCATCAGGGTGCTTTAATCAAGCGTCTAACCATACTTTTCAGAGAAAAGAGGGGAAAGAGTGGAGTTTCTTAAACCTCTTATTAAAAATGATCTACTACTATTTAGAAAAAATAGGAGCTAAAAATTTGGGTCAGGACCTTAGCAAGTAGCTTTGGATTCTGATCTGGTCCGCATCCCATGAACACACAAATGCTTTGTTTTAAATTATGATTTATTTACTACATTCACCTCTTTACTACTTTGATTCTGCGAAAGCAAATCCCATCCAGCCTCAGGGAGGCTCCTTTTTTCTCTCAGGCATTCATTCATTCTCTGTCTCATTCATTCCCCACCGCCCCAATCCGCCCCGCAGTTCCCTCAGAACAAAACAATGGCTAGAAATGGAAAAATTCCACAGACTTGATTGAATCTGAGACACCCACACCAGCCATAAGGAGACAGATGTCTGCTTCGGACTATCTCCAGCTCATGTCAAATGACTGAATCACATGGATCTTCCAGCAGAATGGTGATTTTGACACCTGTTTCGGCAGAGCCAGTGAATGGCCTGTCAATGCCCCTTGCCAATAGGACAGACACATAGCTCTTTAGTTTTATGTTAAGTGATCATAATCTCTTAGTTCTGGCTCAGGGGAGTGCAGAGAAAGGCAGAAACTGGTGCCAGGTGGGGGGCCCTCAGTTAGATCCCCTGCTTTTTTCCATGCTGTCTTGAATTCAGAGCTTCAGCACCAGTCCATCTGTGGCAGGACAGCCCATGGAAACAAAAGCTGAGGCCAGGTTCACCTTCAGCGCTTTCAGCCCTTCCGTTCCCATCTCTGGGAGGCCTCCAAAGGGTATCTGGGAGAGGGAACATCATCCTGCATGAAATAAGTAGAACTCGGGGCATCAGAAAGAGACACAGTTATTATTACTAACTCATCACGGGTAAGGAGCGCTCTGCGAGGTACCTGAGGGCACATTACTTAGGCTACCATCTGGCCCTGGCCTGGGAGTTTCAAAGGCATTTCCAAATAAAGGAAAGGAATTTTCAGGGAAGAAATTATCTAAGGTCAGTAAGGATCAGGCCCCAAACGAATCACATTTTGAGGTGAAGGCCAGGGAGCTGATCCTGCAATCTTTGTTTTTTAATTGAGGTAAAATTCATATAATGCAAAATTAACCATTTTAAAGTGTACAGCTCAGTGGCATTTAGTACAAGATTGTGCAATCACCAGCTCCATCAAGTTCCAAAACATCTGCATCACCCCAAAAGTAAACCCCAGTTACTCCCTGTATCATAGGACCAAAAACCAGATCTGAGGCTGTGAGGTCTGCTCTCCAAGGGTCTACGCTGAGTGCAGGGTCAGGGCAGGAACCCCCTCATACTTCCCCATTGCTGTATCCTCAGCTCCAGAACAACACCTCACTCCCAGGAAAGGCTGGGTAAATATTTGCTGAAGGAATGTTGAATGATCGAGAACCAAACCGAATAGCAGACAACCTAACCTTTGAAGCCAGTGAACTACTCACCCTCTCGTGCCCACTGCTGACACTGAGCCAGGCCATCAGTCTGGAATCCAGAGATCTGGAGGGGGCTGACACTTGGGTAAGCGTTAACAGGACCAGACTTATGAGACAGAAGCCTTACATTATCCCATTAATCCCCCACAAGGACACTTGAAGCTTAGCGACACAACTTGTGTGAGGTTACCGAGCCTCACACAGTGTCAGAGCTGCAGCGGGCACCTAGGTACTACAGCCCAAAGCCCTTGCCTCATAATACAGCCATTTTACAGATGAGGAGACTAAGGCTCAGAGCACAGTCCTTGGCCAGTTCCGCAGAAGAGGTGGGAAGCCTGGGAATCAGGGAACCCAGAGGGCTCAGGATAGTTCGGTGGCAGGATGGGCGGCAGAGCTGCCAAAGGGGTGGGTGACTTTGCATCGGATTCCAAAAGAGAGAGTCCTCTTCTTCTGTGATTCGGTCACAGGCCAGTTTCCATTTCCTGGTGATCAGGGCAAGACCATGCGGTGGGCCAGGAGGCCTTACTGGAAGGCAAACCTCATCTCTGAGGGATGCACAAAACCACTTACGCAAGGTGGTGGAGGAAAAAATTTCAAATCTCTTTCTAACCACTCAGACACCCAGTGTTTTAAAAGCTTTCACTGTTTCTGTCAAGAAGAATACTCTTGGAGCAGATGACAATGCTGATCCACACAAATGGTGTTTTTTCCCTCCTCGACTTTTTAGAGTTCTAAGTTTTATCTCTTTTCCTTGGGGAAAGCAGAGGGCAGAGTAGTCAGTGTCTGATGGTTTCAGGCTCCACAAGAACCGTCCGAGGCAGACACTGCTACGGGGCCCACTTTCAGACCGGGAACCTGAAGCCCAGCCAGGCGTCCCCGCGGGCAGCTTGCACCTTGGAGGGCAGGAGCCGTGAGGACCCGTACACATGAGCACTAGGGGGAAGACGGTACGGACTTCGAGGGATGCCAAGAAAAATTCGGAGTCATTTACACCATCACAGAGTGAATGCGACAGGAAATTCACAGAGTGAATGCGACAGGAAAGTGTTCTGTGACAACACTTACAATTGAATTTTCACTTCCCATCTGGTGTGGCCTGGGAAGTAGAGATCCTCGGCTCACTCAGTAAAGCCCAACACGTTATTAATACCCTTTTTCTCAGGTTATAATCTCAAGTTTTATTTGTGAAGATTTTAAGTGTCATTTTATTTTAAAGTGCCATTTTACTCTTGCTAATGATTGTATTACACATAGGGTGAGGAAGTCCTCAAGTAAAAAAAGTATTCTATGAAATAAATAACAGAATCTAATGGAAAAATAGGATTCACTTTGCTTGTCTGTTATTATTCAGGAAAAAAAAAAGTGGCACAGTAAAAACAGTCAGCTCCTGTATTACGAGCATTGCAGGGACCCATGTATCCCAGTGTAAGGACCAGGAGTAGAAAGTCATAAATCTCTCGAGTGCCCAGGCTGCTGCCCACCTCGGACACACAGAAACCTAATAAATACAGAACTTAAAAGATGAACTTTAATAGCCAGTATCTGTCCACGTCTATGAACTGTTCTCTGTTGGTCCATCTATTCGTCCATCCGTCCATCTATCCATCCATCCAGCACCTGCTACGCTGCTAAACATTCAAGACTGTGGACAAAACCTGCCTGACCGGGGGTATCTTTGGCCCTCCTGTTCATCGATGGCTGTGAAAGCAAAGTTGACAGTCATGTGTCACTTTTAAGCAGGTTACAGGCTCGGTGTGCCCTGGGCCAGTGGTGTTCTGGCCATGCCAGCCTGGGCTGAGGGGGCAACACAGCACAAGAGTGTAGAGCGGGGGCTCTGGGGTCTGGCTGCCTATGTCCAAAGCCCAGCCTCCTCTCCTCCCAGCTCTGCGCTCCTAAGCAAGCTACGTGATCTCTTAGCTCCTCCCTTCGTTCTGCGGTGGAACAAGGTGATGTTAATACCAACCTCCCAGAACAGGATTAAATAAATCAAGTAAGTGAGGTGTTCAAACAGTTCCTGGCACTTTCTGAGCACTCAGTAGTGTTACCACTCTGTCTCCTGCAGATCATTTTCTGTCTGGCCCTTTAACAGCAATCAAATTAGTATGGACTAATGTGCGCTATTCTGATAAATAGTAATCAAACGGTGCTATCTCTCCACGTTACTTTCCCCAAATGCCATTAGAAGGATGAAGTAAGTCTTTAGAAACATACCACAATCATCTTTTTTTCATAATTCACCCCCAGCTTTGCAGTTTCTCTACTCATCTTACTGCAGGGCTTTAAATGACAGAACTTGTAACATTCCCAAAGCTGATTGGCAGATAATGTAACATAGTTAAAAAGCCAGTTTAAAAAGAGAAACCCTTTTATTCAAAGAAAAATTTCCTTGAGTTGAGCCACTCCACTCACCTCAAAGAGAAAAGCATATTTTTATAACACGCCCACCTATTTTGGCAGAGAGGATGAAATAAAATAAAGGAATTTATCCAGTCTGAATCTATCATCGGGAGGGAAAAGAAGTAATACTATCTCTCTCATTTAAATTCATTTGTGATATATTTTTGTAGCAAGAGGTATAAATAATTTATGATGGCATTTCAGAACCTCAGATTAATGCTCCAGTGTGTTCTATTCCCTTCCACTCTGTAGTCACCCTGCACGGTAAGCGGTGAGGGTGGCGCCCAGGGGGCTGTTTTCCAGGGGGAAGTGGGAAGGGAGCTGTCTCCCCCAGGGCCCACCTGTGTCTGAGTGCACTTCCTTCCTCCCTACGCTACTCCTTCCCCAGGAGGGGCTCCCTCACCTGCCCAGCTGCTGAGGCTGGGTTGTGACCCACTGTGCCATCCCCACGAGAGGCATGGCTCACCCTGGAAAACGGCCCCCTTGCTCCCTGCCTGGGAAAGCAAGGAGAGCAGAGGGAGGGGCCCAAGGCCGGTGTGCCCACCGGAAGGGGGACATGAGCTTCCTCCCAGCTGCTTTCTCCCCTTAAAGACTTACAAAATGCACAAACTGTGATCTCCCTCATGCTAACATGCACTCCCTTATTTCACACATATTTAAAGAATACACGAAAGCTAGAGACATTTTCCCTCAAAAACATACCACCCTGCTAGTCTCTAGAAATAAAAGGAAAAAGCTTACGAACGTGTTTTGTTGCTGCGCTCTCCAATCAAGTTTTACAGCGCGCGCGTGTGTGTGTGTGTGTGTGTGTGTGTGTGTGTGTGGCGAAAACTGGCAAAGAAAAGTACAGCATAATGAAACAACTAAAAACAAATTAGTTTCTTATCTTCCCTCAAAAGTGAAATAAAGGTCCATCTTGGTGTGTGACCATGTCCTCAAGAGGTTTCCCGTCCAAAGCTGTTCAGACAATAGTCTCCTAAGGAAGAGCGTGAAGAAGACGGGATAGAAAGTATTCTCCTTGCCTGGAATTTGGGGGAGAAAACGATTCAGACTTGGTGGATCCCTAAGTGATCCAGCAAAGCCTTAATTCATTTGGTTTAAACAGATTTTACTGACCTTGGCTAAATAGTAGAATGAAAAGACCACTAAAAATAGTGATGTTCAATAAACCTGCTGTGAAGTATTAAAACATGACAAGTACTCAAAACCATCTAGATCCCATTTAAATTCACACAACTGCTTGCAGATCACCCACAAGGCGCAGGGCATGGTGCTAGGCACGGGGTGTGTATGGGGGGGGGTTGCAAGCTGCGCCCCATGACGTGTACCCTGCAGGTGGTGAGGGAGACAGGCCATGAACACAAGGCATATACTACAAGACACAAAGCTAAAAGTGCCCATGGCGACAGTGGACTCGGAATGTTTGCTGACAGCTGGAGGGATCAGAGAAGGCTTCTTTAAAAAGGTGGTATTCCAAATCCACCCTCAATGAACAGTGGGGTTTCAACAGGCACAGAGAGGGGTGAGGACAGCATGAAGCACAAGAGTGAGTGGTCTTGGTCGGTGGCGCACAAGCAGATCATGCCTCTGTTTCAGACCCTTCGTGGCGCCCAGGGGATCAATTCAAAAGCCTGAGTGAAGCTTCCCCTTTAACCGCTCCTCCCAGTCTCACCTCCTACTGCTCCCCATTTCCCACCTGGGGAGACCGGACCTGCAGTTCCCCAAGCGCCTGTTCCATGTCCATCCTCAAGTTTCAGTCTACACACTGCTCCCTGGCTCACCCTGGCTGCTCAGGGTCTTCAGTGCCAGCTTGCTCATAACCCAGGGAGCTGGTCTACTCCCCTCGTGCCATACATCCTGCCTCACAGAGCAGCCTCCACGTGTTGAGGCAGAAAATGAAATGGGCTTCTGTTTCCCAATCACTGCCTTCAAATCCCTCTTCCCAGGCCCTAGCCACATCTGCCATAGAGTCCAGAACTTTCTGGGCACTTCTAGTCATTAAAGTCAGTCCACTCTCATGTAAAACTCCATTTCAAAGCTCTTTGCTTTCCCTTCTTCCGGGCAAGATGGAATGGGGACACTGTCCTAGAACTGTGGTGACTGAGGAGGAGGGTTCGCAGAGGCTGGGGAAGTGGGAGTCCGCACTGAGGACTCTCTTTTCCTTTCTTCTCTGTCATACCTCTCTGACGTCAGGATGAGGAAAGGGAAGGCCAAAACACAGAGAGGATGGCAAGGGGAGGCAGGGGTGGTCATGACTGACCACCGTTGGTCATGAGTGGACAGCTGGGTCTCACCGGGCTCTCTCTGTCTCCGGCTGCTGGTGACTTCCAACTATATGATGATTCCTGTGTATATTCTGTCACAGCTCCTGGAAGGGGGTTCAGCTTCTCCCACAGTCCCTGGAACTGAGAACCCCTTGAGGAGGGGGAGCCTTATCTCTCTACAGCCCCTCCCTCTCTTGGCCCCCAACCCTCCCCTCCAGCATCTTCTTACTTGGCCTCACCCCCTGTCCTCGTCTGCTCCACCCTCCTTCATACGGAATCCAGGGATCCAGGAAGACTGCTTCTGCACCCTCCCCGGACTGCGGGGAACCAAGGAGGAGATTCCAATCTTCATTTGCTTCCAGGTACTCGACGGTATAATCCTTCCCCGCCCTGCCACTGCAGGGATCTCTAGAAGCTTCCCCACACTCAACAACCTCCAGAAGAACAGTGGTACTAGGTTCCCTGTTCAGGTGGGCTCCCACTTTTAGGTGATACAGGTCACACTCTACAAAAACTCCTGATGGTCTTCCATGCCATTTTGGTCCACTCTGCTCCACTGGCCACACCCCGGAGGGCTCATGTGTTCAGATGCTCAGCACATATATAAGTATGCATAGAACACAATTATCTCCTTCTGCAAGCAGAAGACCAATTCCCCTGCAGCCTCCACCATGCTGTACTTGGCCTGGGGGAAGGGGAGCAGCATCAAAAGCCCTGCATCCCCAAGGCCAACAGTACCAAGAACCCCAGGTCTCTGTCTAGGGCTCTCCTGATTGATCCCAGCAGGGCCAGTTCTAATGCCTCTTAGCTTTGGGGGAGGGATCGGGCACAAGCTGTTGGCAACTCCACTTTACAATGTACGGTTCTCAGGGCCTTTGTCCTCACCTTTGTTCCTTAGCCATAATTCCAGGAAAACAGTAAGAAAGGATTTGGGGCACCTGGTGGTACCGTTGGTTAAGCATCCAGCTCTTGGTTTTGGCTCAGGTCATGACCTCAGGGTTGTGAGACTGAGCCCCGTGTTGGGCTCTGTGCTCAACGTGGAATCTACTTGAGATCATCTCTCTCCCTTTCTCAACTGCTCTCTCTCTCTCTCTCTAAAATAGATAAATAAATCTTAAAAAAAAAAGGGTCACTCAGCTCCCATTACATCCTATTATAGAATCTACCATGGTGTGTCCCACTTTCCCACTCATGCCCCTACGGTCCCTCCCAGACTGAGCTCCCTGAGGGCGGGGGCCATGTCAGTCCTTGAGACACCTCAGTGTGTCGTCAGTACATGATGGTGGAAGGCAAGGAGAGAAGAGCAATAAATACATAAGGCAACAGTGGAAAGTAAAGAAAAGAAGGTTGGCCCAGACCAGAGGAGCCTTTAAAGGTCTAAATAAGAACTTGAGAATGCAGATGAGGAGCAGGAAGAAGGCGGCAGAAATAACTGGCATTTACCGAGCACTTACTATGGGTCCAGTCTGGTTCTAAGTGCTTTACACGTGCTATCAGTCAAGGATGAGGAGTCAAGGAAGATTCTGGAGGAGAGGGATCAGAATTACATTTTATAAAGATCTGTCAGAAGGCAGCAGATAAAAGGGGCGAGCCAGAGGGAAAGGGGTGGCAGTGATCCTACACGGAATGGACAAGTGAGGGCAGAGGTGGGAGCGAGGCCCTCATGAGGGGCGAGTGGCAGAGGGGAAAGGACTGTAAGGACAAGGTGCTAACGGCCCTAAGCAAGGGAGGAAGACGTGGAGGCCTTGGGGGCCTGCAGGATTTGAAGCGCCGCTGGCCAGCATGGGGAACATGGGAGCACAGACGAGCTCACAGACGAGCACAGAGCTAACACAGGGCAGGCCCACAGGGCAGACACATGCTTCCCAGGCCAGCCAGGACGCAGGCCTCCCAGGCCAGCCAGGACGCAGGCTTCCCAGGCCAGCCAGGACGCAGGCCTCCCAGGCCAGCCAGGACGCAGGCTTCCCAGGCCAGCCAGGACGCAGGATTCCCAGGCCAGCCAGGACGCAGGCCTCCCAGGCCAGCCAGGACGCAGGATTCCCAGGCCAGCCAGGACGCAGGATTCCCAGGCCAGCCAGGACGCAGGCCTCCAGGCCAGCCAGGACGCAGGCCTCCCAAAGGCACAGAGCGTGGTTCAGGCAGAAAGAGCCTGAGAAGTGACCACCCGAGCTCCGTGACGAGAGGACACACTCGGGGAGTTCAGGGTGCAATTTCAGCAGAGAGGCTGTGGAAGCAAGAGGAAGAAAGGAAGGTCAAGGAGCAAAGTGGAGGACAGTTTGCTCTGCTCTTCTCAGGCCTGAGCGAACCTCACGATGTGTGAGGGCTGCAGTAAAAGGTCTGCTGGAGAAAAACAGATTTCAAGTGCCAGAGGGAGAGGCTTAACCAATCAAACAGCATCCCAGAGGAGGTGAGAGGAGGTAGAAGCAAGTGACAAGTGCAAGATTCTGCTTCTGAGAGATACTTGTTTTTTTTTTCCTTGAAATGAGAAAGAAGAGGAAAGTGGATTAAGAATAAAGAGGATTTTGGGGGGATGGAGAGGGAAAAGTGAGGGTGTTCTTTCCAGGGGACGTTTCCTTCTTGGTTATGAGGAAGAGGGACAGAGGTGTGAACCAGGCATTCTCGGGAACCGCGGGGCCGTGAGTCAGTCACTGGCTGGCCCTGCTCCGGAGGAGTGGAGCAATGTTGTTGTGTGAACAAATTTAAAATTTTTTTTTTCCCCAAAGACAAACAAAATGGCATAAGAAGAGACCGCAAGATGCTTCTCCCTCGCTTGGCATCTTCCTGTTTCACCCTCATGAGCAGGTCTGCAATTGGCTCATCTCAACTACTTACAACAGACCTGAAGCTGGCTTTCTCCCCTTCCTAACCAAATGGGCAATTCATCACACGGCCACCATTCCCAGCTTCACAGAATGTACCGGAACACGCCCCAACGCCCAGACACAGAGAAACACTGCCTTCCACCACTCCTGAGGGGAGAGGACCTTCTGAAAAATTCTTGTCCTGTCATGCCAATAACACATATCAAGGCACGAACAGGTTTATAATACACTTACATCCAACTTGGGAATGAAAAAATAAGACCGTATAATGCCGCATCCATCTTCCTTTTTTCTTGATTATGTCTTCAGTCATGTTTTAGAAAATATTTTAAGGGGATATTCCACAGGTGACTGAAATCTTATCTCACCCTATATTCTATACCAGTGATACCTCCTTGCAGCTGAAAACAGTTTAATTTAAAGCAAATCTATGGAAACTATTTCACACTATTTCCCTAAACATTTAAACTAAAGTCAGAACCTTATATATTGATTTTTTTATGACTTTAGGCAGAATCATAATTCAAAAAGACAGAGAAGGGTCTTACCTGTTGTAGCACAATAATATGAGTAGGAATGCCACAGCCAACCCGCCCAGAAATGTTATTCCAGCCAGATTGAGAAGGGGAGGGGGGAGAGAGAAAAGCCATGATCAACAGCAATAGAAACACATTTCATTTTCTAAACAAACTGTAACAAAGTCAGCATCAATAGTTATATAAAAGATGCAATAAACTATAGAACCCATCATTTTGCTGTATTTGTTAGTTTCTCAATACAGACAGGATTATCCAACATAGAAACAATGATTCTAAACAATTTATTTTTATTTATATGGAAGAGCAGTTTATTTTAAGCTTTAAAACTAGAACAGGCAGGACGCCTCGGTGGCTCAGTCAGTTAAGCGTCAAATTCTTGATTTCAGCTCAGGTCATGATCTCGCAGTTGTGGATTGAGCCCTCGCATCCTCGGGCTCTACACTCAGTGTGGAGTCTGCTTCAGATTCTCTCTCCCTCTCCCTCTCACTCACTCTCTCAAATGAATAAATAAAATCTTAAAAAAAAACAAACAAGCTGGAACAGGCAAACTACAACCCACAAGTCAAATCTGCCCACCACTTGTTTTTTTATACATAAAGTTTTATTGGAACATTGCCACGCCCATTTGTTTCTGTACTGTCTGTGGCTACTTTTGTGCTGTATAGTCCACATGACCCTCAAAGCCTAAATGTTTACTATCTGCTCCATTACAGAAAAAGATTGCTGACTCCCGGTGAAGAGTAATGATAAAATGATTCCTTTACCTTTTTGCTTCTCAGACAATCTCATCCCAATCAGTCTAGACATGTACTGTCTAAGATGGTAGACACTTGCCATATGTGACTAGCACACTTCAAATGTAGCTAGTCAGAACTACTGTGGAAAATACACATCAGATTTCAAGGGCTCGGTAACAATAACAAAAAAAGTAAAGATCTCATGAATAATTTTTTAAAATATTGGTCAATATTGTTGTAATGATAGTACTTTTGATATATTGGGTTAAATAAAATATATCATTAAAATTATTCTGCCATTCTTTTTATTTTTTTAATGTGGCTACTAGAAAATTTTTAAATGTATATGAAGTATACATTTTATTTCTATTGGCCAGTAGTGACTTAGAGTCTAGGCCCTGAACAAATAATGCTCTAAGAACTAGGTCTTTCTAGGATCTGACCCTAAAATAACAAATAGAACTTACATCTGTATCTAAGCTTTACACTTACGATCTAGTAGCAGATGATAGATAATTTGGTCTGCCTTTCAATTTGCTTAGTAACTGAATTGTACCACCTGTCTGGATAATCTTGTCCTTGAGATACATACAGACACAGTGCAAGTTGCTGGGATCGAATTCTCTAGGCACGATAAATTTCGGTGAAGGTCAATTACATTCTTTTACCTCCCCTCATTACAGAGATAACAATGCAAGCTCTCACTTCCAGCAAATTCACTGCAGCATATAAACAAGTAAGTGGAGGTGAGCAGGAAGAGCAGAAAACACTCTGCCAGAAAAAAATCAAGTTCATGTCAGCCCATATTTGCCAAATGCAGAGAAAATTGGAACAACACAAACTACCTTACATAACTCATTATCATTGCAACTTCACATGTATTCTGCTCAGCATGTACCTCACCTAACACCCAAAGGTTAAGAGATACGGAATATATATATATATATATATATATACACACACACACACATATTTTTAATCAGTGAGTTTACCTTTTGGTTTGCGTATTATTTCTATGTAATCTTTGTGGTGTAATTAGACGATCTGATGAACATGTATATAGCCGATTAGATGCTTGCAGCCCTGGGGATGACTGTTCACCTCCTCACATCTGTAGTATTTGTGAAAATACTTCCCAAGACATCAACACCCATCTCTCCCAAGGCCACACAGAGCCCGTCACATAAGTTGTGGCTGTGATGGCAACAGGCTGATTTTCACCACTCGGGGAAGTAGCCACCATCAGGCAAGCACCTAGCAACTGCCATGGGGACAGAAAAGGTGGGAAGCAAAGCATTTACCACCACCAGCCCACCAGCACCTCCACGACATTTTTAAAAATTATGCTATTTTCAACACAATGGAGGCCAAACCCCCAAAGTTCTTTAGGAGATGAACAGAAGTCCAATGCTCCGATACTCTGATCAGAGCCTTCCCTGACACTGTCTCTGTCACATTTCAACTCTCCAATCACCAAACTGCTACCAACCCCCAAGCCAAGCACCCTCACTTTGCTGATGGCAAGGGATCGGGATGAACAGGATATTGTTCCTCCCTGCTCTCAAGATGCTTAGATTTAGAAAGGAGAAAGATGAGCACAAAGAGAAGCCTGATGGAAGGCAGACCAAGGTAAATCCCAAGCAGAGAAGCAAAGCACTAGGAGCCTGCACAGGTGGGCAAGTCCCCACCTTTTCAACTGGAGAAGCCGCGGGCCACTTTTCACGGAAAGGATGATGCGAGATGAAGGGTGACAAAAGGATTCTGTACGGAGGGAATTACCTACAAAATACAAAGAGGCAAGACAGCAGTGGGCCTGCTGAAAGAAGGGTAAGCAGCACATGTCGGCCAGAACATCAATTTAGGGATTAGTGAGAGAGACTCTGAACAGCATGTTGGAACTGGGTCATGGGGAGTGTCTCAATGCCGGACAAAGAGACCTGGACTCCATTTGGCAGGCTGGGGAGAATCACTGAAGACAAGATGCAGAATGACAGGGAGTCGAGAGCCTGGACTGGGCGTCAGGAAGCCCTGAGATGGGAGGACGGGGTGACTCGAGTTCTCTGGGGCCATATTGTGATTCTTTTTTCTTGGAGGTGGGCAGGACCAGACAGTCTCTAAAATTCCCACATGCCCTAAGAATAAGTTTGCATGCAGGAGGAAGACTGATGTGGCATCAGTGTAGCCCCAGGCAAGAGCCTAGGGACCAGGCAGGAGGTGACAGTGACACCACAAGGGACAAGGGACATGTGGAAGTGAGAACCCCAGTGCATGTGTTGGAGGCTGAGGAGAGAGCCACAAAGAAACACCGGATGTACTGAGAAAACAAAACTCTAGACAACTTATTTAATGTATTGGTAGAACAGAAGGGAAGGAGTCAGAGATGGTTTGCAGGTTTGGGGTCTAGGTACGTGAGAGAACAGACACTGAAGAGTCCCTTCTATGTGGACACTGTGCCGGGCAAGAGTCTCAGGGATGAGTACAACAGGGTCCCATAGCACAAAGTCCCACACCTGCACCAGGTGAGGCTGCTGTTGGTCTGCACTTTGGTTTTACTGTCCTGTTACCATTTGTGGGGAGCACAGAGGGAGAGGGTGGCAATTTCGGCCCTGGACTGGTGCCCCACAGCAGCCTAGCAGTAAAAGGGCAAGGGATCTGAATTCACAAACCCAGCTCCCTGGTTTTCTCTACGTGCCATGCCAAGCAATCCATGGGACCTTCCTGAGCTTCAACTGCCTCATCTGTAAGAGGTGGTTGATAACCTAACCCCCGTAAACTATGAAGAGGACCAGATAGGTTTATATATGGAGGAGCACTCTGTGAATCCCCAAATGCTTTACAAATATTATTCAATGTGGTTGTTAATTCTGAGGTGCTGGTGTGGCGTCCAGGTCCCCAATAAACTATAGATATGTCACTTGGAAGAGGCGTCCATTTAAAGGGAAGTTGGGAAGTCAAATCAGTTAAGATTGTAGTTCAAGTCATGAGGACAGACAGAAGGGCTGAGGGAACCATGACGGAAGGAAGCGGACAGATTAACCTCCATGAGGTCGCATGTCCCACAACAGGGGCAAGAAAAGAGTCAAGAGAAAATAGGAAGTGTGTTAACTGGGGCATTAGAAAAAACACGGGGCTTGGAAACTCAGCTACCAGTCCAGACCCTCCTACTTCTAGTTACCTGGCTTTGGGCAAGTTATAGAAGCCTGTGGTTTTTAAACTTAGACGCAGGCACCCCTGGGACATCGGAGACATGCAGAAAGGAACGGAAATCTCAGCCCACCTGTACAGTTTCAATCCCCTCCAAAGACTGGAGGCAGGGAGTGGGGCAGGGGGGCTTGGCAAGGTAAGATGAGAACGAGAACTGTGAGCATTGTGCTGGAATGCAAGGAGGCCCAAGGAAAGAGGGGCTTCCAGAAGGAAAAGGTGGTCAGAGGTTCCACATCACGTGGGCCATCTAGGGGGACGAACTCTACGGCAGCTAGAGGGCTGAGGAATTCAGAAGTCATAGAGGACTCTGGAGAGGAAGGGCCTACAAAGTAGCAGGGGAGAGGTGGGTGGCAACAGAGGAAGAGGGCAGAGTTAATATGAGGAAGGCAGTGGAGGATGGCAGAAGGTAGCAGGAGAGCTGACAAATGGTTCAGGCCATGGAATGGGGGGAGACGCAGTATTTCTGGAGCCAAGAGGTGGGGCCAGAAAAGTGAGAGAGAAAGAAAAGCTGGTAAGTTACTGAGGAGTGGGCACCCATGTGCAGAATTTAGCTTTAGAAAGGAAGAAGGTGATTCTTCTGTTGGGACCAGGGGCAGCAGGGTTAAGGACACGAGAAATTTGAGCTAGGGAAATAAAAAGTGAGTAGTAAGGTAAGACTGATTACAATTTCCACAGGCTAAGAGCAGCGGGGCTAGGGTGCAGGGCTGGGAGCCTGGGCGTGTGCAACTGGTCTGGAAGAGCCCCAGTGGGGACCCAGATCGGAAGCCAAGGAGGTGTGGCCACAAGGAGTTCCTGAGAACTGGCTTCAGATCGGAGGCTCTGCCCCGGCAGAGCGGTGACTGGGCCACTGTGAGAAGGGAATGACAGACCAAACTCTCTTTCAGAGCACTTTGCAGGTACTGGAGCTGTGTTCTTCAGGCCAGCCGGAATATGCTCAATGCTCCCAGGTCAGAGCTCGCTCCAGAGAGACGGGGAGGGTCTCCTTTCCTTTCTGCCACTCCTCTGTCTTGGAAATACGATGTGTTAAGAGGGAAAATAAAACTAAAGATGAGATCACAGTAATCATAAAATAACCGTGGGATACTAATTATTTAGACCAAATGTCCTTAATAAATGCAAATATAGGGGATAGGAGCAGTGTTAATTTCAGCTTAAGAGAATACACCAATGCACGTGTCGCCCAGCTCTGCTAGATGATAAGGGCCCCCGTACATGAATTTACCAAATAACTAGGCTTTCTCCCTAGAACACCAGGGCCTTTAAAATAATTCTAACAGCATGTTCTTAAAATAGAGCAATACATTTCCCTACTGGCATAATTTAATATCTTCCTGGTGTCTTGGGGTCATCATTAAAAAATCTGTCACTAGCTGGACTATAAAATATGATAATGCCTTCAGGGGTGCTGAGACGTGCAGAGTACTTGTCCGTTCAATAAAGACCCTAGCCCTCCGTGTCATTATAGTTAGTCCTTTCTTCCCAACTTCTTCCTCTCAGGGTGAGAGAGGTCTTACAGTGTGTTGTCTGCATCAGTGTGAAAGCACTAAGGGTTCTAGGGAAAAACACTGAATTTGTTAAGCCAGGAACTGCTGTTTTCAGAGAACTATAGCAAAGTGGGCTCTAGTTGAAAGGTCCAGGATATTTCCATATGTTCCCTACACAGCAAGGTGCGTGGCTTTTGTGACAACTATTTTACTCAGTGTTCAGATATTCCACTGGTTCACATTTTCTTGTCTCTGCACACTCAAAGAATGAGGTGTTAAAAGCCTGACCCTCAGGTATAAACATCGTATTGCCCTCTTCATAAAAAAACTCTGGAGAGTCTTGGTTCGAGGTTATGCACAGGGTCTCCTTAACATAGACTCCAGAGTACTTTATTATAAAAACAGAATATTTCCCATGTGCTCCTAAATGTCTAAAGGGCATAGAAACCATTTTTCAGCCCTGAGTTTCTCATCCTAAATGGTACCACGATAGCCAACATCACTAGGGTCCTGGGTTTGGCGAGTCATGCTGACGCTTTCCAATAATGAATCCCTTATTTAATATTTATGAACCACAGGCTATTTGCGAATCCCTAAAGCTGCTGACAAGTAAGGAAAGGGAATAGTAAAACAATGTTTCATCTTCATCTTCTGTCCCATTCTACACCATGCAATGTTAAGCCATGGAGCTGTCACTCAAACACACATCTTCTAGGTCTACAGAAACCAGGGCCATTAAAAAGAAGAAAAGCAAGAAGGAGGAGAAGAAATAACCACAAAACCTCATAAGCAATTCATAGGCACAAATAAATAATCTTACATTTGGAATGTGGCTGGATATTTACACATTGATACAATAAAAAAAAAAAAAGGGGGCTTCCTTTCTTAATAAAGGAAAGAGTCATGGGAAGTACAAAGACTCCCTGCCAGTCATCCATTAGTGTGTTCTGTCACTTGAATACCTAGGCTACAAGGCCCTTAGGGTTTTCTTTGAAATCGGTCCCACATCCACAGCCCCTCCAGGGTAGGTGAAAGTGGAAAAAAAGATGTGCTTTCTGTCTCAAGGACAAATCCCTGACAGACAAGAGTTCCTCTGCCCAGATGCTAAGGTGCCACCCGCCTGTGTGCTACTGGACAGAGAGCAAAAGAAACTGACCCCCAGGACACGTGGGTGAGTTAAGATGGAGCCTAATTACCACGACTGGATTTGAGGTTAATTTTCCTTTTCTGTCAATAGCACAAAATAAAAGACAGCTCATCAGTCACATACATTAGCATAACCCTCAGGCCCGAGCCTCAAAACAACTAGGCCAAATCTAAAAGAAATCAGAATAAACTGCAAGTCAGAACTCAAACAAAAGCAGATTATAATTTGCAGCATTTTTTTCTCTTATGCATGCTCAGTGATATCAAACAGAGTATGTCCAGAACAAGACTAAAGACAGGACCAAAGTAGAAAAGTGTTGCTAGCCAAGAGACTTTATAATTATTCCTGCAAGGTAGGTAGGAATGATCAAATTTTCTTAGAGTCATTTCTTCAGTATCTACCAGGAGCGCTTATTATATGATGCTGTGAACACAGTGGATATTCAACAACTGCTTATTAACTAATTGAGGACAAGATGGGGATAAAAGTGCTTTTTTATAATGGTGAAACGCAAAATTAATTTTAAAACAATCCACAGTGTGTTTCCTAATTATATTTTAGGGGCAAGTTGAACACAAGCCTGTTTCTCCATCCCCATCCATTAGAGGCTGGAGGTTCACGAGGTGTGTTGGGGAGACGTGGAAGGATACACATATTCACAGTGGAAGCCAGGAAATGACACAGAGCAAATAGATAACATTACTTTAACATCATGACGTGTGTGTCTGGGTAAAGCACATATGGCATCTTACACATTCAACATTTTATAAATTTAAAAAATAAAATTTCAAAAGGTTAATATGCAAAAGCCAAGGTGGGGGGGGTGCCCTCAGAGTGCACACATCACCAAGATGGGTAAGAAAGCTGGGAAAAGGCATCCCTCCGTAAAGACCCAGCTCCTGAAGGAAGAAGCGATGCACAGCTGCATGGCTGTTCGCCTTTAATTCATGTGAGCTAACGCTTCTCTTAGAGAATAACCACTGTTCGCTTTGCAGAGTCGAGGGAAAAAATCTGTTTCCCCTTCTGCTGAAGGGAAAATTAAAACTAACCGGGTACCTAATTTAGGAATGAAAGCAAAAGGGAGAAACCTCTGAATGCTCGGCCCAATTCTCCAGCCCTCTTCTGTCTCCACACTAGCACGTCCTGAAGTGGGGGCCCTCCCAACCACACCCCCATCTGCACATTTCCTGCTCCTTTTCCAAAACAACTACTACTCCTACTACCACAACGGCTTTTGGGCTGGAGTTAAGGGAGGGATCTGCTCAGCTCTGCCTCCCAAAGCAGGTCTGATAATATTACCAATTGCACAAGGAACATGGCCTATTTCGGATGCACAGTTCATCCCAGAGCTGAAATTACTGGTCCTCATTCTGAAGCCAGAAGCAGCGATGTGTCTGAATTCCAGGGAGATGATTGAATGGAAATGTTCACATCTGATCACCTCTCACATACAAATTACTGTGTATGCCAATCTGGCAATTACCTCAAAAGTAATAGTAAAAGCCATGCAATCAAATTCGTTATTATGGTTGCCTTCAATTATGGGAAGCAAGAACCTGAGTGTGGAAAATTTACTGAGGGGGAAAAATGAATCTCTGTATCTATTTTAATTTTAAATCAAGTCATTTCATTTGGAAAACTCTTTTAATTTTGGAAAAGACTGTTGAAATACCCAGCTAAGTATAAGGAAATAATCAGCTCATTTTCCCTAGCATACAAGGAAACTTTTACTGCACAGAAAACAAAACCTCAACTTCCACGCTTCAATTGAATTCCAACAGAGGGAAGCTCTAAGTCCCTAATACTTCTTAAAGGGACACAGAAAAACTGCATAAAGCCTGTAAGAATGGCATAAAAATATGGTTATGTCCTCTTGTACAATGTATGATAGAGAAAACACCATATGTTCAACAAACCCTACTCTGTTTCCTGCCTGGCACATAAGAAGACAGCTGGCCCTTGAACAATTTGGGTTTGAACGGCATGCGTCCACTCATATGTGCATTTTTTTTCAATAAATACAGTACAGTACCATAAATGCATTTTCTCTTCGTTACGATTTTAACATTTTCTTTTCTCTAGCTGACTTTACTGTAAGAATACAGGATATAGTGCATGTAACACTTAAAATATATGTTAATGGATTGTTTATATTAATAATCAGTAAGGCTTTTGGTCAACAGCAGGCTATTAGCAGCCAGGTTTTGGGGGAGTCAAAAGTTATACTTGGATTTCTGACTGCATGGGGGGGTTGGTGCCCCTCACAACCCCCCCTGTTGTTCAAGGGTCAACTGTATTTCCCAGCATCCCCTGCAGTTCAGCAGGGCCAGTGTAATGTGGATGGAAGTGAGGCAAACCATATCAAGGCCTTGTCCCCAAAACCTCCCACATGGTCCTCTACACTGCCTCCCTGTCCTGGAGGTCAGCTGACAGGATGCAGGGGGCAGGAGATTCTGGGAAGAATCAGAGGACAGAGGAGCTTGAATCCCTGAAAGACTGTAGGGAGCAGAGCCTGCACCACCCCCGCACCCCTGCTGACTTGTGCAGAGTCCCTGTGATCTCCCTGGCTGGGGAGGCTGGACTGTAGATGGCATATCCTAGCTGAGCAAGTGCAAAATGCACAGGAATCAGTTCTGCCATCTATTTCTTGTGTGGAAGTTAGGAGATTCACTCAGTGCAAGCTTCAATTTTTAACGTATTAAAAAAAGATAAAGTCGATCCTTATTATTCACACGTTCCAAATTCGCCAACTTGCCTAGTCAGTAAGATTTATCAGTAACCCCCAAATCAATGCTTGCAGCACCTTCACTGTCAATGAAGAACATGTGCAGAGCATCACAGGAAACACCCGGTCCCAGCCGAGGTCAAGCAAGGCCATGCTTGGCCTTCTTGTTTCAGCTCTCCTACTGTAAACAAGCGTCCTTTTCATGGTCCATTTAGTGCTATGTTTCGCTTCACATTTTTGTTCTTTCTGTTGGTGATTCTGCTGTGGAAAATGTCCCCCAAGGTAGTGCTGCCATGCTGGCCTGCGTTCCTAAGCGCGAGAAGGCTGTGTGCCCAACACGGAAAATACACGTTAGATAAGCTTCACTCAGTCATGAATCAGTCATGCTGGTGGCTGCGAGGTCAATGGTAACGAATCAACAATATGCATAAAATAGTGTCTTTCAGCAGAAACACACACAAAGCAAGGGGACGTATTAATCAGTTGGCAAAAATATTGGGACCAGAGGCTCAGAGGAACCTAACCATGTATTTCCTCCTAGGAGCAACAGTTCAACGGTTGCTAATTCAGTGTTCTCAGCAACTCTGTAGAACTGAAACACTGCAAACAAAGGAAACAGACTCTGTTAGTGTCCTTAAGAGCTGTTGTGAGGATTATACAAGATAATGTACGTTAAGTGCTTCATGCATAAGGGGGTTATAAAAATGTTGGCTACTACTTCCTTTAAAACTTCAGCTCACAGTAGGCCAATGAAATCACTTCATTTGCTCTCCACCCTACCTCAAATCCCTACTGGAACAAAGATTTTCTCTTTTGCAATAGCAAGCAGAAAATACATTACAAGAGGGGCACCTGGGTGGCTAGGTGGGTTAAGTGTCTGCCTTCAGCTCAGGTCATGATCTCAGGGTCCTGGGATCAAGCCCCAAGTTGGGCTCCCTGCTCCATGGGGAGCCTGCTTTTTCCTCTCTCGCCCCTCCCCGGCTGGTGCACGTGCACACACACTCTCTCTCTCTCAAAAAAATAAAATCTTTTTTTAAAAAAGAAAATATGTTACAAGAGTTCAAGTACTACTTTGTATAACAAAGGATAAAGGATTTCCCAATAACTTAGTAAGATCTAGAAACCAAGTGATCTGTCTAATGTACAAATGTAATGATTTTAGTGTTTTCCCTTCCAAATGTCTACAGACCCTTCTTGCTTTCCAAGGAGATTGATAATCCCATTGAAAACGAAACAGGAAAATAAAATGCATCATATTTATCCGGCAATTGTTCAATATTAAGCGTCACCCGAATGTTAATATCTTAACTCTGGAAGTGACTATGGTTGAGATGGTGTCTATACTCCACGTTCTCCCATACGTTTTTCTGACAGCGCTAAATCCTATCTCACAGACTTGAGAGCAACTTCCAATGTACACCGCTAGAGCATACTCCAGTACCATACAGATAAGAAGCCTGGCTTTATTGTTTTTACCTTTTAGAGACAAGAGGAACTAAGTCAAACACCCAGTGCATAGTGTGGCCCAAACCACATGGTTTAATGACAACAGGGAGCCCTGTTCAGTGTCTGTAATGCGGGTGGTATGTGAGCAGTCGCCCACCGTGTATATCCCTCATCTTCACAACCACCCCACTAGACAGGCTCTGTTTATACCAGTGCAAGCAAGCGAGGGGCAGAAAGTTCAAATAACTTGCCTATGGCCACCCAGCTGCTGAGCCTCCGACTCCCCAAGTGTGAACTGTAACAACTACCCCTTAGGTACAAGGTAGGTATGTATGTAATGGTAGCATGGCTCTCACCCCCAGACACACAGCCAGTAACAGGCAGAAGGCAGACTCAACACCAGCCTTTTTGGGTTCCAAGTCTACCCTTTTTACCATACCTCCATCCTTCTGAGAGAACAGTGGGGCCCAGGCCAACTTTAAGCATGCTTAATAAGACTGGCAAAGTTTTCCTCCACTAGCCTCATAATCTCAGTTTACGTAACACTTTAAAAACGGAAGCATAGTTTTTAATGAAATATTCCATTCAATTAATACAGGCAATATGGTTGAAAAATCACATAGTTGAGCAGAAAAGTCCTATATTAAAAAGAAGTGGGCACCTCGCCCTACCCCTCCCAAACCTTGTTTCCACTCCCTTGAAGCAAACTCTTGAGTCTTCAGAAACTTTCTTCAGGGACTACCTCCCTATCTCCAAATACAGAGAGTTCGCGATATATTGATTTCAGGTATCTTTTAGCTTCCTGCCATGAAAGACGGAGATTTTGCTTTTTTACACCACACTCATCTCAATATAATTGTATTCTTAACTTTGTTTAAATCAATAAGCAAAGTTCACATTATGATGAGTATAAGAGTTGTATTATTCAAAGTAAAGCAACGTATTGTGTTAAAATTAATTTCCTTTATTATGTAGTTTTTTTTAAAGATTTTATTTATTTATTTGACACACAGAGAGAGCACAAGCAGGGGGAGCGGCAGGCAGAGGGAGAAGCAGGCTTCCTGCATGAGCAGGGAGCCCGATGCTCGATCCCAGGACCCTGGGATCATGACCTGAGCTGAAGGCAGCGGTTTAACCAACTGAGCCACCCAGGCGCCCCTATATGTAGTTTTTTAAATAGCTTCCAGAAGTCTCTAATTGCATTGTTTTCTCTTCCTTTGCTTTAGTCATCTTTATGTTACTTGAATTTTTTTCAAGCTCTTTAATCATACTTGGTGTTCTGGACTAGAAATGCCCTCTCCCCAGCGTCCACTTGCCAAGAGCCCTGCATTCTCCTGTTTTCATCTCAACCAGCTCCTCTGAAACTCTGTTGTTACCTGGGACTTCCTGTCACCTCACCACTGTACAGAGACAGATTTTTTCCTGAATTCCTCCTCTCCTTTCTTGGTTTTCTCCTTCATTTTGCTGGAGCATATCCCCCTCAAATGTCTTCCATGAAACATCTGCAGTTGTTAATTCTCAGCCACTCTTGTGATTATGGTCACCTGTGGTGTGGTCACCGCCCCCCCCCCGCCCCCGGCAACATCACGTCAGCCATGACCAGGCCAGTTTGATTCTGTGCCTGAGCAACACTGACCTTTGTGACTAACGTTAGGCAGAGAAAAGATTATGCTCACAATGTCTATGCAGAAGGAGCAGTGTTGACCAGTTAACTCTCAGCTCTGCTCGCCACACAGCCTGCTAGGATTAGCAGATCATCTCCTAATGCTGAAGAAATGTGTTTGCAAATTAGATTTAAGAGGTATCACTTTCAAAATTCTAGTGATATTATTGGATTATAGCAAAAGGAACTACATAACATGTTGCTGAGAACAAAAGGAAACATAAAAGTAGATGCAAAGTAACTAATCTGAGCGGTTGTGACGCTGCTTTATATTTGCTGATGTGTGCACAGAAAAAACAAAATGGCTAGTTGATATAATTGCCCAAATAACTTAGAGAGGAAAATTTACCCTCATATTGCACAAAGGTTTTGATACTGAATTGCTTAAAATGTGCATATACACTAGTTTGATTTATTAAATAACCTTATAATACTATAATGCAAAGCAAATTCAAGTTATCATATAGATGCCTTTTCTCCTCCAGAGATCACTTTCCAGCAATCACTGGTTCATGGATTTGGTTTGGCATGAATCAAAAGCACATCTCCAAGTAATTTAGGAATGAACAGTGCATTCCTCCCTCATAAGAGAATGCCGTTTACGTGGATATGATTCTTGTCTCTGATCCAGTGCTTGAGGGGGCCTCCCATCCTATTCTATATTGAATCTAAACCCTGTCAGGTAGTCAGTTTCTATTAAGTTACCTTAGGAATGTAAAATTCTGATTTAATTTACTGTAAGTTGTAAAATTCTGAAGAAACGCGTTTGCAAATTACAGTATTGCAAATACTGTAAAATTCTGATTTAATTTACTATGAGTTACTCAAACAAAACCTTATTAAAAGAAACTCAAGTCATTCTTAGAAAAATTAGCTCACTGAAGTCCTATGATTGAGGTATTTGGTTGTTCGGAGGTGGCTCATCTAGTAATTTCCTAGATTGGACAGTTTGGGCTAAGATAGTTTTATACTCTCAGGTAAAGACTCACCACAATCATTATTAAATGTCAAACTAAGTTGCTTGAGATCCACTTTCATGCCGATGGCTTATCTACACCAATGATTTATCACTCAGCAGGTTCTTGGTGGCAGCAGGGCAATGATTCTGAGAACTGAAACTCAGGGGATCATCTTTAAAGGTCTAGGTGAAGTACAACATTAATCCAATATTGAACAGCAGCTTTCATACCAAATGAACGCATCAGATCAGACCCCGGCTTCACATTGCTGCGTGATATTGATGTCCATTGGCAAAGTGCTAATGTTTTAAATTCCTTTACCTGTAGTTACTTCCACCTACATACCACTCAGTATGTTTTAGGTAATCTTTAACATCCCAGATTCCTTTTTCTCATTAAGGGAACAAATAAACACACATTTCTACTTTGTGGAGGGAACATGAAAGAGGCTGTCAGTAGTAAAATTTAATTGTTCAGAAAATTAGCTTTTGTCATGCTGCATTGTTCTTTGTTCACGCAGATCTCAAGACGACCCTAGGTCCTCGGGTGTGGGAGGAAGAAGCAGTCACAGAGCACGCTTCACCTTTGCGCGCCTCCCCCTCAAACAGAATGGTGTTTCCCCTAGGAGCCTTTCCCTAGCAAGCCCAAGAAGGGTTTTCTGTTAGAGCAAAGCTGGAAAGGAGCAAGCTCATGAGGACCATCGCCACAAAAATTGAAGAACAATACAGTCCAAAATATAAATGGAGGGGAAAAAAAGTAAGTTTTCTGCTAACAAATGTTAGGAGACATGACTTGTTGCTCGCAAATAGCTTATAACCTAACTGAAGCTTATTCTTTGGATATCCTCAGTGATAGCACAGATTCATAACTTAAAGGTAGTTTTAATGTTTGGGAACAGTCCAAGGCATCTGGAGCTGGGTCTGGGGAGTAAGAATCTCCTGGGGTCAATAATCCTGGAGGCTGGAGAGCGGCCCTCGTGCAAAAACCACCCCCCTCCCCACCAGGATCCACCCACTGAAAGTGCAGGTTTGACTCAGAGCCCAGGCTTCTCCTGCATGCCCATCCCCTAGTCACACAGCTTGGTGCACATTGACAATAAATCCTGGTTAAGAATTATCTGCTGAAACACTGTCCTGGTAAAAAGACTGGCAATGGCCCCACATCTCTCTCCTCTTGTTTCTCACGTAACTTCTCTAGAACAGCACAATTTCTACATGGTAAATCTGCCCATTTGATCAAATCGAGGCATGCTCGCACTCTGCCTACATGCAACGGATCTCTGGCTTTTGCAAGTTTTATTGGTGTTTTATGGATGCCTATTAAAAACTCTCGCTCTTGACAACTCCCCCTACCTCATCATCGTTATCTTCACTAGCAATGCTCAGCAGCTACTGCATCCCCCCATCTGCCAAACTGCTTAGCAGCATTTTGTATTCACTGTTGATAATCTTCATCATAAGCCTGCAAGGTAAACTGAGGCAAAAGCAGAAGACCTCGGAGGCCCAGGGATCTGGGAGTCCAGCTCTGCCATGTACTAAATACATGATGCAGGTAAGTTGCCCACCCATGCCGAGCCTGCTTTGCCAGCAATAAAATAGAGATTAAAAACTTCCACCTTAGGGGTGCCTGGGTGGCTCAGATTTGTTAAGCATCTGCCTTCAGCTCAGGTCATGATCCCAGGGTCCTGCGATGGAGCCCATATCGGGCTCCTGACTCAGCAGGGAGCCTGCTTCTCCCTCTCCCTCTGCCTCTCCCCCTGCTCATGCTCTCTCTCTTTCTGTGTCTCAAATGAATAATAATAATAATAATAATAATAATCTTTTAAAAAAATCAAATCACTTTAAAAAAAAACCTTCCAACTTAGCATGGCTGTCATGTATGTGAAATACTGTGCTTAACAGGTACTTAATAAATGACAGCTATCATCATTATTCTTATGATCTTAAAGATCAGTAAACTCAGGCTCTGAGATGTGAAGTCATTCATCTAAACCATCTGTCCGGCTGGTTCCAGAGCCTGTGCTCTCCCCCATGCGAAATCCTGAACCACATATGGACATTTTAGAGTGTCCAGCATCTTCTCTGTTGCCACCGCTTATACTTTACATGGTATCTGCTTGCTTCTCATTTTTCCAAAATAATATACTGATTATTCCCCACCTGCATCCTGAAAGGAGCCACTCCCACAACAGGAAGTCCGCTGCAACTTGCCCCTTTCTGTGAAGGTTCCTCCGACGTTTCCATTTCTTGAGGGCACTCAAGAAAACAGGCACCTCTCTACACGAATAGATAAGTTCCGTTTCCACAAAAAGCCCCCAATCCTGGGGAAGCAAATTAGCCAATAAAAATCTTAACTACTAAGTTACTTCCTTTTTAGGTCCACTATGATTTCATGTAAGTCCTAGACACCAGTCCCTGCCTATCTCTACCATCTTATTAGTTGGGTAATGGGAAAGAAAATGATCGCCCATCTGGTTTAATCTTTTGGCTTTATATACAATATCTGGGATGTACAGTGCTTCTTTTAGGTGGCCTGAGAGTTTTTCAAATTAATTTGTAACTCCTTTGAAACATTTCCCTTAAACCACAGCATCCTATCTTTTGAAAATCCTTGAAACTCATAATTCAGGGCTCTGCACTTAATAAGTGTTCTTGAGCACAGCAGGCTCTCCATAAATATTTGCTGACAGTTCAATAAACATTAGCTGATGTTGGTAACCCACTTTGAAAATATACGCAACCTGTATCGAGATGCAACGTGTGGGCACAGCCACTTCATAATTCAGAGAAGTTTCCCAAAAGCTGCCAACCCATGCCGATGGCTGATGTTTCTTTCATACTATGCTTAGATATTTGCAATTCTCTCTCTCTCTCTTTCTCTGTCTCATTGCTAGGTCCTTTACCTCATTCAGGTCTCACTTCCAAAATCAGAAGGAGCTTTCTTTGATTTCCTCTTCTCTGCCCACTTACTCTCTTTGGCATTGTTCCATTTTATGTTCTTCACAGGACTTAGTATCTGAAACATTGTATTCGTTCATTCTTCTCTGCATTCATTCACCTTCTACCATCTGTCTCCTCTGATTGGAGTGACAGCTCTGTGAGAGACAGGAGCTTGACTTACAGGTGACCCCTGAGCCCCAGCACCCAGTAGTGGGTGTTACCCAAAGAACATGTGAATGAAGAAAGAGATGAATAAATACAGTGGTTTTTATAGTTGTTCTCCAGTTATGTCTCATAACTGAACCAAACTATAATCCAACACATGCACAAGAGCTTGTTTCCATTTATTTTATATCCCTTAAAGTCTTTAGAACAATTTTATCTACACTTTGGGTACTTAACAAATCTCTATTGAAAAAAGATTTGGGAAATATCTAAATGACTTTGTTATTTAAAAATATTATTTGGGACACCTGGGTGGCTCAGTTGGTTAAGCATCCAATTCTTGGTTCCAGCTCAGGTCATGATCTCAGGGTCATGGGATCGAGCCCCACATCAGGCTCTGTGCTGGGTGTGGAGCCTGGTTAGGATTCTCTCTCCCTCGCCCTCTGCCCCTCCCCCACTACTCTCGCGCGCACAATTGCGCGCACTCTCTCTCTAAAAAAGAATATTATTTAATTCCAGTGGTTCACCTACTAGTCACACATTTGAATGACAAAACCATTATTCTCTGACTACAACATTTCCTGAAACCATTGATGAGACTATCTGGAAGGATGCTGGTCATTTATTTCCAATGAGATTCTCAATTATTTCAACCTTGGTTCAGTTTTCCCTAATTGACCATATCTGGTAAATGAACACATGGTCCAGATGAGTATAGTATTTAAAGCAATTACTTCAGGTTTTTGAAAGCACCTACCACTTGTAGCAGTTCACTTACTTTTTTTAATGCACCTAGTAAAGATACCCAAGACAACCATCATAATGCAGTACTGTTAGGCTATAAAAAAAGGACGAGAGTAATTTCAAATTCTCTCTGGTAGGCACTAAGCACATGCTGTAAATTACCCTTGGCTTCAACTAGTTAATTTTTTCACCATATCACAAGTCAAAGGTTTCATAATTTCCATTTTCCTGCTGAAAATATAAACTTCATAATGAAGTAAAAAATGTATTCTTTTATTATTTGGGCAAACAATTTGTTAGCACATTTTGGGATCTAGAAAACCTTCTACAGGCTATTTATTAGATATAAAAGCCTTCAACTCATTGGCTGATATTAACCTTTTTTTCTAGATTACGCTAAACTTCTAGAATAGCAAGAAGTAAACAAACCACTCCAACAATTACAAGAAAAAACTACCAGAAGAAATGACAAAAATGGGAAAAAGAGTAAACTATTTTTTGAAACATTTCCTTTAAACCATAGAATCCTATCTTTTGAAAATCCTTGAAACTACAAAAATGGCTAAGAAGAAACTACAAAATGGGTAAAATAGTAAACTACAAATTCAAAAAACATTGGAGATAGAAAACTTATTACACGTAAACTGGACATAAAATGGGAATTTGCCTGTCGGCTCCAAACTTCAGCTAAACGTCAGTGGGGGAAAAGAAATACCACCTCCAGCTCTATGAAGACTTACCTAATGGTTTTTGGACCATTCATACCCATCATCTTTCTCCTTCCTCTCTTAACAGACTAGAGGTTGCTGCGGAGGAGAGTCTCTGAGGTAAAAGGAATCCCTCCCACTGGGAGGGCTCTGGCCTTGCGCACTCACCTACCTGCAGCTGAGTAAGGAAGGTGCCCTAGGCAACCCCTTGGAGTGATAATGGGTACTCACAGGGAGGAGAAACTGGACCTGATACTTTAAACACCTGAAAGCAACTTGAAAACTAGGTCTACCCAAGAAAATGTTAAAAACCTGTGTTTGAGGTTTACAAAATGGTTTCTTTTGCAGAAGATCAAACCAAAATTTTGCCAAAGCACTCAACTGAGTTTACTGACCCTTGATTGGGGGAAATGTGTAGTTTATTTAATGCTAAAAGCCTTTTGATGTTTTGGGCAAGGCTATTTTAAAAGAATTTCATCCTTATTTCTATTTTCATTCAACATCATTAAAACAAGAAAAGAGACGAAGTCCCTAATTCTCTAAAATTATTAACTTGATCTTGAATAGGTATATAAATACTTATACTGGTTTAGATGCACAAACACAAGCGCACGTGCACACACAACACAGAGCCCTAAAATTCCTAATCAAACATAGGTGGTTTTTAAGCTATTTCTTTTTTCTCTTCTTTTAAAGGAAAACTCTTCTGTTCATACTCCCCAAGTCCTCCAATGGGTTTTCTTCTTTCAGAACGTTTTTTTTCCTGGAGATGGTCATTGAAATGAATGAAAAATGGACAGGCCTGGCCAAGTGAATTCTTGGCTGTAATATCCTTGGGAAGTGCTTTGTGGGTAGGCAGCTGAATGAACCGCTACAAAAGTCACGGAGTTGGCACTTAATCATTTCCGTTTCTCTGTTCCTGGGCCACATCACTCCTTTTTGCTTGTATAAGAAATGGCAGGCTGCTAACAGGGAATCAATGTTTTAATGTTCAATGTCAATCAAATACTGAACATGTGTTTTCTAATAAGAGTTTCTTCAAGAAATTTTCTGGTTTTGTCCATGGTAGGAAAGATAACCCACAACCACAGTGCCAACTTTTATTCAAGTTCTTCCAGCTCTGATTTTTATACAAAAAAATAAACAGTAGAATATCTAGCACTTGTACCAGGGTCTGCTGCGCTTCTCCCTCTATTCTCTTGTCGCTTCTGTAGTAATAAGAACTGGGCGTTTAGTGAGGTACACTGCCATTCAGCTACAAGCCTACATTCTCTAGCTTCTCCTGCATTGGGTGTGATCAGGTGACCAAGTTTCAGCCAAAGAGATATGCAACCTCCAAACCTCCAAGTAGCCTCCTCATGGGGAAGGAGGATTGCCCCTTTTGTCACTCCCTCCTTTCAACTGGCTAGAATGCAGATCTGATGCACTGGCTGGAGCTCTAGCAGCTATCTTCTACCATGAGGTAGAAGCCTAGTAATCAGGGTTGGGAGCAGAGTAATACAATCTTGGGTGATGGTGAAGACATCACACCAACCTTGGACTACCTACCTTTGGATTCCTTTTATCTAGAAGAGAAACAGACTATCTCATTGAAGCTACTGTTATTTTTTAGGCTTTTGGTCACATGTGGCCAAACCTGATCCTAACTGTTACAGCATTCTCCCTGGGCTTTCCTGGCAATTTTTCTACCAAATTCTATTCTCAAACCCATTTATACTCAGTTCTAAAAACAAAGGGTCTCTAAATTTCATCAGGCAGATTCATATGAAACCATTAGCTAAATTCCTTCATTCCACAGGTCTAAATGGCAAACATAGCATTATTTTGGAATGATACTGGAAATCATCTATGCAACTCCAGAAGAATTTATCCTGCCCAGAATGGAAACAACAAGCTGGAGACCCTGCTGATCATGTTCTGAAATGTTCTGTCCACTTCCCTAGCCTCATAAGACAGCAGAATGTCTGCTTCTGAGAACCACACATGTCTGTCTCCCTAAACTATGAACCAGACAATAAGACCCACTGTCTGAAGACAATGTGTTTGCTTCAAAAGCATTATCTTCAGGGAAGTAAGTCAGTCAGAGGTCTGTTGGCTTAAACCAACTCCTTCCAAAATGTGCTTCGTCTCAATACATTTTCTAAACTCAGGTTTCAGGTTGGTGGACAGACACCAGATTTACGTATTATAAGCACAGAAACAACCATTGCTACAGCTGTGGCTTTGTTCAATTCTCCACCTTTGCCGTTTTGGAGGTTTAGGACAGTCTAGTCTACGGCGTTACTATCCTGACGCCATTTTGGAGGTTTAGGACAGTCTAGTCTATGGAGTTACTCTCCTGACGGTGAACCAAGCAAAGCCATGCCGTCTATGCTAGGTTTTTAAAGCCACAAAGATTTCTTATAATACTTTCACCATGCAAAATGACAATTTGTAAACCTGCATAAGCCGCCAACTTATTCAGTGACATAACAATTAGAAAAGCACCATGATATGATTAGTTGCATTTTGTATAAAAGAGATATTCTTCGGGGATTTTAATTGATATGATGTATAAACAAAGTATTTTCTTCATATCCTTAAGCATGGGCAAAATTCACAGAAGTTCCTCAAGCTGACTGTCTCTGAGGTTTAGGAAAGCTGAAAACATACTCCAATTTATCTCTTTAGACCACTTCCCTGTACCAACTACTATAGGACTTAAACCCAAATGAATAGTCAAAGAGTGTTAACATAGTTTAGTCCTATTTCTTATTAGAATAAGGCTTCCAAACATGTCCCCAGGCACATTTATGTCATGTCTTCTTTCTTCATGGTTAACTTCCTGGACTCTTGACCAGACATTTCTATAAAGCCATCCTAACAACTGATGCAATTCACTGCATCCTCCATAACCCTGCTCTGTGCATTTGGATGGACGGAGGAAGGCCCACAGCATGCTAACTCGGGACCCTCTGGAGTCATACACTCAAACATAAGTCAAGCACTTAGCCTAGCACCGGGCATGTGAGGGGCTCAGCATTACCCTCATAGCTGTTACTACCACTAATTTCTTCTCATAAGTTAGTAGACACTGACTAGTAAAATAACAAACAGAAATACATCACACCAATGACCTGATATGAAATAATGAATCTAATAAAATGATGGATATGGAAATACTTTTAAAATCCTAAGGGTGGTTTCATCAGCGGAGATACATCCCTCTACCTCCTTCTGAGAGCAATCTAAAGTTGTGCTTGCCTTTGTGTAACTCTCTCCATAGGTCTCCATGTCCTTCTATTAAAAAGTCTTTATAGCCTCTAAAATAAAATGAAAAATGAAATTAAAAAGTCTAAGGGACAGTACAAAGGTAAGGTGCAAAGGATCCCTGTCATCTGAACATCCAAGTCCCCAGTTAGAAGGGGGAGTGGGAGGGCACAGGCTGCCTGCGCACCACATTCACAGATGAACTGAGCACTTACAGGAGCCCCTCCAACTGAAACAGCCCTGCCCAGTGCTCGGGTCCCCCCCTCGGTGTCATAGTCCGTCCCTTCCTGACTGCCATGTGAGGTGGGCATGCGAAGGTATGGTGCAAGTGTGGTGAAGACCACCACAGAGCTTACAAAGAGAGCGTATTTCGTGAAGGCCATGAGCAGTGCCGAAAACCTGCTCAGGTCACAGCAAAGCTGTTGACAAGAGTGAGGCCAGCCTACAACCGACAGGGTTAAAACTGATGCAGATGGTGACGGGACGGTTGCTTCCAGAGAGGATGATCCAACTCCCAGTGGATTTAGAGGGCCCTTGGGAAACTGGTGGCACCCTCAAAGACTGCTACAGAAATGACTCCCTTGAGAACCAGGCAGTGCATGGTGAAACATGAAGCAAAGGATGTCCTATCATGTTATTATGTAATCCCAGAGGTATCAGGAGGAACATCAACAATGTGACTGTCTGCTGGGGCTACCGCAGCATTAACCACAGGCTGGGGGGCTTAAACAACAGAAACGTATTTGTTCACAGTTCCGGAGGCTGCAGCCAAGGGCAAGGTGTGGGCAGCTTTGGTTTCTCCAGAGGCCCCTCTCCCTTCACTGCATCTTCAAAGGGTGCCCTGGTATCTGTTTCTCTTCTTATAAGGACATCAGTCCTACTGCATTAGGGCCTGAACTTCTGACCTCATTTAACATTAATTACCCCCGAAAGGCCGAATACAATCACACTGGGGGATAGGGCTTCAACATATGAATTCTGGGGGACACAATTCAGTCCATAACAACTATCAAACCTAGGGAATACCAGAGATGGACGAGTCGAGGGTAGCTTCCAGAATCCTGCCTTCACAGAGATCAGGAACACATAAAAGAACTCAGTGTGTTACACTTTTGTTCAGGAGGAGGAGAGAAGAAAGGCAGATGGATGAATTCTGTATCGGGTACATGACATTATTACAAATACACAAGTTGGGTATATATCTATATCTACATAGACACATGGATTGTTATATCCAAGATGTAGTTGAATAGGAGGGCCTAGAACTCAGGTGAGGTTATCTGTCCAAATGTAGGTAGATAGGTAGGGAGATGGATGGATGGATGGATGGACAGATAGCTAGATAAGGAAGGTATTAGTGGTATTTGACACCATGACCCAAGGAGATGGCCCAAGGAGACTGTGAAAATAGAGAAAGTGGCCAAGATAGATCCACGTTTAAGAGACAGGTAGAGAAAAGGAGCCAGGGGAGGAAACCAAAAAGTAACAAAAACAAGAATTTTTCAGGAGACAGTGTCTAGTTAACAAGGATAAAAGTGGAAATGAACAAGTCTTCAACAAGGAGATGACACCTGCCGAGAGATGACCCCGGCTACTAAAATCAGGCAAACATCAGAACGAGGAACTCCTCAGATGGCTGTTGAAGGTAGAGTGGAACCCCAAACACCTGTGTGATTTATTTACACAACCGGGCTAGTTTTGCTCTTGGTAGGCTGGTTTGGGGTTAACAGTCCAGGGGTGCTGATAGCCAGCCTCAGTTTAATGACACATCAGGGGTCTCCTCTCCCCCCGCGTGACTAAGTACCCTGCTTCATTCGGGGCATTCCAAATGGAGGGTCCCTCTCTCACCTTACGGGCAGAGGACAGAGAGGGGTAAAACAACCTCCTAATGCTCCTGAAAACTGGAAACGTATCCTCCCACCCCTGTTCCTTATAGGGATCTGCAGAAGCACTTTCTGCTATTCCTTATATATGAGTCCAATAATGGAAAAACAGTATGAAACTTCGCTACCAAAAATAATAGTCCAATAAAAGTAGACCACTTAACAATGTTAGGATGACTCTGTTAAAGCAGGTCTTTCAGAGATGGCAGCTACCCTTGCGGTGAGCACAGCAGAACACAGACTTGTGGAATCACTAGGTTGTACATCTGAAACTAATGTAACATTGTGTGTCAACTATATTTCAATTAACAACAACAACAACAGGTCTTTTGGAATAAAGTATTTAAAGCTGTGAGTGTTTTAAATGACTTTCAAAAAGGTAAAAACGGAGCACAACCAAAACAGTATTTCAGTTGGTTAACTGAATCTGGGCTCACCATCTATACGATCAATTATTAATGAAGTTCACTATTTCCAGTTTATCCTGCAGTGGCTGATTCAGGTATGTTAAATGGGCATGGCTGAGGTCTACACGGCTCACACCAGGTGAACCATCTGGCAATTCTAAGTCGCCCCATCCAGGACTCCCAGCTTGGGAATCATCAGAAGTAGAAGCAATGTTGCCCACTCTGAGCACAGCACACATGGAAAACAATGTTGTCCAAGGGAAGAGTTGCCTGAATTGGTTCATCCACATGGCCCAGCTGGTTATGCTATGGACGAGTAAGTTCTCTTGAATATGCAAGCTCCATCCAAAAAAAAAAAAAAAACTCCTTTTCATTTTTTCCTTTTTCCTGGCATATATGCACACTCAGAAATAATAATGATGGTGATGATGATGTGAAAGTAAGAGAACGGCATGGCTCTTGCCATAATAATGTGAATCTACTGAATGCTACTGAACATGTAAAAATGATTAAGATGGAAAATTTTATGTGGGCTTTTCGCTACAATGTTTAAAAGTTTTCAATAAAATGAAAGAAAGAAGAGAGAAAAAGACAAAGCCATGGACTTTTACCCTATTCATAAGCTCAACTAAATTACAGACTAATGGGACAGCATAAGAGATGTAAGGTCCAAATCTCAGGAATATTTCCACTCATACCCTTGTCCAATGGACATTTATTCTAAATATAATGAGTACAAATGGCCACACATGTGCAAACAGGGAATTTGGGGTTTTGTTTAACTTCTCTTTTTTGACTTCCATACTTTATATCCATTTGATGGAAGGGATCAGAGGAATCCTGTTTAACTTAATTTCCCCTTAGTACCTGCATTAGAAATGCCAAGACTGCTATTTCTTCAAATTTTGTGATATTGGAAAGTTTCATTTATTGAGATAAATAGGGATGTTGGCCCAATAAAAAGATCTGATACACATACAACATATGCAATATATCATTACTATAAATCAAAAGCGGGGGGAAGGCTTGTATTTGCTTTGTGTGTATTCCTTCTCTTCAGGTCCAAAGCTTCTGCTTAGAGTTCATTACCGTATCAAGGTATCTTCAAGTTCTGGACACACTCTCTCTCTCTCTCTCTCTCTCTCTCTCTCTCTCTCTCTCACACACACACACACACACACACACACACGTCATGATTGATTTTACTATCAACAGAAAGGTCTAACAATCATCTTTTTTGTTTTTAGACACAAGTGAAGGGTGTTTTTGTTTGTGCATCAGATCTATTGGTGAAGTCATCGCAGCCCTGGGAATTACTCACTAGCTAAATAAGCTTGCTGTGACACCAGGGGAATATAAACCATTGTTTTTTTCCAGGACTCACAGTAACAGACACTATTTTTACTTGTTCCTATTTAAAGGTAAGAGAATGGGAATCTTGGAAAATAAATTCTAAAGATTTGAAAAGCATAACAACTGTATGTCTGCTTTAAAAACACTTTGCACATATGTAAACACAATTAAATTTCTATTCCAGTTCATTACATAGTATTATCACTGCTTTTTTTCCCCAGTCTGCCTCATTCACCCCTTCCAGCTTTGAGGCATCTAACAACAAACCCACTCCCACTGTAGTAAGAGAAGAAGCTCTCTTAAGTCCTCTGAGAGAAGGTGGGGGGGGGGGGATGATTTCCTCTACCTCCATGCAAACTGCTTGAGATGCAAGGAAGGAAACAAATGGTCTTCCAGGTCTATAGTCACTGAAAAGCGCTGCCAAAACTCTGAGTTAAGGAAGGACTAATGCTCCAAACTGTGGTCTAACTGTGTTAGATTTGTACCTGGACTTGATTCCCTTTAATTAATTTATTTAGAGAGAGAGAGGGAGGGAGGGAGTAGTAGGGAGGGGCAGAGGGAGAGAGAGAATCCCAAGCAGGCTCCACACCCAGCCCGATGCGGGGCCCAGTCTCATGACCCTGAGATCCTGACGTGAGCTGAAATCAAGAGTCAGAGGCTCAACCAACTGAGCCATCCAGGCGCCCCAATTCCCTTTAATACAATCATTCAGTGGAAGCACCCTCTCCCCACAAATGTGTCACTGAAAAATAAGCAACAAAGATGCAGACTCATCTGGGTGCCAACTGTTTGCCTGGTACACCAAAATAATTTGTTATTTAAAAATGCTTGCTTTCACACATGTCCCTTCTTTCTGACCTACGTCACACCCTTTTATTCCTCCAAGTGATCTAGAAAGCTTAAGGGTCGACCTGCCCCTTCCCACAGGGTACACTAGCACCCACCCTCCAGAACAGTTAAAAAGAAGGCAGTGGTCCTGCTCATCGTCTCCCTGTTCTAGCTGGGTACTCTTTGTTGCCTGCAGGCTCTCAGCAAAGGCTCTCAGGAGAGAGTCCCACAGCGAGCAATGAGCACAGCCTATGCACCTCCCATGTCTGCCCCCCAGGGTCTCCTTCTGTCCCGCTGACTGCTCTTCCAACGAGATTTGCACGGCGACGGGTATTCCTGCCTAAAACCACAGGGGCCAGAGGGCAAATCATCATGTCACTAGTTAGTAAAAGCTGCTTGGGTTGGGGGAGGTGGCAGTGAGAAGAGCACTCGAAGAGAAGGTCCCAGTGTCCAGAAACAGAGACCCCCATTCAAATTCCCAGCTGGGTGAGTACCTTCGTGACCTAGGGGAAGTTACTTAACCTCCCTAAGTCCTAATTTCTTCAGCTGTGAGACAGATGATAAGGACAGGTGTCCTCCAAAGCTTGTCTGGAGGATTACAGAGGACCGCACACGAAAGTTCTTGACTGGTGCCTGACTGATCGTGGGAAAGTCCTAACACTGACCATTATTGTTTCCATGTGCTCAAACTCCTCAGGAGACCCATGAATGGGCTTCATCAATTGAACCATTTGCAGAAATTTCCTTGAGTTCCTCAATTAAAGCTGTTATTGGTTTCTAATCAATTTAAATCAAATATTTAGAACTTGGCCCAGCACCATCCCCCTGGTTTGGCTCTTCTCCCAGGGAGCCCGCTCGGCATCTGATAACCTCAGGCCACTGAATCAAAGTTCTCTCGTACTACCAGCTTCGTCTCAAAGAAAAATGTTCTTCTCCACCTCCTCTCTTACTGACAAACATCCTAAGACAGAGGTACCACCTCCACCATTAAGAGTTTAAGTGGAATGCTTGCTCCTGGTTACCTGTCCAGATTAAATTGGGTGTGACCTAAGCCATCTATGTGGAAGTGCCCAGGACGTCAGAGGGTCATAATGAAAATATTTTGTGATTTCTAGACAGGGCCAGTTGTCTCCGTCACAGTGGCTTCCATGCCCACAGCTCTAGCAGAAGGAAGCGGCCTTAGGTGACCAGGTCCTGCTCCACGGGCCGGCTGGCCGCGGCCACCTGGCGCAGGGTGGACAGTGGAATGACACGGCCTGGGTCACGGGGCTGTAAGCTGTCTCTTTCGAATCTGAACAAGGAAATACTGAAAGAGCAGCAAAGGGAGGAGCCAGAAGAAAAGCTGCAGGGGCCACAGAGAGAGAGAGGGCAGGGGGGTGCAGCGAAGCTGAGATGTCTGGAGAAGGTGGAGAGACAGAGAACTGCGGCCCTGGGGCGGAGAGGAAGCCAGGAAGCCAGCTGACAGCGCTCACCCAGGCACCGGGTTGCTGGGTTACATTGCCCCGCAGCCACAACCTCCGAGCGAAGATCCAGGAACACCTGCTGCCGCGGGCCCCAGCCCAACAGCTCAGGATTCGCGGTAACCACTGGAGCTCCCAACTTTCCAAGGCCCAGCCCCGGCTGCCTGCTCTTGGATTTCCACAGGCTCATGTTTCACTCCTCGCCTCATGTGCTGGCCTACCTGGATGGATTTCTGTCCCGAAAGCCAAGAGTCCCCCAGAAACCCTGCTGGTGTTGCCAGTGCTGTGGAGACACAGCTTTTAACTGCTCTCACTTAGTCCTCAAAACACCTGATAGTAAGGGAGACGTTAGAAAAGGCACCGCAAACTCCTTCTATTACCTGCTTTTCTAACATAGAGTTTTGTATTTCATTACAACATTCCTTCGGCACCACATCACACTGCTCAATAAAACTCCTTTCCAACAGCATTCACTCATCTTAAAGAACTGAAGGAGCCGCATGTCTGTTCTGTTCCATGTCAGGGGTGACGGTGGGCAGCCGGGAATGAGCTCCATGGGAATAACTTTACAAGCTGGCTCTCCCGCCATCAGACCGAGGCTCTGCACCCAAACAAGTCCCCCAGCCCTCTGCAGGACATGGCAAAGGCAGAACTATCTGCCTGGAAAGCATGCTAGTCCCACCTAATGGCCTGCCCTGAGCTAGGATGTGTCTTGATCCAAAGGGATGCATGACATTATATTTTGTACAGCTCTGGTTTACTTATTTCAGGAAATGCCAAGTCCATTGCATTTTATAGTCTAAACGTATTATCAACTACAAAACAAAACCTAGTTGAAACATGTTCCCCAGGCCTGCAGAGAATACCATTTACATGCTATAGTATAAATATACAAAGATTCAAATATTAGAAACGTGCAAAATACACACACACGCACACACACACACGCACACATTCCTGCTGAGTGCTTTCCTTCAGGAACAAAAAGACACGAGGGAAAGTCTAGACTTCTCTTTGTCTTTAAGAAATGTAGTTTAATCTGCGGTATTCAAAGGGACAATTAGGTCAGTTACTAGCACCAAAATCTTGGGCAAAATGCTGAGCAAGCATTTAATTTTGAAAAACTGCCTTGGAATTCTGCTAATTTTTTTTTAACATTTATAAATCTTTTGATTTGCAGCAGTATCGATTAAGCAGTTTCAGATGACATTCCAGACAAGACAGGGTCTAAAGGAAAAAATGTATATGATCTTTTTTGTGTGGATTCTTCTTTCACTTTAGAAAATTTTTCATTTTGAAAAATTTCAAACCTCTGTATAATTTCAAAAACTACACAACCCCTACTTCCTTCACTGAAATTCCTTGATGGTTCACATTATTCCTTATCGCTTTGTGTCCCTCTCCATAAACATGTACATTATTATTATTGCTGACCCATTTGAGAGTATGCTGCGGACATCATGATCCTTTACGCCTAAATGCTTCAGTGCCGATCTCCCCAAAACTGGGATGTTCTCATATATAATCTACACTGGGTTGAAGAGTGTCTCCCCCACCCCCAAAAAAATCATATCCACCTGGAACCTCAGATTGTGACCTTATTTGGAAACAAGATCTCTGCAGATGCAATTAGTTAAGATGTGGTCATACTGGATCAGGGTGGAGCCTAACCCCAATGACCAGTGTCCTTATAAGGCCATGTGAAGACACAGACATACAGGGAAAATGCCACGTGATGCCAGAGGCACAGTTCGCGGCGACTCAACTAAAGGTGAGGGGGAAGACAAGGATTGCCAGCAACCACCAGAAGCTAGAAGAAGCAAGAAGAGGCTTTTCTCTAGAGCCTCCAGAGGGAACGTGGCCCTCCTAACACCCTGATTTCACACCTGATCTTAGCCAAAAGGCCAAGAAGTGATGATTTCAGGCCTCTGGCCTCCAGAACTGTGAGAGAGTGTATGTCTGTTGTTTTAAGTCACCCAGTTTGGGGAACTTTGTTACAGCAGTCCTGGGGAACTAACACATAACCATAATCCATTGACGAAGTTCAGGAAATTCAACGTTGACATAATGGTAATGTCTAATAGATAGCCTGCATTCAAATTTCATTAATTTTCCCAATAATGTCCTTTATAAAATTTTTTGCCCCAAACCAGGCTTCAGTCCAGGATCACACACTGCATTTAGTAGTGTCAAGCCTCCTGAGTCTCCTTCCACCTCAAGCAGCTCTTCATTTCATTGTCCTTCAACATGTTGATAGTTCTGGTAAGTACACGCCAGTTGTCTGTGGACCAAAGTAGATAGCTTAAGATCCCAAACATACATTTTCTTGTACTGTTGCTTTGCTAGGCATGGTATCATTCCTACCAAGCTCTCCGTCTTTCCACACATCTCCTTACCCCCTTAAAAATCCTACCCCTAATTAAAGGCCTAAACTAAGGCCTACTTCCACCATGAATCCTTTATCCACTCCCAGTCATGTCATTCTTCCCTCTTCCAGAATTCTATAATAGTTACTGTCTCAAGAGTTCATTTGACTATTAAGGATAACCTGACTTTATTGTCGTTTGACTTTTCATACCCATGTGTCCTATCTTATCAAAATCCTCCTTACAACTAGTACTCTGTCAACACATCCATCACTTGAGTTTAATTAAGTTAATATTTTCAGTAATTTATTATACAATTAAACACTTGGTACTCTCACTCACTGACTTTTCCTGCTTGACTTGGATATAACACAGAAGAAAGTAATAAAAAGTGGATCTTTCCATCTCAGAAAAGTCAGTAATTATAAATCAGTAATTATTTCCATAAGAACAATTATTCTTTCAGGTATACAGCTGATGTTTGCTCATTAGGAAAATGCACCCCAGAGAATAGAGTATGACTCATAAATAAGAGCTAAGGTGGTTTAATTATCAACTCTTGTATTGAAAAGCTATATGATCCTGTTATTCATCAGAACAAGGAAAATGAAGCAATTAGAATCAGGCTTCACTAATTTGTATTTGCATTATTGAAAGTCCATCTGACTAAAATAGAGAAGGCTGATTTATAGAATGGTTTTGAGGAAATGCAGTTTAATTCTTTCAAGTATAAAGAGTTATTTTTTAAAACCAATTCACAGTGAATTGCTCAAATGAGATCCTGCTTTACTAAACATATAAGAAGGGTCTGTAATTAGCATATCACAGCCAGAGACATGAGTCAAACAGAAAACTAATTTAGTTCAGGACCAAATCTGAGAATGCTCTGATATCTTGGTTTTTTCCAATTTCATACTTCCAGAAAATATGAAATCACATGGCTTTGGTTTTCCTTTTTAAAGTGAATTAATAGTTCAATTTTGTTTCAAAACATGGTTCAAATTTCTTAAGTCAAAGAAAGCTTCAGCATCTTAGCCTGTACACTGGCCTCCGCTTATGCTGGAAACTGCAGACTCTATGCAACTGAGCCTCATGCACTTGAAGATAAGTCATCTTGTTCCCCTTCTGCTTTTGTTCACTTTATTCCTATCTCAGTGGGCCCCTTTTTCATCAATATACAAAAGGAAGCATCACTGTAGCCCTTTTTAAATTACCGCAGATAATTCAGTCTTCCAACCTGGTATTGATCGTTTTATCTTCTACAATCCCAAAACATCACTAGGACCCTGATCTTACTTTTCAAAATGTAGATACATCATCTATGACATGGTTCTTTCTGATTTGTGAGCAAATTTTAGTGATGCGTCCTACAGAGGAATAAACATTAAGTCACATTCAGTTACATATTTATTGAGCCTCTATCCTCTTTGGATGTCTAGTTATGCTTACCTTTACATACAACAACAGTTGCTTAAAATCTTCCAATTAGCCCAATGAAGACTTCCTGTCCCCACAATTGCACGGTCTACTCTGACTGAGCAGGTACACTTTTTGCCAATGTTTTAATAATTCTATGGGTGTAGTCCTGCATGAGTATCTCTGATATTAAAAAGAAAAAGCAAATCGAGAAGACTAGCATGTCAAACATAATGCCTACCAGTTTTCTCCTTTATGAAGTTCAAGGCTGAGTGTCTCAGTCTAACCCAGGCTGTTCATGCATAGCCAACGCCTTTAGAGCGGGCTATTATATTCTTCCACTGTGACACCCCTACATTGCCCCATGAGAGACCCGTCGGGACAACATAAGACAGTCTGAAGCTTGTGTTGACCTTTCGTTGGTCTGGGGTCCTGTGCACAGGACTCAGCTATGCTCCAGGCTCAGCGGGCCCATGCTGACCCCGGATAAGGCTGTTATAAAGAGTCTGCAGCCTAACACCATACCCCAAGGAAGATCCGCAAGAATGATCTCCCAGTGGATCAGAAAACGTTCCAGTGTGTAAAACCAGAATGTGTTCTTGCTCTCCTTCTTCTTAACTTCTAACTTACTGACTTAAAATCACTATAGAGAACAGAGAGAGAAGTCATCTCCAGATGATATGTCTGCAGTTCACTGTTCAGACAAACAGCTGGTATCCTATGAAACTACCACTGGGAAGAATGGCTTCAGTCTGAACTCTAAACTCAGAATCATAATTTTGGGAAGTAGTCCTCCAATATTAACTGGCTTATAATCAGCAACCTATTTAGGGGTACATTTTGCAAAGAATTTATGGGGAGAGTTTTGCAGGAAACAAAATTAGACATGTGAACCAATAAAAATTTTTCATTGGTTGAAGTGAGTTATTAATTCTGTTCTGAAACTGTCCTGGCTAAATTCATCATCATATATTCCCACTCTAATGAAACTGCTTTTCTTGAGGTGTGCTTTGGAGAAATCCTCTTAGCTTATACTGAGGGAAGCTTCTAGAAATGGCCATAAAAAACTTATTCCATAAGTGATTATTCGTAAAACCAGTATCAGGGCGTCATAATATGAAGGCCTAACTTTGAGGATAAGTGTACTGATCCTCCATCCAAAAATGTCATTATTTACATTCAGAACCCATGGTGATGAAAGCACACTGGAATAAGGGTATGAAGAAGAGACTTTCATAATTCGGGAACTCTAAATTTCCATTATTTCATGTACTAATAAAGAAATAAACGCTGTCAAATTATGACATAATAATGCCTTATCACTTCAGATTATTATTTTGCACCTATTAAGGGAGTTCTTTTATACACAGATTTTAATCCTATATCACCTTTGCACTAAAGTAAAAAGGAAAATACCTGAAAAATGATTTAAATACGCCTAACACATCTTCACATTTGGAATCCAGCTCTGAATTATGTTTTGACTCGAAGCCATTCAGGCCCGTGTTTTTCCACACAATGCCACCCCGGTGACATCAAGAGCACCGATGACTCAGCATTCTGTAAAAGTGCTACACACTGTCTCTGGGATTTCCTTCCAAGCTGCTGACGCCAATATGCCGTGAATGACACTGCTGGTGCTTTGGGCGTTTGCACACACACAGGCAGTCACAAGGACATCCCAACTGCTGCCTGGTGAGAGCACTTACAAGACACCATGGACTGCAGGAAGCAATCCTATTATCAGAATTGGTAAAATGGAAATATGTGCCTCTTAGAATCAATACAACATGGTAGTTCTGTGACCTGGTGCATGTCCTGTAGCCCAGATTCCATCTGCTAATCAAAAAGAGTATCCTCAATAAGCAGGAAAGGCTCCTAGGGCTTTAAGATTCTTTGACTTTCTTTGCACCATTTTGTTTAGGCAGATACATTCCAAATAATCACAGGATGCTTTTAGACTATTCAATAACAATCTGAGAATACAGACAGATCTTAAATGCTCCTGCTCCCTAATAAGACCTACAGATTATTTCTAGATATCTTGACCCAAACCTAAGCGGCACTGCAGAGATTTTTGCTTAAGGATATCTACTTACCTGGTCTCTAAGAAAGCACTGTACCTGGAGGGGAGAGATATGGGCACCAAGAAGGATGAGGAATCGTTTACTAGCAGGAAAAGCATATGCTTCGTAACCAAACTGACCTGGGTTCCAGTCACAGGTCCACCACCTACTAGCTCCATGAGTTCAGATAATTATCAGATGTCTCCGTGACTCCCTCAAACGGAAATAATCCCTGCCTCAGGTTATTTCAAGAAACACACATGGTGCAGCATCTAGCAGTCTGGCATACAGTATACTCAGTAAATGTTCCCCTCAATGGCATGCATTCTGCGAGATTCTTCCCGAAATCCTAGACCCCAACCTGAAGTCTAATTATTTGAATATAAGAACCAGGGCAGAGGACCGTAGGAGAAGGGAGGGAAAACAGAATGGGAAGTCATCAGTGAGGGAGAAAAACCATGAGAAACTCTTAACTCTAGGAAACAAACTGAGGGTTGCTGGAGGGGAGGTGGGTAGGGGCTGGGGTAACTGGGTGATGGGCATTAAGGTGGTCACGTGATGTGATGAGCACTGGGTGTTATACGAAACTGATAAATTATTGACCACTACATCTGAAACTAATGATGTACTATAAGTTGGTTAATTGAATTTAAATAAAAAAAAGAAAAGAAAAGTTGCCTTGATCAGTACAATGCTTCCTATTCAATGACCAAAAGAGAGGGGAGTAGGTTGTGAATTTCTGTACTCTCAAAAATATTTGTCATGCTCAAGAAGATAAGCAGAATCCCTTCTTTTATAGCAGCTAATTTGTCTGAGGTCTTTTTGTTTTTTCATGGGAGTCATAAGAGACTGGAAAATTTAGTACCCTCTAAATATCACAGCTGCAGTCCCCTTATAGTGCAAATGGTAGACTACTTTAGTAAGATTATATTATGCAAGAAATCACCAAAGCCAGCACTGCTCCACTAGTTGTCCCGTGGCGAGAACCTGTGAAAGCTCATACTGGCCCCTATAGGGCCAAAATTATGTTTGTCTTATCACCTTATGAAGCATTTTTTCTGCTTTTGTTTGTTTCACTTTTGATTCTATAACAACCCACTGATTCAACTTTCTGCCATAATTGCATTTGATCAAACGCTCTGTATACAAACATAAAACTACTCTCCAATTCACTGAAAAGTAACAAAAATCAGAGTGTTTGTTCTTTTGTGATAATTACTTATTTACATGTTTAAAATACAATGATTTAAAAATCATATTTGCAATTGGGAATTCCAACTGTGAGCTTGAAACAGGAAATGAGAAATAGAGGTTTTAAAACCTTGCAAATGTGCAAGATAATGATTAAAATTAATAACTACCTGAAATTACTGAGGATTGAGACAGACATGGAATTCATTGTTCCTGAGGGTCCCCACAATGAGCTGATAGTGACAGGATTTCCCCTGACCACAATTCATGACTCCATAGTGAGTAGCAATAGTTAATCAAGAAGGCATAGGCTGTTTCTTTAAAATATGGGTTTTATTATTCGGAGATGCAAATGAGGCTCAATTTGATAACTCCTATAAAAACACAGGCAATAAGTGCACAGAGTCATTTATTTTAGAATGACATTTTATCAACCAATCCTACAAAGTCAGAAGGAAAATTGCCAGAATTTTTTGAAACCAAAAAGTGACATGAATTAGCCAGGAACAATACAACATAAATCTCCATGTAGCAAACAAGTGAAAAAGTTACTCAAAGCTTCCTTATTTGAGAGAAAATTTGTTGAAGCTCTAGACTGAAGATGTGTTCAAAACAGTTTCCAGGGAAAAAAATAGAAAAAGAAGAAGGAGAAGAAGAAGAAGAAGAAGAAGAAGAAGAAGAAGAAGAAGAAGAAG
>NW_027397081.1:9924836-10117103 GCF_003265705.2 Callorhinus ursinus | reverse complement strand
AAGAAGAAGAAGAAGAAGAAGAAGAAGAAGAAGAAGAAGAAGAAGAACAACCAACTTAAAAAAAGGCATCATTGTTGAATGACACTGTTAAAGATGTTTTAATGTGCTTGAAAGACACTTAACTTCCATACTGAAGATGAGAGTCTGTAACTGAGCAGTTAGGCCTCCAGGTCCCCTTCTCAACATTTCAGTTAAGCAACCCTTCTTCCCCAACCCCTACAGAAGATTTCAGGCTAGACTCAGTAGAAATAACCACCCAGAGAAATGATCTACAGACTTTTCATCTAAGTCAGGCTGGAAACTCATATCCAAAAGGCCCCAAATCTGAATAACAAGAATAATTTTTAAAAAGACAGAAAGACAGACACAGACAGAAAGAGAAACAGAGGAGAGAGAGAAAACAAGAAAAAAATTATCCAAGAATTAGCACAAGAAAATTTCACAAAATTGAAGTCTTGAGTTTCAGACCATAAAGGGCCTGAGACTTTAGCACAGTAAATGCAAAGAACACATAGCAAGCCACAGAACTGTGGAATTTCAGAATACTAGAAATAGAAACAAGATACTAAAACTCACTTACAATGGAAAACTGGGAACATACAAATGAGCAGAAAACAGAATACCACTGAAAGCCTAAGAACAAAAAAATAATGCCTCCAAAATTGCAAGTGAAAATTCTCAACCTACAATTCTCAAATGATCCTCATTTTAGAAAAAAAAAAAAAGAAAAGCATGTGTGCATGTGCGTAAGCAAAAGAAAAAAGGAAAAGACAAGAAGAACATAAAAATGTTAAAAAGAGAGAGAAAAAATAATTTTAAAATAGTTAGTTAGATATTAAAATTTGTTTCATTATTTCTCTCATGGTTGGAAGAAAGCATGCTCAATGATTTTTGGTCATCTTCTTATTCTTTGTATTTACAAAGGAGATGTCCCTGAAGACATTTATCTTTAAAATTCTTAAGGTAAGCCATCAGAAGAAATCTTAAATGAGATGTAGGAGTTTTTACCAAAGCTGATACTGATACATATCAACATGTAAGCAAATTTGGACAAATTTATGAAAAGAACAACTTTTCTATGAATACCAGTCACTGCATCATTCATTGGGAATACTCCTCCTCAATGAATATGACACTTAATTAGCTCAGCATGTTCTAAAGGACAGTTAAAATTATTTGTCATATATGCGTATTGTAAATTGAATACTTTGACAGCAAACCTGAAATGCACAGGTAAGTGGCTTTTATCTTGGCTTAGCAGGAAGGCATTTATCAGGATTTTTGAACCTGGGGTCTAATTCTTATTTTTCCTTATATGAAAAAAACCTATACTCATAAAAATATCTGGATAAGCTGAATGAATTCACTCTTCACCTTAACATACAGTGGCTCACAGAGTTGACTACTGTAATAGACTTACACTCAAGCAACAACTGAAATGTAAAAAAGAACAACAAAGCTTTTGCCACATAAGACAGCACAACAGCAAAAATAAATGAAATCTGAAGCTGGATGGAAAGTACAAATCATGGAGACTGAATTATTTGGGTCACTTAGTTGATTTACATGTGATGAAACTGAAAACATCAGTGATGAAATTTAAAATATGATCATCAATTACCTTTTGACACTGAGAGTCATTTGACCATGTCTCCCTAAGACAGAGAGAAAAAGAGAGATGGAGGGAGAGAGGAAAAAGAGAGACAACTTCTTATCAGACAAGTATTTGAATAATGACTTACTCTTTTAACAAGAAGAGCTGTGTCTTCAACACTGCATCCCACCACACGTCTTTAGCAATATTTTAAACTTTTCTCCTATGTGATTACGAAGCTTCTATTTATATGGTTCTGGGATCAGAAACCAAGACAAAAGGAAAGGCCTGGACCACGAAACTGATTTGTGACATCAGCTCTCCACAATCAACCCAATTTTCCAAAATTGGTAGGATCCAATTATATAGCATCTTTCTATTTAACTATGACCAGCAGGAAACATTTTTTTGTTTTGTTTTCTTCTCAAGATAATTGAGCTTAAATATTAATTTATTGTTAAAAGGATCATGTAAATATCATAGAATATAGTCCCAAAATTTGCATGAACCTTTACGATCAAACATGAGACTTCAATGATATCCCACTTGGCTCTCGTCTCTCAGGAGCCCTCAAGGTATCTAAGTTTACTCCCTCTGCCACAGGGGACTGTGCTGGAAGACAAGTTGGAAAATGCAATTACCTCCTTACTTACCTTCCTCTCTCTCCATTATCCCAGTACTTCCCCAGTCACTGAGGGGCACAGCAGAAAGTGAAACAGAAATGACTTGACGGAAGCTCCTTCAAATATTCCTGACTCCAAAAAGGAGCATATATTTAACTGTCTTCCTCTAGAATACATCTAGATTACATCTTCCCTCACAAGTATTCATTCATTCCTATATTTGTTATACAAACATGTGCTGCAGGCTTAATACAGTGCCCAATTTGTGACATCTTACTTTTACATACTCTTGTACCCTCTAAAGTTTCCCTAGAACAAAGCAGGTAAGTCCATTCCTTCACTCAATCATTTTTTCCACAGATATTTACTAAACACTTTCAGCAATGAACATAGGTTTTTGCTTGCCCACTATCTCTGAAGGAACAACAGCTCCCCCATTATCAATTCATGGGGTTTGGAGGAGGTGGACCCTCCAACTCCCAAGCCCCAGGGTTAGGAACGCCATCTCCCTAGCCTAGTAACTGTCTCAGAAATGGGCATGTGACCCAAACCAAGCCAATTAGAGTCCCCCCTAGGGCTTTTGTTAGCACAGTCAGAGGAGACAACCTCTTATTTCTGAGCTCAGTAGTCTAGAGCTGCTGGTTGCTCTAATTGCCTCCCCATGGACAGTCTGCATGGGAATGAAGCCAACACAGAGGGAAGCACAGCCAAAAGACAGCAGAAAGAGAGGAGGTCCACCTGTGTCCAGCCATGTCTGAAGAACTGTACCTCACCACTGGACTTGTATTTATATGAGCCAATAAAAAAGCCAGTGGGTTATGCTTATAGTGGTTTGAGTTATGTTTCTGTCACTTGCAACCAAAAGAGTACTAATATACCTAAACCAGGCCTGGGCACCCTGCCAGCCTACAGGGCTGTTAATAGCCCATGTGACAAGTAGGTGGGTATCTGTGCAGCTTCCACAATGAGAGAACAAATGTGGACAACTGAATATCTGGTTAAGAGAGCAGACTTCACAATCAGGCAGACAAGTTCAGGGCCTAGCGGTGTTATTTACTGGATACATCACCTCGGATCATCCCCATCTATGAAATGGGCACAACTAGACCTACCTCATAGGCTTGTCTTAAGAATTACACGAGATTCTAGATGTAAATCACTTTGCTCAGTTACTAGCACATACTAAAATGCCCAATAACATGACTATTATTAGTAAGGGAAACATGGCTGAATTCTACACCTGCCATTCCATGCCACTTGAGCAGATAATTCCGTTCTCTTGTGTACAATGCTTCCTTGCACTGGGGCAAACACTCCCAGAATAATGTTTATGCTCCACGAAACACTGCTATTCATCAGCCAAGAGTCCACAAGCTTGCTGCCCCCGGTGTTTGCGTTGGGTGTACCTTATCATAATGAGGTTATCACTGCAGATCTAGGGGAACATCTAGGGCACTGTTTCCTCCCATCACCTTGTCACATCAAGAATGTGCAGGCATGTGCGTGCGTGCACACACACAAAGAACTGCTGTTGTAGAAAGGAACCAGAGGACTCAAATTCTCTCACCTCTACATAACCTCTTTAGAGAATTTCTATTTTTGGATGTAGGGCAGCCTGCTTCCCGACTTCTGGTTGCAGACCTAGGAAGATTCCATCTTTCCCACAATTATAAGCTAAGTATCTAGATCCTACAGAGGAAGGCACAACTACACACATATACACATACATACGCATAGACATACACATTCACACAAATAAAGGTATGTGTGTGTGTGCATTTGTACACATATGTATGGAATTTGTATATATGTATATGGAATTCTGTAGGGCTGGCCCCCAAACAGCTAAGAGCTTAAAATAAAAGCAGTTTTTAAAAGGTAACCACTAGAACACAACCTTCTTTTAACAACTCTGACCCATCAACCTTCCAGGAACAGAGCATTAACCAGGCAACACTCCAAGACCCATCAAGGTAACACCCATTCCGACACCCAGAAGATGACAACTCTGGCGTGGGAAGGCTGCATTTTAATACACGCAGGTAAATAGGAAGCACTGTTGCACAGATGCCGACCTGGCCTGATACCCCACCACTAATTAAATAGCAGTGTGGCCTTCTCTATTTTATTTTACTTTTTAAAAACTTAGTATCATTATCTGCACATTCTCTTATTTATTCACTCAGTAAAAATCGTGGAGTCTCTACTAAGCCTTAAACCTCCCCAACCTGAATTCATTACATGTCATGACCTCATCATACAACCTGCAATGGGTTATCTGCACTGTCCGACCTCCCCGATCATGTTTTGGTGAGGGATGCCATGATAATAATAACCAAGAACACTTCCAACAGTCCCGTGACCATTCATCGGGCTTGCTCTGTGTCAGAGCCTGAGACAGGAGACAATATTATTCCAATTTTAGTACACAGCTCCATAGCCTGTTTGCTGTCTCTGACCACAAAGGCAGGCGTATCATCTGCGTGATATCTGTTTAATGCCAAGCTCTCCCACAAACCCGTAAGCTCGCGAGATCAAGAATTTACCCTCTAATTTATCCCCAGCACCTAGCAAAGTGCCTGCTACCTAGTAGAGACTCCACAATGGTCTCGCCCATGACACAGCTGCTTGTGACAGGGACAGTCTCTCAGGGGAAACATTGCCCAGGATGTGATTACCTGGAAATGACATCATGATTTATAACACAATTTTCTAAATTCTAAAGCTGTAATTTATAATGAATCAGACAATATCCATATGGGACCTAGTTTCCTCTTAATTAGGGTTATCTGCATTATCCACTTTCTTCCAATTTTTTATGAAAAAAAAAAAACAACTCTCCTGAAAAACATGAAATGCAAACCAACTCAAAGGCTCAGTAATTTAAAGATGAATATCCAGAGTTAAAAAAGAAAAAAGGAAACAAGAAAGAATAATATTTTACTTCATTTTTTTAGGATTCTCTAAAATGTATAATGTATAGATCTTGTAAATATTCCAGAAAATGTGATCTATGTTTTAAACTTTACTGTTACATTTTTGGTGGTACCTTTTTCCTTTTGGACATTATGAAATAAAAGTTACCACAAAAATGATCATTAGCCTCAAGATGAAGAGACCCTTTTTTTATTTGCAGTGGTGCATTTTTTACTTGGAGGAGGTAAGGCCTTCAATAGATCTTTTTTTAGTACAATTACCAACACAACATAATAGATACTCCACAAAATATCAGAGGAAGAAGCCAATTAATCACACTGTATATTTTTTAATCCCTGCCTCTATTTTGAGTATCTGTTTCATACCAACCTGATGGTTTATCCAAAATGTAACTTTTGTAGGAAGTACCAGAGGATATGGGATTTAATCTGTAGTTCAAGTAGGACCTAAAATGAAGGGAGTTTAGTTTTGTTTTAATTTTTGGCTCAGCCCGCCAAGCATGAAATCGTGGTGTTATGTGTTGTTTAGGAGTAGAGAAACCTGTTTAACTTGGCTTTTAAGGCGTGGTGTTTTATTTGGCAGACTCCAAATATTCAAAGGCATTTTAACCAGTGTGCCATTGCCCCTCAGAAAGGGAAGTCCTCAATGAGAAGGCAAAGAACAGACCGGGGCACGCCTATTATGTGTGGATGAAAAGCATTCAGAATCACCTGTAAGAAGAGAGTAGATACTTGTTTTGAGCTTTTGGCTAAAATGGAGTAATTTAAAACTGGGAGAAAATGAAAGCACCTTAGTGTAGAGAAGTGTGGGGCAAGTGGGAAACACCTGTGCTCCAAACAGCAGTGAAAAAAACAGGGTCCAGAAGCCAGGGTTGCTGAGGGAGATGGAGCAAATATCTGGAGAACTGGAGAGCCAGTACTACCTTTGTATCTGGATTTTTTTTCCTTTCTTCCTAACTGGGATTCGCCACAATTTGTTAGTAGAGCATAAAGGTTAAATATTTATGCTATTAAATCAATAATGAAAGAATATAAAAATTAGATGAACTGAGTAGGAATCCCCATTTCTCTCCCATCCATCCTTAAAGAAGTCAAATTGCCTCCAGGGCTCCTCATCAGATACCCCTCATGTCAGTTCCTGGTCCTACAAGGATGTGTCCTGTTGAATGAGCCAAGACTCAGGAGATATGACCTTGCAATTTCAACCTCTTTTCTGAGGAAAACATCACATAGCAGGGTGAAAAGAGCCTGGATGTTGAGTCAGATGGCAAATCGGATACTGAATCGGTTGTGCCACTAATGAACTGTGTACACTGATGCAAGCATGTGTCCTCCCTAAGCCTCAAGCTCCTTATTAAGCCCTTAGCATTTGAGGACTCCAGGGCCCGAGGAGGAAATCTGAGCCCAGCTCTGCTCTCTGCTGAACACCCAAACTGGCCTTTCCTTCTCTGTGACATGCAGGCTAAGGTTAGGCAGGCCCACCCACTTCCTAGTGAAAACACTGAAAGGATCTAGAAGGAACAGAGTCTTCACAAGAAAAGAATAATTGTTTAAGTCTTCATAAGAACAGAACCAAATATCCACAAAGCTATACTGTTTAAAACTGAACCATCAATTAGCTATAACCAAAATATACTGCTTTAGACGTGAAAATAATCTTTGATGGGATAACTTTATTACTTAATTTAATTATGGTTCTTATGAGAGACATTCCAGGAATGAGCAGCCCTAAATAATTCCTTTATGTCTTAACTCCCTTTTGACTCATTCATTTATTTGCCATTTATCTGCCAGCCACAAAGAAGGAGAGAGAGAGAAAGAGAGAAAGAGAGAGAGAAAGGGAGAGTCTTACATGTTTACAGATATCTTATTATCTAATAAAATAAATCATATTTATATAAAAAAAATCAATGCTTTCCTAGCCCTGAACTCTGATGACTTTATCACTTGGATCTTTATAGAAAGACAATTAGAAATAACAGGCAACGTTCCAACAGCAATTTTACCAAAGAATGCAAAACCAGTCTTCTTATGACCATTTTACATGGCCTCATTAACCTCTCTTTTGAAAATCCACCCCCTAAAAACCAAGAAGACATGACAACACCTATAAATCTATTTTTGTGGTGAATTAATACACTATGCAATTAATTAATGTTCCTTCGTTTTAATTATCACTGGTTTTCATGTTTGACTTTGGTGGAAATAAAGTAGCCTTTTAATTCTGAATAGCTATTTTCTCAAAATAATCGTTTCCGCCACTGAAGTCATTGTTCTTTACCACCCACAGCCCAATATGGTAATTACCCTTTTTTTTCTGATTAACTTCTGCATAAACAGGAGGAGACCCAAGAAAGGTGTGAACGTGCCTAGTTTGCCCCCCAACCTCTGGTTCTGATATCCGACCCAAGCCTCTGTGCCCACTCACAGCCCTGCAGAGCCTGTCCTGTGTTTTGTTCTTGAGACAGAATGCCCTCAGCTAGCTTTTAGGGTCAGAAATCAAGCAGATAAAATAATCCTTACCATAGGGTTTGCTGCTAAAAACTCGATCTGTGTTACCTTTACCAGTGGTGTCTGCGATTTGGCTGGATGAATCTACTCTAGAAACACACTGTGTGATAAGCAGGGCTAGAAATGACAGGATGTCCCTTAAGAGATACTGTGTAATTGAAATTTGCTAAGAAGGTAGATCCTAAGTGTTCTCACCACCACCACCACCAAAAAAAAAAGTGACCATGTGAGGTGATGCGTATGTTAATTAGCTCGATTGTGGTGTTTTTCACAATTTACCTGTATATCATCAAATCATTAAGACACTCATCTCCCACATTCAAACTCTTCCCATACAATTAACAAATTCATCTAAAAGTACAGAACTATGAGCTCTCCCTTCCAAAACAAAGAGAAATGGTAAATCATTATAGAAGAAAATGCCCAGCCTCCTCAGTGAAGAAATAGAGAAGAAAACAATTGCATGGCCCTGTCTTTCTGGAGACCAAAATGTCTCCATAAAGAAGAGGTATAAAACATAAAACCTGATAATCCTACTTTAAGGATTTATGCTAAGACAATAAACCAAAAGTAGAATAGTCTTTTGTATGAGGATGCCTCCCTCTATCAATACTGTTTATGATAATGAACAATTAGAAACACACCAATCCGTAACAATGAGAGAAAGGTTAAGTATGTTACAGCTATGGATGTTATGAATACTTTATCACTGTTAAAAATGTTACGTGTGAAGCTACAGTTATGCAAGATGAGTAAATTCCAGAACTCTGCTGTTCAACACTGTGCCTGTTGTTAACAGACTACAGCTTACACTTAAAGATTTGTTAAGAGAGTAGATCTCATGGTTAAATGTTCTTACTGCATTGAAAAAAAAAAGGAGCGCCTGGGTGGCTCAGTTGGTTAAGCGTCTGCCTTCGGCTCAGGTCATGGTCCCAGGGTCCTGGGATTGAGCCCCGCATCAGGCTTCCCCGCTCTGCGGGGAGCCTGCTTCTCCCTCTGCCTGCCTGCTCTGCCTACTTGTGCTCTCTCTCTGTCAAATAAATAAATAAAATCTTTAAAAGAAAAAAAAAACAGTCCATATGTAAGCACATAGTTTATAAATTATATTTAACATAGTATTCAGTAGGAAAAGGAGAACATTATGTGCTCACTTCTTACAACTATGCAAAGTGTACAAACACACACAGATAAAAGTTGGGAGTAAATTTAAAGTTATAAACAGAGATTTCAATTAATTATATTCCCTTTTTGTCTACCAAATTGATTAGTGTATAATGACTTTTTTTTATTATCAAAAGAGTGGACAAATTCAGGAAGAGGATAGGTAGGTTGTCAGGAACAAATGCCATCAGGAGTCTTGACTTGCACAAAGAAGCACGGTTCTCACATTCAGTGATAACTCAGCGTCCGGGCCCTCCTGGCAGTCAGGCTCCACCACGCTCCCACCCAGCCAGGCAGGCTTGATTGATTACGTTGATAGAACTAGCCAAACAGAACCAGATAGGGGTCAGTAGATTTTTGCCTCTGGAGCCATATTACATTTATATTTGAGAGATGTCCAAAGATCTTCATGGCTGCTCAGTCCTCAGCATTTCCCTCAGATAGGTCTACACTAGCCAAATAAATCAGAAAATAATCATACACCATGCAGTCTCATTCTATCTCCACATCACTACTTAAGGTTCACCACCACATATTACAAAATCATCCCTTCACCATTTGAAGAGCAAAACAGATGTCAGCCGCATGCTAAATAGTGCCCTCATCCCTGCTCAAAATAGCACAGCCTAAAAAATAATTCTGGCACTTCTCACATTATAATATCAACAAAAACTCAAAACGTGTATAGCACTTTACAGTATATAAAATGCTGTTGTAAACATTAGTTTATGCCATCGCAAGATCCTTACGTTAGTTAAAATTCAGCCTAGCTCACATTAAAATGGAGTGTCAAGTTCTAGCAGCTTTCTAATTGCAAGGAAAAACCAGGCAATTAAAAGCAGTGTACTTAGAGGAGCTATTTCTCAGCTATGATAAGGAAAATGAAATCACTACAGCCAGCAATTCTTTTAGTCCAAAATTAGGTGGGTGGGTATCAAATTCACCATAAAATCTCATTATTTTTCACACATCTTTTTTAACACTTAATGGAGTCTAGGGGCTAGGGGTGAGGCACAATTTACTATTCATTCTAGTAAAAGTCTGACCAAAGTTGAACATAAAGAGGTTACTTCATCATTCCAGAATACAACAATTCCATTTTCACACCTGTTATAATTCAGCAGACGTTTATGCAGTGTTGATTATATGCACCAAGCCCCAGGCTGTATAAAACGATGACTAAGACAAGGTCCCTATAGCACAGCCCTAGCGGGGTTGAGCTCCAGCTCCACGCCGTTCGAACTCTGGAATGACGGAAGACGCAACTTTATTTCGCCTCCCACTGAAGTCTCTATTATTGCAAAGGAATATTATAATATTCCTTAAAGTTAAAATAACGGGATAGCAGGAACATGAAAGCACAGGAACAGAGAATGGGAGGGGAGCTATCAACAAACAAGGACTGTAACAGATCTCTACAAAAGCAGGTAGAAAATGGTGCCTGAAGGAGCAGGGCAAAGAAAGTCCTGCAGAAAATACACTTTTTGGGGGACCCATAGCCTAGGAAGGAGCTGACCTGCCCTGCAGACACCCAGACAGACTCCGGGCACAGAACCGCCAGGCACTCTGGAGAAGGAGCATGAGATGCAGAGCTGACGTCAGTGGGGACTAATGAAGAACCTCGGACCGGACTGCATTCTCTTCTCCACCATCTTATCTCTGAGGGCTAAATGCTCAGGTTTCTGGGGGCGCCTGGGTGACGCAGCCAGATAAGCACCTGACTCTTGATTTCAGCTCAGGTCGTGATCTCAGGGTCATGGGATTGAACCCTGTGTCGGGCTCTGTGCTCAGCACAGAATCTGCTTGAGATTCTCTCTCCCTCTCCCTCTGCCCCTCCTGCTCATGCTCGGTCTCTCTCTCTCTCTCATAAATAAATCTTTTAAAAAATGCAAATAAATGTTCAGGTTTCTGGACCTAATAATCCTCAATACAAGAGGATTTCCCAAAAATGAGGGATATAAGTCTTCTCATTGACATGACCCATCAAGTATGGGAAATGAATTCTGAAGGTCCACACTTAGCTATGTTGTGTTAGAATGTTCAGAACAAGGATGAAGAGAAGATCCCAGAAGTTTCCAGAGGAAAAAAAAAATGAAGACAGTTTTGCAGAATGAAAAATCAGACTGGCATCAGACTTCTGATGAGAATCATGAAGGCTAAAAGACAATGAGAAATGCCTTCTGGTTCTGATGGGGAAATCATTTTCAGTCTAGGAGTTCTATCTGGTCAATCCTGTAACCCACGGGGCAGAATACAGACATTACCAGACACACATGAGCAGAATATAGACGTCATTAGAAACGCACGGGCTGACAGTGCAGAAAGTTTACCTTTCACTCACCCTTCCTGAGGAAATTATTTGAAAGTGTATCAAAAGAAGCTAGATGGTAAACGAAGAAGAACAAAAAAGGTTTGAAGTTCTAAAACCTGGATTCAGCCAAGAAGAGCAAGGAAGGGTCGTCCTGCGGGACAGATGTACAGCCCATTTGGGGTCAATCAACCCAGGGAAGCAGCAGCAGAGAAAATCGGGGATCCCTCCTCACAGAAGGGGTTCCACAGAACCCCTGGCCAGCCTGGGGGCCTGGACAAATGGGATAAGCTTAACACGGTGATAAAGGCAGACAATGCAAAGCCAATGCCAGGAAGAAAGCACACACTTTAAAGAAATCTGTGTAGAGGGCGCCTGGGTGGCTCAGATGGTTGAGCGTCTGCCTTCGGCTCAGGTCATGATCCTAGGGTCCTGGGATCGAGTCCCACATCGGGCTCCCTGCTCCTTGGGAGCCTGCTTCTCCCTCTGCCTCTCTCTCTCTCCCTCTCTCTCTCTGTCTCTCATGAATAAATAAATAAAATCTTAAAAAAAAAAAAGAAATCTGTGTAGAAAAGGATAGATAATCATCGCACTCCCCTTGGCTTCTCAGTGAACAGTATGCACTTGGTCATGATAATGCAGAAACTTTGTCTTGATTTTCAACTTTTACTATTTAAGCTATTAAAGAACTCACGGGAGATTTGATTATGGGTTTAAAAGAAGAATGTAAGTGTTAACCTCGCTGATAAGAACTTAAAAGGAAAAGGGCAGATGTTAAAGAGAAGAAAGACAATGGGGAGAAATGATTTGGGGTGCCACTGACCCCCACCTCACAGAGCGGAGAATCAAGAGACATCATCCAAAGCTGACATCACAAAAAGTGCGAAGTACCAGCTGACTGCTTGAAGTTCAGGACTTACCACCCAGGAACTGGGGTTAGCGACAGCCCTGTTCCGGAAGGTGGGAGTTAGGTGAGCCACAGCGAGGACCGGTGGACACACTTACCGTAGCGGCAATCATAATCATACTCACGCATAATTACTAACTGATGAAACTTCAAAATATGTCCAAAATAATGACCAAATAATGACCAAAAATACTTTTTCCTACAAACATGAGCTATAGAACTACTCCTACTGAGAGTGAAATCAAGGGGCAAGTCAGTAAACGGTGACTAAAAGTAATCAAGTATTAAAAGTGCACATCTGTATAAAAAGGAAAGGTATATTTTTGTATTTGTTTATATATCAAGATTTTCTAGAAGTGACAAGAGTTGACTGATTTTCTTCTGATTTTCCTCACTGGGGTGATTCTAAGGAACAAGACCAAGGAGGTGAGAAGATTGTTCACGACATACATTTCCATACTTTTCATTTTTGAACCATGTCAAATGAACCACCTTTCAAATGATGAAATATGTTAACGCCTAAAACATAAAGACATATTCCTCAGCAATAAGGAGACAAGTACACCAAAGAAACAATTAAAAGATGTAAAGGGGGCTCTTTCTACAGATGGTACAAGTAATTACACACCTCGTGCTTTTCATTGTAAACCTATCTGCACGGTATTTTTTCAACACTTTGGGTACATCAGTTTTTATTAAAAAGTTGAATACATAAAACAAACAAAAAGCCTCTGATGGAGAGAAAGGCTTAAGAAAAGATGCCCTGAGGAGGAAGCAGCTGCCAAAGGAGAATGCGAATAACCAATCCCCCTCTGCAACCCCCTGCCCCATTTTCTGCAGGACTCCCTCCGTCTCCCGAGAGCATCTCATACTAACCATGGGTTCTCCAAGAAAAGATGCTCTAACATTAAAAATAATACATAAATATACTCAATGTGTTAAAGACTTAAGAAAAGTTAACTGAAATGAGAGAGAACCTTAAAACTTTTGTGAGACAATAGATGGCAACCATTAGATTCCTCATCATTAAAAGAAATGCAAGCTTGAAGTTACTTTATCCATTTTACAGACAATTTATGTGAATCATAATCACACATAATTATTAACTGATGAAACTTCAAAATATGTCCAAAATAACGACCAAAAATACTTTTTCCTACAAACATGAGCTATAAAACTATTCCTACTGAGAGTGAAATCAAGAGTCAAGAGTCCCAGAGTCTCCTCCAGCCCCACAAGCTGTGCCAGGCTGGCCAAGTCACTCATCCTCACTTCTTCATCAGTACAATAGGTTAGATAAACTCAAGAATCCCTAAGATCCCTGCCAGCTCCAGTCATTTTGTTGGCTTTACATTTCAGGTCATTCGCTAGTGAGCACTTAGCAGAAAGGATCACCGAGCGGATATGCAGCCAATCCATAACCATTAACGTCCAGATCTGGTAAGAGCCTGACCAAGTGTAATACTCTGTCAACCGCATTACGTGGTCGACCCCGAGGGAAGTTACTAAGGCTTTTTCAAACTGCTGTCACTGAGTTCTGGTTTACGTCTTCAAGCAGTCATTTGATGTGTAGGAAATACCACATAACCGTCCCTGTCCTCAGACTGTTCCCACTGTAGAGGGGAAAAGTGACCAGTAAACAAGAACAGTGCGAGTGAAAAGTGCTCCGATAGAATTAAGCCTCTGGTGCTAATGAACAGAGAATAATTAGCTCTGCTAAAGGTTGTAAAAAGGGGACAGGGAAGGAGAAAAGAGAATTATGAATACCTTTGGGGATCCAAGTGTGATAAGTGAATAAGAGATTCCTGTGAAATTTCATCATGCTAAATTTAGCTCTTTAACCTAGCCTATCGAGCTACTGGATTCCAATCCTATTAGCCATCACTGAACTCTGGATCATAGTCCATGCTACCTATGCAGCATTTCCATGTCAAATACTGACTAAAAAGTTGAAGAAAAGGGCATCTCGGTGGCTCAGGTGCTTAAGTATCTGCTTTTGGCTCAGGAGGTGATCTCCGAGTCCTGGGATCAAGCCCCACGTTGGGCTCCCTGCTCAGTGGGGAGTCTGCTTCTCTCTCTCCTTCTGCCCCTCCCCCTGCTTGTGCTCTCTCTCGTTCTCTCTCTCTCTCAAATAAATTAAACGTTTTTTAAAAAAAGTTGAAGAAGAAAAGTCCTGCAAATGTAGGACTAACTTGGACATTCTGTCCAAGCTACTGATGGTGTGGTCATTTGACTAATTCCTCACACCTAACTTCCATTTCTCCATGTGACTATCATGACAAGCCAATACAAACTCCATCTGCAATCTAGAAATCCTGCAAAAGAAAGATCTGAGGTCTGACATAATCTGTTCATAGCAAACTTCCATGAGATGCTGGCCCTCTTCACTGGGTTCCCATATGCATGCTTGATTTTGAAATTTTTCATAATTCTTTTTTTAAACGATTTATTTATTTGAGAGAGAGAGAGAGAATCTCAAGCAGACTCCCCCACTGAGCATGGAGCCTGACGCAGGGCTCAGTCTCATGACCCTGAGATCGTGACCTGAGCCGAAATCAAGAATCAGACACTCAACTGACTGAGCCACCCAGGCACCCCTGAAAACTTTCTTAATTCTTAAAACAGTCTTAAAATTTGTCTAAGGTTGACATTACATTCACCAGTCTGAGGCAGTATATAGATTCCACCTTCTTTCCATTTGGGAAAAAAAAATCAGAATTTTGTTCCTTTTCATTATTTCTCAAGGTCATCTCAAAAATCTTATTCAGTATCCTGCAATATAATTTAAGCAATGCCAGGGGATTTGAGATCAAGTAAAGCTAAATAATCTCTCACCCATCAGCCATGTTACTCATCATCAGCACTAAAATATAAAAATCCCAATGAGAAATTGGTTTGGACTGGAAACCAATTTCTTCATTAAAATGAAGCCAAAGTGAACAGATAAAAAGAAAATAACAGTACAAGGCAGGAGCATGATATAAAAATGATAGTTCTGTGGTTTTACTTTTTTGGAAATATACAAAACATATGAAAAATATGTATGTGGTTTTACTTTTTTTGGAAATATGCAAAAAATATACAATTTGCTTAAATGACTCAGTTACCATTTTTAGTAAACATTACATATAAAATGTGCCCATCCCTAGAGTGTGGGTGTGTCCCTAGGCTCTGTCCTTGGTCCCCTATGCTTCTATCTCTAAATGGGCTCACCCTCGGAGACCCATCTACTATTTAAATGACTGCAGATCTGTGTCTCCAACCTCGTAAGAATGCCAGGCCTGTATTTCCAGCTGTCTGCTCAGCTTTTCTCCCTAGGCAGTCTACTTTAACCTCAGGAACTTCTTCCAAGCCAAACTTACCTTCTGAAAAAATACCAAGTCCCCCTCTTCCCCTTCCCTGCTTCTGTTGCTAGTGAGATTCATTCTTCCTGCTACCCAAAGTCATCACCACTGAAATCTAAATCATGGACACTCTTCCCTCTTGTCCATGTCCATGTCAGTGCTCAAGTTCATCACTCTTCCTGTTGTAGTGTCTCTTGCACAATCTCTTCCTTTAATTCACACAATCAAAACTCAAATTTAACAAGCAGCTCAACACCAGAAAAAACAAATAATCCAATTAAAAACAGACAGAGGACCTGAATAGATATTTTTCCAATGTAGACCTATAGATGGCCAACAGACACATGAAAAGATGTTCGACATCACTCATCATCAGGGAAATGCAAATCAAAACCACAACGATATATCCTCTCACACCTGTCAGAATGGCTAGAGCCCAAAAACAAAACAAAACAAGAAATAACAAGTGTTGGTGAGGATGTGGAGAAGAAGGAACCCTTGTGCACTGTGTGTAGGAATGCAAATTGATGCAGCCACTGTGGAAAACAGTATGGGGGTTCCTCAAAAAATTAAAAACAGAAATACCTGGGGTGCCTGGGTGGCATAGTTGGTTGAGCATCCGACTCTTGGTTTCAGCTCAGGTCTGATCTCAGGGTCATGAGATCAAGCCTGGCGTCAGGCTCTGTGCTCAGTGTGGAGTCTGCTTGTGTTTCTCTCTCCCTCTCCATCTATCCCTCCCCATCTACCCGTCTAAAATAAATAAAATGAATCTTAAAAAAAAAAAAACCCGAAATACCACATGATCCAGTATTCCACTTCTGGGTAATACAAAAACACTAATTTGAAAAGATATATGTACCTGTATGTTTATGGTAGCATTGTTTACAATAGCCAAGATCTGGAAGCAACCCAAGTGTCCATCCATAGATGAATGGATAAAGAAGTGGCATATATATACAATGGAATATTAGCCATAAAAAAATGAGATCTTGTCATTCCTGATGACATGGAAGGACCTAGAGAGAATTATGCTAAGTGAAATAAGTCAGACAAATGCCATAAGATTTTATTTATATGTGGAGTCTAACAAAACAAAACAAATGAATAAATAAACAAAAAGCAGAAACAGACCCATAAATAAAGAGAACAAACTGATGGGTGCCAGGGGGAGGGGAGTGGGGGAGATGGCAAAATGGGTGAAGGGGAGTGGGAGATACAGGCTTCCAGTTACGGAAGGAATCAATCACCAAGATAAAAGGTACTGCATAGGGAACATGGTCAATGGTACTGTAATGGTTGGTTGTGACACGTGGTAGCTACACTTGTGGTGAACATAGCATAATGTATAAACTCGACCCATCACTATGTTGCACACCTGAAACTAATGTAACATTGTGGGTCAACTATATTTTAATAAAAAAATAAAACATTTTAAAAACTCGAATTCAACCTCCTATCAGCTCACTCTGCCTCTCCCCACTCGGCTGTCATCTCTCCCAGCTTCCCGGAGAAGGACAACAGATCCATCTCTCTGACACACACTCTGCTCACGTCATTCCCAGGCTCTAGCTCTTCCAATGACCTCCCAGCTTCCCCACCGGATGAACAAGACCACCCACAGTTTAACCTTCCAGACCATCCATTCTTGTTTCCTCGCTGCCACCAAACCTTCGCACACGCACTCCCAGCTGGAATGCTTTCTACAATTCAATTCAGTAACATCTATTTAAATCTTTAAATCCTTTGCAGCTTGCCTCTCAGTTGAAGGCATAAATACACACAGAATGCAGGAATGAATGAGTGCCTCCTACGAGAGACTGGAATGAAAGGGAGCCGAGTGGGAGCTTACTGGGCACTGCAGAGGATATGAAGATTTGTATCACGTCCAAACATCTGAAAAAAAATGCATCCCAATTTCCAATCAAAATAAGTTACACACCTCTTGGGGAGAAATATACTATTAGAGGCTGAGTGCTGCCCATATCATTAAATAAGTATCTCTCAAAAGGCACATAAAACTTCATTGTTTTCTTCATTAAATATTAAACTCACTCTAAAAAATGACAACCACCCAACAGGAGTCAACTTATTTCATTACAGTTCAAATAACCTTTGATCTTTAACCTTCATCTGCATGTCTGTCTTATTTTTAAAGACAGATTCTTATCTGAAATGTTTGGGAATTTTGCTTTAAAGAAATAACTTAAATAAGATGAACTTACAAAGATCCTTCAAATTCCTTAATTCCCCCGGGGGTTAACTGTCTCACATGGCTCCTCTAAGTAATTATGAGAAGGATAGGGCTAAATACATCTCTTTACAAAGCATTCTGGAAGAAAATCCACAAGCTATTTGAGCAGTTCCAGGTAGCTCAAGATCTCTAGTGAAGATTTCTTCTTCTTTTAGTGAAAGACCTGTCATATCAAAATTCTCACCACTGTTCTAGAAGAGCAATGCAGTATTTGCCAAACACTATACAGGCCATCTAAGAATTATTTCACCATCTTCATATTAATCACCGCAGCATTCTCTAATTAACATTTGATTTAAGATCAATGAACAAGTACCACATGCCAGGAAATACATCTTAAATTCATCCTAGCCTGGCTTTAAAATGTGACAATATAAAATATGTGTTGTGTACTGCTTTATGATTAACAGAACTAAAAACAAATGAACACCTTTCTCGGCAACTCGTGGATGAAAGATTATAAAATCCTGGAAAACATACTGTTCCATTTTTCTCTATCCACCAAAAGTGGATAATAAACCTTAAACTATCAACATGGTGCATGGCGGGGGAGGGGGCGAGCGTCTATGCATACCGCATAAGGTAGTACCATAGTACCACTGTGAAGCTATTAGGTAGAGGGGAGAGGTGACTCTCTGTCTTCTGCCACCCTAAGAGTTCACAAAATGAAAGGAAAATTTACCCCTGTCAGTGAAGACATAAAGAGAAGACATGAGTGTTTCTCCTCTCCTAGAAGACAGATAGACACAGATGTTTTCAGGGGCTAGGTAGTTTTCATTGTGCTAGGAGTAATCCTAGCATCTCTTACTCAGTAGTCCTTTCGAGAAAATCCAAATAAAGTTATTTTAACTAGTCTCATGAGGATGTAATGCACACAACCTAAATGTTAACAGGAATAAAGGATAAATATTAACAAGTACTAGGATTTACTAGGATTAAAATAAACTTTCATGGTTACGAGCAAATAAATGGCTAATGCAATTAAGGATCCTACATGAGACTCCTCCATCAGACTGTGAGCTCCTTGAGGGCAAAGCCCTCTTCCTCGTATTTGATCCCCATTTCCTAGCATGGTAACTACATTTAGTAGAAGAGTAAACAATCCAATTTTCTTCTGAAGAAATAGTAATAAATCTATGAAATATCATACAAGTATTAAATCACTAAATCATAAAAGTATATATGCTGCTATTTAAATAAATATTACATAACAGCATTCTGATAATTTTAAAACATCATATGAACCACACAGATGATCCAATGTAGTCTTTTAAGACAGTTGAAAACATTCCCAATCTTTCTTCATTTGTTCCTTCAAAAAATATTTATTGAGCACCTACTGTGTACGGTGGACTCTGCTACTCTGGGAATATAAAGATGACTAGGACTTGTGTGATATCTACCTTCTCAGAATAGTCTGGTGGTTGCTAACAATTAAGCAAATGAATAATTATTGTACAATTGAGAAGTACTATAATAAAGATGACAGGAGGAGTGTAGAGAGGTTATAGAAGCAGACAGAAAGAGGCAGCACCTAACCCAGACTTAACAGGTCAGAGAATACTTTCCTCGAAGAAGCCACATTTATAACAGAGAAACAAAGAGGTTAGTGAGACTTTGCCAGGCAAAGTGAAGATCTCCTATAGAGGGGACAGCCCAGAGACAAGGCATGGAGGTAAGAAGAAGCATGGCTCTAGGTTACACAGAGCCCGTGGGAGCTGGGGCTGGACGGGAGGGGCAGGGACTGGTAAGGCCGGAAAGAGGAAGAGAAGTCCGATTAGGAAGGACCTCATAAGCTACACTGCGGAGTCGGGATTTTATTTGAAAAGCTGTATGCAGCTACTGTTTCTGAGACCTGGGTGGGGGAGGCCACCTCATCAGATCACACCTGTTATAATACAGTGACTGCATTTCATCAGTGGTTCTCAGAGCATGGTGCCAGGCTCAGCAGCCTCAGGAACCCCTGGGAATATGTTAGAAATAGAAACTCTTGGGCCCCACTGTACATCAGAATCAGAATCAGAAACTCTGGGGGTGGAGCCCAGAAATCTCTGCTGTTTTTTTTAAGAAGATTTTATTTATTTGAAAGAGAGAGAATGAGAGAGAGAGAGAGAGAGCACAAGCGGGGTAAGGGGCAGAGGGAGAGGGAGAAGCAGACTTCCCTGCTGAGCAGGGAGCCCGAAGTGGGGCTTGATCCCAGGACTGCGGGACCATGACCTGAGCTGAAGGCAGCCGCCCAACCAACTGAGTCACCCAGGCGCCCCAGAAATCTGTGTTTTAATAAACCTTCCAGGTGATTATGATGCACTGTACAGAGATGGTAACTGAGAATAGATGGGATAACCCAGAGAAGGTGTAACAGAGAAGAGAAGAGCGCCGAGGAGAGCCCTGGAGAGCACCGATGCTTAAGAGATGCGCAGAGGAAGTCAGAAGAATATGGGGCTGTGGAAGCCAAAGGCAGGCCCAAGCTGGGTCAAGGCAGTGAAGTCAGGTAAGTCAAGGACTGAGAAGCCCCTCTCTTAGATTCTGCTTGAGAAGGTAATGGGTGACTCTGGCAAGAACAGTCTTAGTGGGGTGGGGCTTGAAGTCTGACCGTGGTGGGTCAGAGACCAGATAGTAGCCTGAAGAGGCCAAGCGGCAAGGGAGGGTATTCTTAGGTTGGGGAAGACCTGACCATGTTCAGATGACAGTGAAGAGAAGCCAGCAGAGGGAACAGCTGGCAGGGTGAATGAGCTCTCTAAGGAGGTGGAAGGGGGTGTGACCCAGGAACTGGGTACACAGGGTCAGCCTTGTACAAAACCAGAGTCATAGCACGAGGCACCGTCACAGCCCGAGGAAGGCAAAGATGGGTGTGGGGACAGGTGTGCTGGGGAGAGAATTCTCGTCTGAGTACCTCTCCCTGTCAAACAAGAGGAAAGATCATCTGCTGAGACTGGGGGGTAGGAGGGTGGGGTAGTGCTCAGAGTCCAGATGTGGCTTCCATCAGAGGGGGCAACACTGAAAACTGGGAAATGAGCTGGGAGAGTGAATCTCTGGTCCCCAGGAGACAGGACGGGGCATAACCAGTCAGACAGAGGCAGTGGGGATAGAGGTAAATATACAGACTACAGAGATATTATGGAGGCAGAATTACCAGGAATTGTTGATGAGTATGTTACAGGAAGTAAGAGGAGCGTGTCTAGCTATGGAGGATTGGTCTAGACAGGGTGCAGAAGATGAATGGAAGGTGTCCATTCACTGACACAGTGAACAGGCTTCCTGATCTGTGAAAGGGGTAATATTACCTCCTTCACATATGGCCCTGGAAACGGTTGATGGGAAAATACATGTAAAGAGTGAGTCTGCTGCTTAAGGGAGTGCACAGCAAATGGTAGCCATTGAAATTATTTTGCTCTTACAAACATCTTGAATAGAATAAGCACTCATATTTGTTGGATGATGACTGAATGAATGAACAAATGAAAGAAGATGGATGTGAATAGAACAATATATTTCCGCCAAGGAGACTATGATAGTTATTTATCATAGCGGCTCTCTTACTGTTTATTTTGTGTTTATTTTTTCCATGAGATAGGTTTGCAGTATAGACGAGTACTTAAAGAAATGAATCATGGGGCACCTGGGTGGCTCAGTTGGTTAAGTGACTGCCTTCGGCTCAGGTCATGATCCTGGAGTCCCAGGATCAAGTCCCGCATCGGGCTCCCTGCTCAGTGGGGAGTCTGCTTCTCCCTCTGACCCTCCCCCCTCTCATGTGCTCTCTCTCTCTCATTCTCTCTCTCAAATAAGTAAATAAAATCTTAAAAAAGAATCATGGTATCTCTCCTTTACTTCGATCCCATCTCCTTGCCTGGGGGATACAATACATAATGCAACACTGTTCACTCATCCTAACACTCCTGACACACACCCGCAGGCACACCGGCTGCACGGCTTCCAGCCCCCTCCCACCCCGTTCCAGTCCTCCCCTCTCCACAGAGCCTTGTCCGCTCTGCTTGCTCTTCCTGGCTCTCCCCACCTTCCTTCCAGCTTCCAGTGTCTCTGCTGCGCCACACACCAGTCACCGGCCCCCCGGCTTAAACTCCTTCAAGGACTTCCCAGGGCTGCTTTCACTAGCACGCGCCCCTTTCCTTCCCTTCTTTTTCTTTTCATTTTTTTTGATTGCGATAAATATATAACATAAAACTTGCTGTTTCAACCATTTCAAGTGTATGATTCAGTGGCATTAGTTATATTCAGTGTTGTGCAACCATCACGACTATCTATTTCCAAAATGTTTTCATCACCTCCAAAAGAAGTTCTTTACCCATTAGGCAATAACTCCCTCTACCCCCAGCTTCTTCAATCTGCTGTCAAGGACAGGGACTACTGTCTGTCTTTATGCATTTGCCTATTCTGGAAATGTCATGTGAGTGGAATCATAGGGTATTTGTCCTTTTCTGTCTGACTTCCCTCACTTAGCATAATGTTTTCGAAGTTCACCATGTTGTAGCCTGCACCAGAACTTCACCTCTATTTTTATGGCTAGTATTCTGCTGCATGTACATACCATGTTTTGTTTATCCATTCATCTGTTGATGGACACTTGGGTTGTTTCCACCTTTTGGCGATTGTGAATAATAGGAACATTGGATGCTATGAGCACTGGCATACGTGTATTTGTTTGAGTTCCTATTTTCAACTCTTTTGGGTATATGCCTAGTTGTAGAATTACTGGGTCATACTAGCCTCCTGAGAAGCTCCTATGCCGCTTTTGATAAATATAAAAATCTCACACTTACCTGAAGACCCTGATGTGTTGCTTGCCCATCCCCCCTGCTGAACTCTCTCCCTTGAGAATCACTCCAGGCCTTAGCCCAGATGTTAAGACTGACTGCGGTCTGGCCCCTCTGTCTCCCGTTCCGAACTCCTCTCCCTCCTCTCCTATGCTCTGGCCATGGAGAATTTATGTGATTTACTGATGGCTATGCCTCTGTTCATTCCAACCCTGCCCTTTCTTTCTCTTTTATATACTCTTGCTGGAAGAAACTGCTCAAGTCCCTCTGGTCTCCCACGGCACCTGCTCTGCACCAAGAGGGCAAAAATTATCACCATTCTGAATTGTCCAAAAGGATAAAATCCACTTTGGTCGCTCTTGGCTCACACACCCTGCCATCCACCAAGCCTGCCCTGTATAAAGGCTCAAGAAAGTCTGAAAACAAAACTTCAAGGTCAAACAGACTATAGTGGGTTATCCAAAGGAAGTTTCATCTATTTAGTGTAACAAAATTCTAGTGTAAAAATGTGCTTTTAATCACTAAAACACTACGAAATAGCATATTCAACATTTCCTTTGGCTGCGAACATCTCAAGGAGAGGGATTACATCTAATTTAAACCTTCTTATTACAAAATATAACACATATAGAACAGTGCATAACATGAACGTGGCTTAATGAATTAATATGAGAAAAGCCAATGACCCACCTCCTAATTCAAGAACTAGAATATTGTCAGCCCCCCAGAAGCCTTCCATATGACCTTCCCCACAACAACCCCTTTCTTTCAGGCAACTATCTTTAAGAGGGTCTATTCTTTGAAAAATAACTAGTTCCATCCTAGTTAAGGCAACTAAAAGTTTATGAAAGAATAAAGCATATTTGTTGATGATATGCCATGAGATCCCGTGGCTGTTATGCATGGGACCTCATGGCATATCATCAACAAATGTGTTGGGTGGTAGTTGGGTGTTAGTGTGTCACAGATTGTATTTTACACCCTCTTCTGTTCCACCTACCAAAATAATTACAATTAATTTTAATTAAATGACATAGTTTAAGTCTTTGGTAATTTCACTTCAGCTTTCATAGAGTCCACTGGAAAAAAAAATCTATGGTTTGCTTATTTCTTTCCAAAAGACAGGATATAACAGCTCTGTGTGTACATGTGTGTGTATGTATGTGTATATATCAGCTGTATCAAAATACAATTCACATACCATACAAATAATGCATTTTAAGTATACAATCCAATGATTTCTAGTAGATGTTCAGAGTTGGACACAACCATCACCACAATCTATTTTTATACATTTCATCACCCCAAAAAGAAACCCCTTACCTATTAGCAGTCATTTCCCATCTCCCTCCAATCCCCTGACCCTAGGTAGACACCAATCTGTTTTCTGTCTCTATGGATTTTCCTATTCTGCACATTTTTATGTAGATGGAGTCCCGCAATATGTGATCTTTTGTGACTGGCTTTTCTCACTTCCAATGTTTTCAAGGTTCATCCGTGTTGTGGCACATCTTGGTAGTCCATCCTTTTTATTTCTCAATAATATTGCATTGTATGGATATACCACATTTTGTTTAACCATTCATCAGTTAATGGACATTTGTGGTTGGTTCTGTTTTCTGACTATTCTTAATGCTGCTGTGAACATTCATGTGCAAGTTTTTATACAGATGTGTGTTTTCACACTTGAAGGAATGAAAATTGCTGTTGTGCACGGTAACTCTGTTTAAGATCTGCCAGCCTGTTTTCCAAAGGAGCTGAACCATTTTCCATTCCTACCAGCGGCATATGAGGGTTCCAATTTTTTCCACATCATTGGTAACACTTGTTACTATCTGTCTTTTTGATGATCGCCACTGTAGCGAATGTGAAGTCGTATCTCATTGTGGTTTTGATTTACATTTCCCTGAGAGGTAATGATGTCCAGCATCTTTTCCTGTGCTTTTTGGCCAACTTGTGAAGTCTAACTCCTACCTCTGGGTTTTTCACAGATACCCTTTGCCAGATTGAGGAAGTCCTCCCGATTCCTAGTTTATTGAGTGCTTTTATAATGAATGAGTATTGCATTTTATCAAATGCTTTTCTGCCTTTATTGAGATGATCATGCAGTTCTTGACACCAGCTGTTTTTGTTGGTAAATAATTCTTCATACTTATGAAGTCTATGCAATCCTATAAATGTATAATGCATTTCATATTTTATTAAAGGGTTCAAATGTAAATTATTAATTATAAACCCTAAAAATTATGTCTACAACAAAAATTACGGAGAAGCATATCATCAATATGTTTATTTTCGAAGAAAATTTACTATGAAATCTATCTGGGGTCTTTTTTGAGTGGTAGAAACCATGGCGTGTATATGTGTTTTTCTTCTATCAGTCTAACTTGTGTGGTCCTACTTTTTCAAATAACATCTTGGCTACTTCTATTCTTTAGAACAGCAACCCAAATACACACTTAAAGTCTATGGAATACTCTGCATAAGCCCAAATTAAACACAATTTTCTATACATGAATATTTCAGAAAGCAATTCAAATAAAACATAAATGGTGTCAACCAGAGGATCTGTGTTCAACCATCAAACAACCAAATCCATACAATATGAAAGAGGACAACAAAAAGTAGTTACATCGATAGTCAAATATACATCAGTCAGGTGGTTTTTAGTAAAATCTGTGGACAACCTTTTATATCAGTTAACTACCTTCTAATATCTCACAAAATCATTTAGAACAATAGGCGTTGTCTCCATGATGACACATAGTCGTTTTGTCAAAATACGTGTACACAGATAATGAAACATTCCGTCCCTTGTAAAATTCAAGGTCTAACTTCGAACGCCATATACTGTGCAGAAATGCCTGAAAGATGCTAGAAACATGGAAAGGATATAGATCAGTACAAAGTAACACACCTCCAAACCCTAACTAATGTACATGTTGAAGGTCTGGAGACTATACCGGTTCACAGGGCTGGTGCCAGCTAGAGAAGTGCCTAGAATTACAGGATCAGAGAAAGGCTTGGCGAACATATGTTCCACCATGTCAGAAGAGAAACGTGTTGAAAGCAGCTCTCATCCTGTGAGATCTTATGAAAAGAAAGCCTGAATAACATTAAGAACATTTCTGCTGTTTATCCTCAAGGTTCATATTCAACCAATGAGTCTTAAAATACAATGAAGCAAAAAAAAGGCACCATGATATTAAGGTAATTTCGAAAATATCATCTAAAACCAATTTGGGGGGCAAATTCTACCTGCAAGGTGTTAACTAAATCACATACTTTCTAAAAAAAAAAAAATGCTGCTACATCATTTACTTAGTTGTGTATTGTGTATCCCCACCCTAACCTACTAAGACACAAACTACTAAAAATTCAGATTTTTTTGGTTCCTATTTAATTATCCTGAGATTTCCAACACTGCATGTGTTGCCAGAATTGTAATTTAACTCTTTTGGATGCAAAACAAGCAGAGGTGCTTACAAAATTATAGATCTCTACAGGCACAGGGTCTGCGTCCTGGGCAAAGGAACCACTTCTTCACCCCAGCAATCAGGATCCTGATTCACTGGGATTGCACCACACGAAATGCAGTAGCCAAAAGGGACTCTTCTTCCACAAAACACTGCACTAATTCTCCAGCATTCAGCTTTTCCACTTGAATGGAATAAAAACCCTTTTGAGAACAACAATTACAATCCCCCCATTTTTTCTCAGGCGCACTATTGGACTTCTTAGTGCATGCACAATGCAAATAAGGCAAGCTTCCTTTCACAGAGTGATTAATATGCAAAGACAGCCTGCTTTTTTAGTAGGATGTGAAGAACCACCAACAAGCTTTTCTAAACCCAGAGGTTTCTACAATTATTTCCACTGTTTATTTTTAAACAGAAGATTACACAATAACACCAAGCGCTTTAGCTCCAGATTGCCAATATTTTGTAAACAATGACAAGTTAGATTTTTAAACCCTTTGTATCATATTTAAAGCTATGGTCAACTATCAATTCTAATATGTTAACTTTTTCCCAAATCTAGGAAACTCAACTTGTATGAAGCAAGGTTCAAGCTCTACTTTCTTTTTAAGAAACTACACTCCATTTTTAATACTGAATGATCTGTCTGGCATGTGCCTTTAGAAAGCTTGTCACTCTTAAAATTTACTATAAATTCCAAAATAAGACTAAGAAATTACATTGTTATGGTACTCCCTCCGGCTTATATGTACCTTTATAAACCTTGTGACTTTTCCAAATTATTGTTAAATTCAACATAAGGTTGTGTTTTGATAGAAAATTGAATGAAATCTGTTTAGTAAAGTAATGCTACAAAGAAAATGGAATCTTTGCACTAGAAATGATGTCCCTGTGACATTGAATCTCCGTAAAATAATTTAAGAAGCATTTCCAATCACACGTTTCCTTGGTGATTTTTTTACCAAAATCTCCAAGAAAATGTAAAGCTACTGGATAGGACGTTAATAAACACCTCGCTTGTTACATTATTCTTGTTTTTGCCTAACTCCACCTACAAAGTCTCATGAAGAGGTTCTAATCATACAACTGCCCGACTTTTCCATCTAATGTTCTAAACAAACAAACAAAAAAATCATCGACTCAAACATTTTGCTCTAGATACGAATTTTTTAATCCACGTATTAAACATAAAATGTAAATTTGATTTTTATGTTCTTCTTAAAGAAATCCTCTATAGCGATAAGACATCTTTAAGATGTCACATATGGATGAGACAACTTCAAATTTAATTTCAGTGAAAATATTTCGAAAACAGATGTAAGTCAATAGTGATTTTGGCTTACACCAAACCCATCTTCTTGCCAGCAGCCCTTGGTCCCAGGACATGTGACTGTCTGTGAATGAGGAGCTGATCATGACATCTGCATATCATCAGTTTCTGCCCCCCAGGAAAATTACTGCCATCATTTCAGGGACATCGGTAAATCATTCAAGATATTTTTGTTTCCCTGTGAAGTTCTAGAGTCCAACCAGTGCAAGTCACTTACACACCTGGGTTCTCCAGACAGCATGAGATACATAACCAGCCCCAAATGTAATGCCGCCACATTCACTGTAGGCTTACATGGCTTTCTTTTGTAACAACTTTTAAATTCTAAAGGAAGAAATTCGTAACAAAAGAGAAAAAGAACTGATATATTTGTTCTAGTCCCTAATAAGTAAAACAGATGAAAGTGAAGACTAAATTAATAATGGAACTCATCATTTAAAATCTCTCACGCTGAGTTCGCTAAAAGAATGTAATTTTAAACTCACTTATCACAAAAAAACTTTAATATTTAGAAATGCATACATAAATTGTTGAAATGATTACCCATATTTATGTTTTCTGAAATGTCCCCCACTATGCATTTATTGTTATTGTATTTAAAGTAATTTAACTGTCTGACTTTGTGATAGCTATTCTCTTCATATTGCACAGGGCAGCAGAAATATAACACAGAATAATGTATTGATTTACCTCCCAGGGACTTCAAAAGGGTCTGTCGTGAATATCTCTAGAACACCAAATAATAAATGATTATTTGGGTTTCTTATTTAGACACAAAATTACACTTAGATACCCAAATCAATTAATGTGCAAAATGTTTATCTTCCAAAAAAAAAAAATCCCTGTATCTAACTTAGCTGTGAAGAAGTATTTATAAACAATAAAAATATTCTTTTTATGAGAGGGGAGGAAGGGGAATGAGCTGCCTGCATGAACAGTTATCTTAATTGAGTCTGACCAATAATTTAAATTCTGATTCCAAAGCCAATTTAGCTCAAAATGACCTCAAATTGTAATCTAGGGCAGTTAACAGACTCCCTTTCAATCTCTTATCTTCAAAGAATACCACACGATGTCTCTTTTTTGCTTCATTATGACAGATGGCTTTCTCTAATGAAAATTTTAAATTTTAAACATGTCACGTGTAACTTTAACTTACATACACAAAAGGGGAAAATCAGAGAAAGGAATACACAACTCTTAGTTATCTTCTTCTGATATTTCAAGGTTGTTTCTGGTGTCATTCCAAAGGAATAACTCTTATAAATGTAACCAAAAACAATTTAGAAAGTGATCTACAATTTTTTTACAAAGCTACCGAAAGCATCCATCTTGTATCTCCAACTTGCAGCCCAACTACATGGAACACTGGAGTTATTCCATAAATACTGGATTAAGTGAATGTTTCTAATAAATGTTCCTGCTACCCAACAAGGCTGGGACACAGCCATTTGCAAATGTGTTCATGAAACTGCTCTTATTTTGGTTCACAGCATGCCTGCCAAGCCCTGTCTTTATATCCAAGAAATGTGGAATCTCAGGCCACCCACCCTGGAATCTTTTGAGGACTTCTTAGTGGTGAAAAGATTCTTCAACACAGAATAGGTTCTTCACAACTGGCCCTAACTCCCTGAGTTGTCAATCCCCTTGAAGTTAAGATGCACATTCTTAGGTCTTTGCTTCTGATGCACCCCTGGCACGTTTGCCTTTTCCTTTAGGAATTCTGCAAGCTTCTTTAAATCTCAAAAATTCCATACTAAAATATGTGAGATGAAAGATTTCAAGTGTGTGTTCTGGCTTAGAGCAATTATGAACCCCAAGAGAGACAGGTCATCAGAGGGTTCTCACAGTCTCCTTTAAAATGAAAGCTAACAACCCTTCTCATGCCACCACTCCCTCTCATACCACTGACTGCAACTGAACACACATGCACCCAACTGTAAGCCACAGGAGGGTGGGGGCCAGGTATCTCTTCTCCCATCCTGAATTCTTCTTCACTCCAGCAAGAGACTGAATTTTTATTAGCTGGAGAGGTTAAATCCCAGGGAATCTGCTCTTGGGGATGCCAGACATTGTTGAGGGCAGAAATGCCTAACTGAAAAGAGATCCAGTGAAATCTCAACTAGTGGATAAAAAACTCCCAAACCATTCAGCTCAGAGTAAGACAAAAGTTAAACTTAAACCCCACAGGCTGCAAAATACTGGACTCTCTTAAACTGACCAGCTCAAGAGGAAATGTAGATACTGAGTGGATGTGGACATCCCCCACCCAATGGATCAACCTCAGTGAAGCCCACCCACCCAGAGATTCCCCACAGCTTTTCAGTGTCTCACTCCCAATTACTAATAGACAGCTAAGGATCATTATAATTTAAGAAATGAAATGGAACAATATGAAACACAAGAGGAGATATAGAACAGACAATAAAGGGGAATTCAGAGGATAAAGAGAGAATACAGCAAGCAAGAAAATTTGTCTAAGATACTCAAGAGATACAAAAGATGCTCAGACAATAAAACAGAACTCTTAGACATTAAAAATGTTAGCAAAATAGAAAATTCAATATAAAATGGGCAAGAAGCTGATAAAACCTCCCAGAAGGTAAAGTGTGGAGGGTTGGAGGAACAAAGAAATGAATGATACGAGAGAGAAGACCAAAAAAAAAAAAAAAAAAAAAAAAAAAAAAAGAGCAATCTAACTTCTGAATAAGAGCTCCAGAAAAAAGAGAGAGAAAACAGAGGTATGAAATATCAGATAAATAACGTAGGAACATTTCCCAGCACAGAAAAACATGAATTTCCACACCAAAATGGCCCACTGAGAATCTACCCCCATAAATAAAAACAGACCTACAACAAGGCATAGCATTGTGAAATTTCAGAATACTGTAGACAAAGGGAAGATCTTCTAGAGGAGAAATAAACAACTTTCATACAAAATATCAGAAATCAGAAGGCACTAGACTTTACAAATGCAACAGTGAAAGCTAGAAAATGTGGAGCAACACCTTCAAAATTCTTGGAGACAACAATTTCCAATCTAGAGAATTGTATACCAGGCAAATATAAATTAACTGCTGCAAGCCTGGAAAATCAACAGTCAAGATTGAAGAATGAGAGTAAGGTCTAGGATATATGTCCCCTGGAGATGAAAGAAAATAGCCATGTTTGAACAATGTGAGAGGGAATTTACACATCAGTCTGAGAACTGGACAATGAATTAGTGATAGGTATACAGAAAACCATGCAAAGGAAAACTGATGCCATCATAAACTTCAGGAAAGACAGAAAGATATAAGAAAGAAAATAAAATCACATAATTGCTCAAGGCTCAGCTGTGAATGATATTTACATGGTCATAGTAATGTAAACATTAAATATTGTTTAAATCAAAAATAGAAAAATTATCATATTGGGAAGTCAGGGTAAAGGAAATAAAGGGGTGGGGAGTGTGTAAGAGGAAAACATCAATAAATAATACCTAAAACTGAAAAAGTAAGAAAGTATAAATATGGAGATTAAAAACATATAGAAACAACTAAATGAGTAGAAAGTGGTTGCATCAGGGGAGTCAAAATCAGAGGTGGGATGGAGAGGGAGGGGTAAGAAGGGGTAGTAAGAGTTAGGGCAGGGGACTAATGTTTTGTGTTTCAAGTTTTATTAAATGATTTAACTTTCTAAACAATGTGGACATGACATTTAAAATTTAAAATGTAAATTTAAATTTTAAGAAAAAAATAAATTTAAAAAAGGGAAGAATGACAACCAATGAATTCCAATTACTTGAATAGTTAGGATCTTTAATCTCAATATATACTAACTATAAGTAGAGAAGAGAGAAACTGGCTGACACAACTTCTCTTAATGGAAATTAAATAGCTATGGAATTCAAACCAAGCTGAGAAGCTATATTTAACAAGGTCAGTCTATAAGAATGAAATATGAAATCTCCTTTGTCCTAAATCCTTGGGGATTAGAATGTCTCATGATTGAATTTTCCATATGAGTAACACTATTTATATTACCTCTTTCATTCCAATTTACCATTGGTGAAAGCAATGGTATCTACATTTATGTTTGTTTTATGTTTGCAACTATATGGAAACTTCTTGAAATCATACCTCCTTCAGTACCTAGCACAGAGCTGAACACGAAAGACACACGCTCCATAAACTAATCCATATGTGTCACCTGTTGCTTGAATGGGCCATAGTTGGCTCTTCCAAATGAGGTTTAATTATGAACACCCATTATTTATGCTGCACTGTGTTACAGACAATCCCTTGGCATTTTGTGATATATAGAGCTTTCTTTTCAATTGAATACTAAATGGCTAAGACTGATATGTTTTTTTGTGTGTTCTTGAATCTGTTTTTCATAATTTTTCTGTCCATTCAAGTTATTACATCTTACTATCAGTGTACCTGTACCTAGTAGTCATGTTTCCTTGATTCTAATCTGCCTAAGAGCCCTTCTAAACGTGGTAGAAGCCAGGAAATTAATTAAGAATATATGTACTCTTTCTGGGGGAAAAAAAAAAAAAGGTTAAAGGGCTTCCCTATCAGTCAAGTGCATACAATTAAATGCACGGACTTTGGGTTATCTATTTTGACTAATCAGAGGTGTCTTTCCCTCACCTCTTCATTTTTTCCCTTATTCTTCATGCTTCATGTTCCAAAGATTTCAGGTTGCCAGACAAATGACTTCCAGATTAATGAAGTGTCACCAATATGATCTTTAGCAGCAACCATTATTTAAGTACACTAAATTTTATGGCTCTACCATTATGGTGAATTGACAGGTTTAATATTAACCCTATGCAAATAGAAAGGAGAATCTATATAAACCAATTTATTTTTAAAAATTCTACTTTAAGACCTACTAGACTTTGGAGTTGAAACAGCTAAGCCATCAGCCATGGTGTTTCTAACTCAACTGCAATTCATGGTGATCCTGAACTCTCAGAGAATGAAAACTAAGTGGGAAAAAAATGTGATTCTAATTATAATCAATATTTAAATCCAACACTAATTGTATACCCCTTTACTGTGAACTTTAACAGAAAAAGGGAAAATGGGAAAAAAAATGACTGAGCTTACTATGTGCCAGACAGTTGCATAAATTACCTCATTTCATCCTCACAATAACCCTATTAGGGGGGTATTATTATTCCTGTTTCACAGGGAAATAAACTGAGCGTCAGAGAGATAAAATAACTGACTCAAGGTCATGGAAAGCAGGAGAGCCACCCTACAAAATGCCAATTTTATGTCAAAGGCCCCCGAGGTGCCCCCTACAGAATGCATTGCTCTACCGCAACAAAAGAAGATACTAAATTAAGAAAGGAACATAATTTGTACTATAACTCAGATCAAAGAGCTTGCACTGGTTTCGCATCTTCTCATGCTCCTGACAGCAGAGACCAAGTTGTGCCCTGACTCCAGTTCTCGTACAGCAACTGCAGCTTATCTAGTGATTGGCAGCACCTCACACAGACAGAGGGACAATCGCAGAAGCACTCTGATAAAAGAACATCAGTAGTCAGTCACGCCCATGTCCACTCTTTTGCCGATCTAATAAAAACAACGTATCCAATCTGTGACACACTGAACAAACTTCAAAAGATTTTGCTATCAACAAATCTTTTTTAAAGGTGTAGAATAAAGGTATGAATATCATGGGCAATGATGCAAAGAAAACAAAATTGTCTAAAATTTGTCACCTGCCATGATAAATGAAATCCCTGGGGAGAAAACCCTCTTAACATTATTCACTTCCTCTCAGATGAACCCATCCCATTGTCCTTTGCAAGGTCTGTTCATCGCCAGGGTCTTTTCTTTTGTGCAGATACAAGTGCCTAGATGGCCCCCAGTGTGAAGCCTTCCCCCATCCCAACAGCCCATTCTTCCCTTCTTAGTGGTCCAGTATCCTGGATATCAGCTCCTCCTCAGTCTTTAACTCTGAGAATGTGAATTTCACTATCCAGCTAAAATTCTCTAAGATCCCCCACTCTCCTATGAAACAAATCCAAAGTTTCTACTTGTGCCTCATCTTCCTGACACATATAACCCATATTACGTACTACTGCCCTCTTTTTAATACAGTATTTGTTTTGTAATCCAAATATAAAGCAATATATGCTCATTAGAGAAAACTCAAATGGTATAAAAAAATGTCTTTTTCCAGCCGTAGGAAGTGAAAGGAATTTTTAAAAAACAGAATCGGTATTATATATACTATTTGTTTCCAACTTCTGTCCACTTAACATCATTCTTCTCTAAGTGAGACATTCACAGCACTAGGCTCTGGTTCCCCCCTTTTGTTCAATACTGCCTTCCAAATTATAGACAAGATGCCATTCTAAACGCTACGTAAATACTACAACATAAACACTTCTGGGTGTGATGAAGATTCTATAATGCACTGATTGTAACCCACGGTATTTTCTTTCCACTGAAAAGGGATAAAAATATAGACTTCTATGACCCCTCAGTCTTCTTGGTCCCCTTGGATGGGCTCCCCGCAGCTTCCTCTCAAACATGGAACAGGTAAACTACCTCATCCATGCTTCCCCTGTGCAAAGCAAAATCCTTCCTACAAAGCCTCCAGCTCTCACCACGCTGGGGAGAGTTCTCCAACCACCCCTGTTGCCCAGGTAATCTTCACTCTGCCTCTGAAACCTTAGCCACATATCTGGCTTTAGATGCTACCTGGTATTCCCAGTTGTCTTTCCACTCTCCACTAGAGAGTAGGCTTTCCAAGGTCAAGGTATTGTACAGTTGAGTTTGGGAGCTTTGCTTTACACCTGCAGCCAACAGACTGCATAGATACTCAGTAAGTATTTCTGCTGTCACCGCTTCTCCCTCTGCCCCAAACCCATTAGATCTCTGCCCTACACCTTCTCTGCACCACAAATTGATTTAGCCTCTGTCTAGTCCCATAATATTTATGACATTATTTTGATCTGAGCCATAAGTAAATGTTTCCCATCACAACTGGGTCAACAAAAGTTCCACAAAATAACACCTAACCCTTGCTACGTAAGATACACATACTCTCTTCTCCATTCTATTCCATTTCCTCTTTCCTCCACTTTCCCCCTCCCTCCTTCCTTCCTTTCCTTCTTTTTCTTCTTTTCTTAGTGCTGGTGGAAGTTTATTAAATAGATATCACCACCAACAGTTAAAAAATACTGACCTAGAAGGTAAGATACCAAGGTGCCCAATTTTTTTCTAAAACCTCACGTGTTTTTAACTGAGCTCCATCTTTCATTCAAGGTAGCCCCTTCCTCAGTCTTCCCACCACGCTGACAATTCCATGATTTCATTCCCTCGGGTTTGCGACTTAAAATTTTTTCTCTGTCCCAGTCACTTCCCATTTGGGACCTACCACCTACCCCAGCTGTTGCTTTGTCATCTCTAACACCTCAGCCGGGTGCCTCTTTGTCCTTATCCAAAACCACTACAAGTGTATCTTTCCAAGATTATCTGTTTTACAAACTATATCACCGTTGGAGTCCCTTAACAAGCCCCTCCGGAACCATAAAAATTTGATTTTTATAAAATGTCCTAAAATTTTATTTTTGTGTAGCAAAAATCCTTTTCCTAACCCACTATTTTGTCCAGCCACTAGAGTGGCTGCTGCAGAAGCAAACACCCCCTCCAAGTACTGAGCGATCCCCAGTAGTCTGCTCCTACTTCTCTCCCGGCTAATTCATGGCTAGCATCAAACACACAGCCTGGCACAGCACTTGTTCACGTGCTATCACTGAATATATCCTGGAAAGTTTCAGAAAAAAATTTCTCCGACATCCCTCTCCTTTTCTAGCACTTCACATTTTAGTCAGACCTGACCCAAGAGCCAGTCTGCTTTCACTGCTCTTCACGACCAGTTCTCTGGCTAGACTCCTCCTGTCTACAGAGAAATGGGTCCTCCCTCTCCCTATCTGTCCTCACGCCCGTGGGGGTCCACATCCATCGCTATAGCTAGTCCACACCCTCTTTACACATTAAAACTAGCTGAGATGCTTTTTTGTCTCACTTAATAATTCTTAAAATTAATATCTGCCTTCTTTTAGGCACTGAATCATACAGTACCTCTCATGATTTCCTGTCTGAACTGTTTCCTCCCCCCCATCTGAAAGCCTCTGCAGGACTGGTATAGTATTCTTCCATTTATTTTGTTTTCCCCCTCAGCCTTCAGCACAGAACTTTGCATATCATATTCCCACAACATGTATTTTGTAAACATTTCAAAGAAAACCTCCATTCAAGATGAACTTTTTTAAAAAAAAATAAAGTGTGGCCTTTATTTATTTATTTATTTTTAGAGAGAGAGTGTGTGTGTGAGAGAGAGGGCAGAAGGACAGGGAGGAATCTTAAGTTGGTTCCCTGCCCAGCGCAGAGCCCCATGCGGGGCTCGATCTCACAGCCCTGAGATCGTGACCTGAGCAGAAATCAAGAATCAGACACTTAACTGCAGGTCCTGAAGTGCGACGATGTGCAGAACGTCACCTACAGTGAGTGGACTCAACCTAGACCTGTCAGACCCCAAAGCTCTTGGTTCGCCCCTCCACAGTATCACTCCTCCCTCACTTCTGGCAGATGACAAGCAAATTCACATTCTGTGCTATGTGTATTCAAATTATCCTCAGTTAGGAACATGATGACATGCAGCCAACCAATGCAGGTTATGGTCCCAGCCTCACGCGTGTAAGTCACTTAGCCCTTCTCAGCCCCAGCTTCTATATCAAGACCTAACCAAGTGTGGCCTTACAGAGCTTTCCCACCCCCAGTCTCTGGCTACTTCTCCCCAAGTCCCCACACACTGTTCCCTCAGCATCGCTGTGTGTATTCATCTCTCAATACCTGAATCACCTCTTCTTCCTGCTCGATGGACTGAAGGCAAACTCATGCCCCACACCCAACTCAAGGGAGTCCCAAGCAGAGTTAATTGCTTCCTTCCTTGTGCTCCAATGGCATCTGATCCACGTCTCTATTTATAGGTAGAGTAGGTCTGTCTCCCACATAAACTCTAGAGGCAGAAGCATAGCTTACCTGACTTTATAATCTGAAACCCAGAACAATTCCTGAAGCAACCTGACCTCGAGATTTCAGGAAATTTTGCTGAATTAAGTAATTCAAGAATGTTTGTTGTGATTCCCTGCTTGTTGAATTAAGCAATCAACCATGCCTTAAATGAGAATGCCATCTGTCCTTCCTATTTCACAGAGCCCTTTAAATGTCACCTCCTCAACCCACCCCAACCACGCAAAGGTGGTTCCCCCCAATAATCTTTCATGGAGGCCTGTTCCTTTCCTGAGCTTTTATCAGGACATGGGGTTATAAATATACATGTGTGTTACTTGTTTAACGTCTGTATTCCTCCACACTTAGACTGGAAAATCCATGAAGACAGAGATGATACATGTTTACCACTGGAGTCTCAGAGCGCAGCACTTGATAAATGTTTAGTGAACAGGGTGCCTGGGTGGCTCAGATGGTTGAGCATCTGCCTTCGGCTCAGGTCATGATCCCGGAGTCCTGGGATCGAGTCCCGCATCGGGCTCCCTGCTCCTTGGGAGCCTGCTTCACCCTCTGCCTCTCTCTCTCTCTCTCCCTCTCTCTGTCTCTCATGAATAAATAAAAAAAGTCTTTAAAAAAATGTTTAGTGAACAAATGATATGAAGATTAAATGATATAATAAGGCATATCAAAACTCGGGGATTGGATAATGATGATCAAGACACAATTATGTGGATTATTGATGCAGTTTCTCTCCTCTTAGATAGCTGACACAAAATCTGAGTCTCTTCTCCAATACAGCATATGCCTTAGAGTTGGCAAATCTGCTTCCTGCCCTGCCAGTAGGGCACTTATGTCTGACTCATTTGAATAATAACAGCAATTACTTTATTTTATTCCAGATACTAATTTACAAAAATATAAGCAGTGAGAAGTATTAAATCACCTCAGGCCTCACTTAAGATTTTCTATAAAATAAAGGTCAAATAGCTTCTTTTTTCCAAAAATAATTTTGATTTTGATGTATGGTTCTGATCTTCAAAGCACAAAACAACCTTTATGAGATACATGCTTAACAAACCTGAACGATTAGCCTCTATTCTCAAGCAAGTGGACCCAAGCAGACCGAGACATCGTTGCTAACACTGGGTCAGATGTCTGCAGGACCCCCACATTGCATGGGCTCCTTCCAAGGCTCTGTGGGATGGGAACCTGCCCATGTGTTCTCATGTGCGTTTATCTTCTACATTTTGCAGAAGCAATAATTTTGTATTTTCCTTAAAGAGGGGCCTCCAAATTGTACATCCTTCAGGCCCCATGAAGCCCAGATCAACCCTTGTACTAATGGCTTTCAACCTTATAATGAGATCGCTTTTCTCTCTCTAGCATATTCACAACCACGATGACAGTGCAGGCGTATTTAACAAGATTTTTTTAAAAGTCAAGTTCTAATCATTGCAGAAGTCATGTTCTCATAATATCCTTTTATATGTCCTTCTGAAAAAAGCACTATGTCCGAATACTATTTTTTTCTAGATCCAGATACCTCTCTCTTTCTCATTAATAAACAGAGCCTGCACACACTAAAGTCCTGTGATCTCTAAAACATTCACAACTCTAACATGGAGGCATTACTAATTTTTCCATTTTGCAGAAGGGGAAGTTGAAGCTTAGGGAAGTTAAATGACCCGAGTAAGATTGGACAGTGAATCAGGGATACGTGTGGCCGGACTTTCAACCTGGGACTGTGGGCCACTCTTAATCTCTATGCAGTCCTACCCTCCAGCTTCCTTGACAGCAGAAAGTATGTCTTCTCAGTCCTGTGTAATTCCCCCCAGAGCTGATGATAAAAAGCTGGCACTTTATTTGATCAACTGTTTAAGAGAATACCAAATGTAACACAATCTCAAACACTGTGACATTACTATGGATATTCCTAAATGATGAGGTAATCAGATACCAAAGGCTTCTTGCATGTGCTCTCAGGACTGACACAGACAGAAAACAGGGCCAGATGTTGCCAGTGTTTGCAACTACAAATCAGAGAGTCCTGGGTGAGAACAGAGAGTACAGTACAGGTTACATGGAAGCCTTTCAAGTCCCATCAGCGATGTAGCCTTTGAATCCAAAGGAAAACATATTTACAACTACCTGGGAGAAAAGGAATGCACAATAGTTTTGTTAAAACCTTTTTTTTCAAAAACACGTACCCAAGACAGAGCAAATGGCTTATCCTTCGGTGTAGTCCTCTGAGCCTCCTCGCTTCTTGGAAGCTAAATTAACACTGCAGGAAGGGAGCACTGTGTCATCCTACCTGAAAACAGTTTAACTCCATGGCTGCGTGTAGACGCGGCCTAAAAGCGTCTTAACTATAATGTATTGAGACTGCCTGAAAGGCTGCCATTTGGCACCCAGACCGACATCAAAAGGCAGTGCTCCTAATGAGCGTCTTCAGCTGAGAGACAGCATTTCAACACGGTGAAATGAAAGGGAATAATGGCACCACTGGCAACACCAAATAATTTACATCAGCAAATGGTTTTAAGGTTTGGCACCAAGAGTTAATATTAATAACGGAAAGGGCTAAAGGCGACATGACTGTGACCTTCAGATGGACTTCTGGATTTTACTGCCCTACAGTAGTGAGCACATCTACCTGTACTATGGATTACAGGCTTGCCAGGGTTGTTTCCTCACAGTAAAAACTCTGGGCCTCGTAGACACCTAATCCTTAGCATTCAGAGGGATCCCTGGGCATCTCCTTCTTGCTAAGAGGCTGTCTCTTACAGTATTGCTCAGAGACCTACGATTTTAAGACATGTATAAAATGCTCTTCTGAATTTTACTCATTTCTTCTTTTTTAACTGAAGGAATCTTAACTAGTCTTTTTTATTTCAAAAGTCAAGTAGTCACTAAGACTACATAGCCAGTTGATTCGTGGTTCCAGTTTAGTCTAATTTGCAACCCATTTTTAAGACTAGTAAAACACTTTGTAATTTGCTGCCATTTCTTTTAAAGTTCCAGATGTTTCTTAGCCTATATATTTGTTAGATCACTAAACTGAGGAATTATCAGTTATGGGAGCTACATTGAAGTATTTATCTTGGCACCATAAAACATTTGTGTGCTCCAAAACTCAATACTTCAATAGTACAGGAGAGCCCTTTCCCAACGCCTTTGTCTCCTCTCAGGCTGTCTGTTCCCGGAAGACTGACGGCGGCAGGTGCGGTCCCTTCCTCTCCCCTCCCTGCCCATTGGTTCTGCTCCCCATCACCATAAACCCAAGATTGGCAGGGAAAGTTCAAGCCGTTCTTTAGCAACAGGTAGTCAGTCACTTATTTGGCACGAAGGCAGGAAGGACTGTCTGTACAATCTCTTTGGAGGTCTGCCGGTAGCACTGAAGTCACTTTCTGTCTGGAGAGCTGCCACAGTCCCTTAACACTGAAGATGTAAATATGGGGGGTTCATAAGACTCATTTTAAATAGAGGCTTTGTCATCTTAAAAAAATTAAGTGGTTGGATCAGAAATTCCAAAGTCCACATTTCAAGCAGTGTAAAGTTTACAAGACGCTGTCTATAATTTAAGAAACTGAGTTCTGTAGCAAACAAAAACATCTGTCATGCCTAAAGATTAGGCTTTGAATGAGAAAATGGTGCTATTTATTTTGAAAGGCAATTAAGACCTTGTTCCCTGTGACAGAAAAATATAGATACAGATTACTTACATTAAATTACATATTACTGATCTGAGGTAGTCAATTAATGATGAATGTATGCCAAAGAGAAGTGCTATGCAAAACTCAGAATTGTGGGGCTGCGTGTGAGTAATTGCTCCCTCTTATCTTTGCCTTGAGTAAGCACCCACAGCCGGTGCGAACAGCACACCCGTACCATAATTTTTGAGTTTGGGAGCATTTTTGCAAACAATTACTGCCTTAATTCTTGTACTATCGAGCTCAAAAAATAGTCACCAGTTAAATCAACAAATCCTTAATCAATTAGCACAGAGACTTGGATAAACCTTCTTTATTGAACAAGAACATGCCCTGCTATTCCAGTGTTATTTTTTAAAAAATAGACCCTGGGTAAATGTCATCAAGTTCAAGCTGCTGGGGGAAGAAGGGGGAAGCTCCTCGAAAAACTGACTTTAAAAAAAAATGTAAATTGTTGGACTAATGAAAACAGCGTGATTGGTAGATCTCTGGAACCTCCACAGCAGGAATAGTCATTCAAAAACTATTAGATAAAGGACAGGCCACACTTCCATAATATCTGGATTATAGTCTGTGTTTAACTGTTGAATTTTAAATAAATTCTGCATTATTTTCAGTATTTTAGCATATGCTAATATTTGTTGAAAGAAAATTAACTCTTTGGTTTTGGGATAGAGTAATGGAAGTTTTCCCACATTCTTTAATACGGCTATATTACATTCAGTTACAGCTTTGTTCATAAACACACATTTTCGATCTTAAAATGAAAATCAACAAAAAAATACAGCTCAGCATGGCTGTACTCACAGCGAACTTGGCTGAAACACCTCTTGATAATTCATTTTGTGAGGAGGATGATGGATACTTATATACATGCTAGTGGGCTTTTGTAAGGTAGCAAAGGTGCCCTTTTGTCCTTAATCCAGTGCTATCTTGGTAGAAAACCAGTCCTATTCATTCCTTTACTCTGGCAAGTAAAATTGGCAAAGGACTGTAAAATTGTCAAAGAAACGTATGACTTAACCATTCCAGATCATTCAAGTAATTTTTCCACAAAACATCCAAAATTGCTGCTAGAATAGACTCAAATTTGCTATGTAATTCCACAACGTTGCCCTTTATTCCTAAAGAGCAAAAGACACCAAAATGAGAGGGGCTGCAGACCTCATTCATAGGGTGTTAACAAGGTCAGCAAACCTTGTATCTAAATTTTCAGATGCACTGTGTGGAGTGCAGAGACTGAACTACCATTGTCCCTGGAGATGATACAACACTTGAGGCCAAGATAATAACTGTTATTATTACTATTATAATTATAGTAATAATTATTACTATGTATACACACGTACATGTATGTGTGTGTATGTAATATTGTTTTTATTCTCGCCCTGACCCTTCGACCTGAAGTCTTCAATTTTTTTAAACGACTGTATTATTAACACTTTAATGGAAAATTATTTCTGTTTGGAAAACCGTTCAACTTCTTTCTTTTGTTAAGCAACCACGTATGCGTTTCAGGTTCTGCCTTGCCCCATCCTCACGGTTCCAGGGCCGGGACGGAGGCCGCTTTCCTTCCAGGGAACACTGGTACGAATGCCACCCTTGCCTGGGCAGCCACCAGACCCCAATCCGGGACTCCCTGGGCGTGTACCAGCTTGGGACTGCCTTCAAATCCGAACACCGAAGGTTACACCCGTCACGGCGGTGGAAAGGTAGGCCGGCGATCCCCCCGGAGCCCCCCAGAGACCAGGTCTCCGTGGCCACGCCCCCACCTCGAGGGGAGGCGGTCCCATAAATGCACGGTCCCGGGAGGGCAGGTCGCGCGCGGAGACCCCCGCCGGCACGACGCAAAAGGAACGCCCGGGGCGGCTCCGGCCAGGTGGCGGCGGGACCCAGCGATCTGCTCACTGGGGCTTGGCCGCAGCTGGGGGCCCCCCTCAGCCCCTCTGAGGCCCCGCCCTCAGCTTCGCCCCCGGCCCACAGCCGGCCGGTCGGCGCACGCGCGTCGGTGCGCCCAGCCCAGGAGCCTTCCCAGGCGACGCGCTCTGGCCGGGACGACGCGGGCAGAGTGTGCGTGCTGGGGGGGTGGGGGGGACGGGAGGGACGCCTCGGGTCTGCGCGAGAGAGGCGCGAGTAGGCGAGCACGGGCGGGCCGGACCTCCCGAGGACACCTGGACTCCATCTTCCCTCCTCCGGACTGTGGGGCGGGCCACGGGGCGGGGTTTCTCCTGGCGGGGGCGAGCGAGACCGTTAGGCTGGAACACCGGGAGACGGTCCTGGCAGCTCCGGGCCCCCATCCGCGCCGTAATAAAAGCCTCTCGCGGCTTCCCGCCCAGCCAGCCTCGCTCTGATTGGTCGCCATGGGAGAGGGACCCGAGTTGGCTGGTGGCGGCGGCCGGGGCTGCTCCCGTGCCGCCCGGGGAGGGCCCGCCCCGCGCGCTCCCCCACCCGGAATCGGCCGTCTAGGGCAGCACCCGAGGCGGCACCTGGCAGCGGCGGCCGCGACACACAGCCCCCTCCTCCCGGCTTTCCCCGGGCGCTTCCCAGCACACGCCCCCCGCCCGGAATGTCCGCCCACCCCACCCTGCTCTCTGCGGCCCCTGCTCCTTTTCTTCCCCGTTCCCGACCGTCCACGCCAGAGCGCAAATCCCTGGGTGGGGTGGGGTGGGGTGGGGAGAGCAGCTGGAGGAGAGGGTGGGTACGCACTGAAGAATCTTCCAGGGAGGCCGGGATAGAAATACACCAAATGAAATGAACCTCCCGGCCGCCGAGGTTTTCTGGGCGGCGGCGCAGCCCCAGCCACCCACGGCAGCATCCCTCGACTGTCTTCCCCTCAGCTCCCTATTGTTCGCACTTTACAAGGATCAGGAACCTCGCCCAAAGAAAGAAGGCTGGGGCGAGGTGTTGCGGGCGGCTACCTGCCATTCTTCTCGCGCACCGTGCAACACGGGGCTCGAGGTGCGTGTGAAGGCACACGCGCGCGCACACACGCGCACACACACCAGGCAGCCCGATCACGCCCTCCTCGCCCTCCGCCCCTCCGCACTTCCTCCTGTCAAAACGCGGCGCTCGGCCCTCCCATCCCTCCGTGCTCCCGGCCGAGAGCAGGCTTTGCAAGTAACCAGCAATTTGGCAAATGAAAAACTAACGTCATATTGACGGGGGTGCAACAACGGCCACACAGCCCTGAGATTCTGCCCATTTCGCCCCATTTTGCAAACCGTTATTCAGTCTGGCCGGGGGGGGGGGGAAGCTGGGCGCGAAGGCGGCGAGCCCCACTTTATTAGACCCCGGGGAAATAACGACGGGGCGGTTGCCCCGGCCTTATTGTTCACTCTTAGCGGGGCGGGGGCTGACAAGTCCCTTCCCCGCGGAACCCGAGCCCGCGAGGCCGCACCGCGAAGCGGCGGCACCCCCGCCCCGCCCCGCCGCCCGCTTCGGGAAGGAGCGCTGCCCAGCACCCGCGCGGCCGTAGCGTTCCCGGCAGCGTCCCCGGGAGCGGGCGGCTCGGCTCCCCGCGCCGCCGGCACACAAAGTGGGAAGGGCGGGCGCGCTGGAGACGCGGCGGGCGCTCGCGGCGCTGGGAAGCAGCCCGGTCCGGCGCAGCCCCGGAGAGCGCGGGGTTCCGCGGGCAGCAAGGGCGACGCGCTCCCTCCTCAGCTCAACGACAATGACCACCCTTAGCATTCCACGTAAAGTCACCTCAAATAACAGTGTCCTCGGGTGAGAAGGAGGGGGAAGGGAGCAATCAGTACATCAGTCTGAGAATAATCATAATTTCAAAATGTACCTGCAGTTCCCAGGAAAAACAAAGTCCAGATGAGATCCTTAGTTTGCAGCATTGTAATCTGCTGGCTGGGAGGGATATTCTTGCCGCGGTAAATTCTATGCCCCCCCCCCTTGCAGAGAGTGTGGACGGCGGCAGAGCAACACACCTAGGGGCAGACAATTGCCAGGCTGAGTATGATTATTTTTGCAGAATTGTTTCCTGCCAGCCGCTGCCGAGCTGCGTTCACGCGCGGATCGGAGAATGAGTGACAGTCCCAGCCTCAGCACACTCGCAACTCGGAGATCCTTGCGCTGGCCCGGGTTCGCTTTGACGGAACTGGGGATGGGAGCGGGGGGCGGGGGGCGGGGGTGAGAACCTCACTGTGTCCTTCCACCACGCCGGCCACAAATAGTGCCGAACATCAAGGAGGTAAGAGAGACAGGGAAGGCAGATGCGGCCTCCTGCAAAACGCGGCCTGGAGCTGGCGGAGGAGCCGGGCTCTTTCACACGCAGTCTTCCAGGCAGAGCTGGGATTTCTTCTTTTCACACTTCTCCCCCACGCCTCCGCGGTCCCTCCTGCTATGCAGCCTTCCTTAATCGGGAGGGCGGATATTTTAATAACTAGTAAATAATAAAAACAAAATCTTAGGTTTGGTTAGGTTTTCAAAGTTACCGAATCTCCATTTAGATCCTAAGATCCTTGAAACACAAGGATAGCCTAGGATATTTTTTTGAAGTGCAGGAAATTAGAATTTGGAGAGGGATGGAGATAGATTGCTCTTGCAGGGTTCTGCTTTGGCTTTGGTTTTATTTGTTTGTTTGTTTGAAACTGGCTATGAAGTTTACTCTCCCACAGAGTGGCAAGAGATCTCAGAGGAAGGAGGTAGGAAGCTACATAAGTTCGAGGAAAACGCAGATGTTTAGAAGGAATTTCCAGAAACAACCAAAGGAAATGTTTCCTTGTTGATGAATGCTGAAATCTGTGGTCCCTTTATGAAGATCACTGAGCTTTTTACCTAGGTCTTTATAGGCAAGATATTTGATAATAATTTTTCTTATAATGGCACAGAACCTCAATTCTTAAAGATACTAATGTAGGATGTCACTGAGGTACACACAAAGGCTTTCAGTTAATCTTACAGCTGTATTTTACACAGAAGAGGGTGGGAGAGCAGGGGGTTTAAAATAAACATGTCTCAGTACCTGAGCAAGGCTTGAGTGTTTAAGGAACAAAAGCTGAGTAAGAATCAGGAGCACAAAATGTTCTAGATGCTGGAATAGCCTATTAGCCCAGCAGAGTGACACTTTCTCAGAGGAAGGCTGCCACGTTCAAAGCACCAATGCACCAGTATTACCAAGTACTCCCTTTTTCTTTAAAGGTCAGACTCTCCACTGCTGTACTACTCTTTAAAAACCCATCCTCTGCTGGCCAGACAGCCAACCTCCATTACCAGAGAGGCTGGTATCTCCTCCCTATCTCCTCTCATGTGTTAGACCAACGCGCTGTGACTTCTGGGACCCCTAAAAAATACTCCCTCTCCAAAATCAATCTTCCCAACGTTATTTTTAAAATATTTATTTCATACCAATTATAAGTAATTCAAAAATACAGAAACATAGAAAGAAGGAACTAAAAATACCCCCAAATCCCAGATTCCACAGATACCCACAGCTTTTCTATCTTTTGTATATGCATATGATGTTTAGAGTTGACACAGTATAGTAGCAATTGGAATCTTGTTTATTTCCCCTAACATTTCACTATAAGCATTTTTCCCAGGCTGTGAAAAAGGCTTTTAAAATTTTTTATAGCAGTGTAATATTTCTATATATCAATGGTTCCTCAGTGGTTTCCCCCTTCTTGGGTATTTAAATGGTTTCCAAAGTTTGATCATATAAATAATACTGTTTGAACATCTTTAAATAAATATTTATTGAAAAACCACTGTTTTTTAGCCCTGTGTTGGATATAGTGGACTTTACAGATTTCTTTAATGGTGGCTGTATTTAAGCATCTTTACCTTCAGATATGAGCTTCTACTAACATGTAAAATTACTTCTATAACATATAACATTAAGTCCAATGTATTAGACTCTTTCCTAAAAAAGAGATTTTGGTAGCCAGGAACGATGGAAAGAACAAGTCTGAGGGAAAAAGGAAACAAGTGAAGGCTGGGATAACCCAAATTAAAATTTTCTTAATTCTAATTTTACCAAGAGTGAGAGACACACCCTTCTCTGCAAATCTCCCTTCTTATAGCCCATGTCAGTAGAATGAAAAGATTCCTCACTATTTTTTCTCCCCAAATGTCCCTATTTTTACTTTTTAACGTAGGCAGGTGTAGAAATCCTATCTGACTTAGCATGATTGTTTCTTTTCTCTCTCTCTCTCTCTCTCTCTCTCTCTCTCTCTCTGCCTCCAGCCCCTCCCTGCTCTGTGTGGCTGTTGATCTCTGTTGTAATGACTCATTCTAGAATTCTACCCCACAGTCATCACAGTCCACACTGCATGTGTCTCTCCTGTGTTCTTTTAACAGGATCCATCACTTGTCTCCAATTCGTCCTCTTTCCACTCATCAATGCCTACCTCTGTGAGCTCTGCGTGTCAGTCCCTCCTTGAACCTCACTTTGAAATGGGACAAAACTGTGGACCTCCCCTGATGTATTTTCCCAGAGGGAGTCGCAGGTGTCCCAGACTGTCAGACACACAGTAATGAGCATCTATTGTGTGAACATCCAGCCGGGGGAAGCTGAGGAAGGAACTGCTTGGGAGAGAGGAAGCTTCCTTGGTAAAGCAGAAAATGGGCTATAATGGCAGCTCAGCAAGGAATGACAGGTCCTAATCTAAGGCAGTGTGGTAGGAAAGAAAGCCAATAGGAGCACAGATTTGAGAAATATTTCTAAGACAAAAACAGCAGAACTGAAGAACTTTCTGAAGATTGGGTTCTGAGGCAGAGGAAGATGTCAAAGTTCCTTTCATTCATTCCACAAATACTAAGTATCAACTAAGTGCTTGGCACTGCTCTAGACCCTGGGGATAGAGCAGTGGGCAAAATAAAATCTTCACCTCCATTATTCCATTCTTATGGGGAAGATAGAAATAAATCGATAAATATCTAGTATGCTTGTGGTGACGTGTGCTAAAGAGAACACACAAGCTAAGGAGTAGTGAAAATGTGGTCAGAGAGATAAAGAACTGAAACAAATAAGATAATTTAAAAGTTCCCTGGATTTGACTGTTGGAAAGTCATTAGCAGTCTCTGAGAGAGCCTAATGGAATTGTAGGAAGGAAGACATGACTGTCCCAGGAACGAAAGGGTGGCTTGTCCAGGAAGGAGAAGCAGGGAGTGTAGACCACTCATTTGAGGAGCAGTGTGATACCGGAACAAGGACAGGAAGGCAAGCTTGAGGGGGCAAGAGGCTTGAAAGGAGATTTTCTTTTCTTCTCTTTCAGTATGAGGATTTTCGTGTTAGGTGATAAAGTACATTACATCCGTTGCTAACCCCTCTCACCACCACCAGAATCTTAGGGTTTAAATTAGACTACTTGAAAAATGAAGCAGGTCTAGAGCAAAGTGCTCCTCCTATATTCTTCCCCATGTAGGGTTTCTTCCCTGTTGGTGCTGCAGAGGAGACCCCAGGTGTGATCGCAGGGTGCACAGATACCCCAGGGGCTGTATTTCTCATTTGGCATGGGCAAAATGCATTCTGGAAAAAAAATTCTGGCCAAAACTCACTTGATCATATAGGCAAGTGTTTACTTCTGGGCTCTCTGGTCTATTCCATTGGTCTATAGTCTGTCTTTATTATTTTGTCTATTCAGGATCCCTTGAGAATCCATATGAATTTTAGGATGACTTTTCCTATTTCTACAATAAAAAGGTCATTGGCATTTTGGTAGAGATTGAGGGCTGCTTTTTTCTAATCTGCCCAGCGTTGTTCTTTGGGCCAGTGTTGGAGCCCTACAGACATCTTGGAAGTGAATATGCTTTAGGCATCTCACTCCACAGCTGTGGAAACTGAGCCACAAGGAACTATCTATCACAGAGTGCCCATTTGGGTGAGCAGTTCTTTTCAATGTAGATATGGAGAGACGAAGCAGGATCCAATCACAAGAACCAGACCGCACGATGTGTGGCCAGGTTAGGGCACCTAGGGTGAGCTAACAAAGGCCAGATGGGTTTAAATGGCTTCTTGGCTCTGAACTGAACTCAGACCCCAAGCCGCTGAACTCCCTTTTGTGTATTTTTTTAAAAAAATGCTCTGAAACAGGTGATTTAGCCGACTGGAGAAAGGAGCCAAGATCTCTATGTCAGGATCTTAGAAGTCAGAGTATGACTGAGCTAATGTTGGAGACCTAAGTAACTTCCTTTCTCCCTCTCACACGACCTCCTGCACACCCCAGCGGCGAGGCGGGGAAGGGGGTGAGCACTCAGGTCCTGCAGTTGGACATTCTGGGTTCAAATCCTAGCTTCTTCGCCTATAGGCTCTGTGGATTTGGGCAAATTATTTCACACCTGTAAGCCTTGTTTTTCTTGTTCATAAAATGGGACTAGAAAAGTATCTATCTTTCAGACTCCTTACGGACATTCATTACAATAACGTACATAGAGGGCTTAGTGCAGGCCTGACACTCTCATTCAACAGGTATACAGTGAGCACTGATCACACGCACTGTGTTAGTGGTGGGGGACAAAAAAAAAAGGTGAACAGAACACCCATGTTTACAAGGCTTATCAGGAAGACAAATAACCAAAGAGACGAAAACCATTCTAAACTGTAATTAGAACCATGAAAGAAATAAACAGGATTCTTTGATAAAGAATGACAGCAGAGATCTCTTTTAGATCAAGGAAGGCTTCCCTGAGGACAGGTGACAGGTAAGTTGCCACCTAAAGCATGAGAAGTACCCAGGCATGGAAAGAACAAGTGGGGGTGCATTCCAGGAATGTGCAAAGACCTTGAGGTCAGGAAAAACAGCTCCTTCCAGCAACTAATAGCATGTGAGTGGCTGGGACAGAAAGAGCAAAGAGAGGAGGGACGGAAGAGAAGCAACACACATGAGCCACCCTGAAGGCTAAAGTAAGGAGTTTGTATTTTACTTTAAGTTCAAAGAAAGCCCCCGGAGGACTTTCAGAAGCAGAGTGACATGAGTTGTTTTACACCTTTTAATAACCCCTCTGACTGCTGTGTGGAGAATGGCTGATAGGGAGACAGGGATGGGTGCAGGAAGCTCAGAAACCACTGCGGAAATCCAGAGAAGAGATGCTGGAAGTGGGGAGGGGTGGGGGCAGGAGACGGAGACAAGTAGAGATGAAACATGCTGACGGATGTGAGGAGCGGAGAGAAGTCAAGATGCTGACCATGCTGGGAGAATTTGTTTGGAGAGGAGGGAAATCAAGAGTTGGGTTTTGAACAAGTTACATCTACCTGTGGGACAAGTCGTGGAGACGTCAAGTCAGTGCTCAGATGTGAGTATGGGAGTCAGAAGAGAGCGATCTTAGCAAGAGATCCAGATCCTGGAGGCTCAGCATTCATGTCATCAAAAGCCATGGGAAGGGATGATATTGCCTAGCCCCAAACTGTGGAGAGAGAAGAGAGGGAGTTTCAGGAGTTCGGGTGCAGAAAGCAGAACAAGCAAATGGACTGAGAGGAGGCACGAGAGGTAGAGGCCCTCAGGGAGAGAGCTGAGTCTCAGGACCAAGATAGGAGAGACTTGTCAAAAGGCAGGATGTGCCACTGATGAGTGCTGCTGAGAAGCTAAGTGAAATGAGGATGGAGAAGAGTGTCCACCAGCTCTGGGGATAGGGGGTCATTAACAGCACTGACAAGAACAGATGCGTACACTGGGCTCTGAGTGAGTGTCTAATGAATGTTAGCTATAACAATAATAATAGCCTCTCTACTCATTCCTTCTTTGAGCTTCTGTGATAAGAGAAAGACATTTGGGGACTGATCAGGGCACAGAAGTGCAGCACTCAATGATTAGCTATTCACAAGTAGAAATTGGTCTTATTTTAAGGTGTGAGCTAGAACATCACTGCCCTTCCTAAATAACTGCCAGGGTAGTTGTAGACAACTAATGCTCCAGAAAACTCGGTGGCATCAATACTTGGGTAACAGGGAAGAAATATTTTCCTTCTCCCCTACTATCTTCACTTCTCCAGTTTAATTCTGCCCACCCTCCTCCCCTTTACACCTCTGTGTGTTCTGTGGTTGTACTGCTTCCCTTGGTCACACCCCAAAATGCCATCAGGGATCAACCCAAGCACCAAGGAATAGAGCCTACTGGGCAGAGCCAACACGAAATGTAGGTCCCTCCAGGCTCGTGTGTACCATTGGAGCCAGAGGGGCCCATCCGTGGAGGCCGTGCCCACTGGTGGCGCCTTCTCTCCTAAGCACAAGCACCTTGGGGAGTGAGAGACAAATTAGGAAAAGGGAGAAACAGATGACAAGCATTCATTATGGAAGGCAAAGGCATTCACTCCGTTACCACCATGACTACCACCACTTCTTTGCCAGAGGAACCAAAGTGTTTCCCTCCTTGACACAGCCGCTGCATTACATCTCTCTTGGTCCACCCTGAGGAAACACAGTCCCCAAAAGGGTGGGGTTGCTGGCTTCACACTAGTTACAGCATCCCAAAGAACACTGAGTTTGAAGTCCGTATGGGTCTGAATGACCCCTGTGCTCACCTTTGGACGGCTGGCAGCCATGTTTATCCTTGCTCCTCTACCCCTTGGGTGCCTGAGGGCCTGAGAACTCCTGGGAGCACTCATTCCAGCCACTGTCTTTGAAAGAGAAACTTTCTGTTGCATCACCAGGAACCATAGAGTGAGCCAGGCATGTTCCAGGGCGTGAGGCTCCCTCCAGCCACCATCTACCCTTGCATCAGAAAGGTAGATTCCACTCAGTGCCTCTCTGAGCAGGGGACAGAAATGTGACAAACACCAGACCTCTGGTCAGAGCTGCCCCTCCACCATCCCTCCACCCCACCGTAAATGTAACTCTAGATGTTTGTCGAAAGAATGGGATCAATAAACCAACCAAGAAAGGACTAGAGGTTCACTTCCTTCTGGGACTTTGGTCCAGGATCTCTTGCCAGCTCCATGGCTGCAGATTGGCCCCCGTCCTATCTCCTGTGGGCCACAGCCACAGCCTCTGACTGATCTTCCTGCCTCCACTCACCCCCTTCAGATCCACTTTCCTCAACCCCCAGAGCCACATTCCTAAAGAGAATATTTGTGAAAAGCTCAAAGTGTCACTTCTCCACAGAAAAGCCTTTTTAATGGCTCCCTGTTTTCCTCAATGAAGTCCAAGCCCCGTCAAGGGCCCTCCCCAGTCTCCCCTCCTGCCTCCAGCTTTGCCCCTTGTGGACCTGAGTAACCACATGCACCATCCTGCCGGGCTCCTGCTGGCTGCCTGGCTGACTTTTGTTCATCCCTTAAGACTTGCTCATAGGTCATCTCTTCCCTGGCCTTCCCACCTATTCCTCCTCATTTCCCCTGGGCTAGTGCTCTTCCCAGATGCTTCCAGAATCCCTTGGGCCCACTTCCATCATTGCTACTGACATGCTACATTACAGTCTAATTACCTATTTCTGAATCCATTCCCTCACTAGACTGTGACAGCCTTTAGGACACAGACTTCCACTTTAATTTCTGTATCACCATACCTAACTTGTTGCCTAGCACATAACAGGTGTTCAATGCTTATGGTGGGATTCATGAATAAACATCTTTAGTAACTTCTTTCTGGACCACTTGTCTTGAATGTGGTAAAAGCTACCTTTCCATCATGTGAGAGTTACTCAGAAGACAAAGTATACAGTGGAGACAACTGAAGGCCTAACAAGTAAATTTCATCTTAAGATATCTTACACAGAGCCTTTGGTCTCAAGATCCCAGGCCAGCCTTTGAAACCAATTTTTCTTGATCTGATCCTCTGCCCTCAATTAATTGGGAAGATTCTATTTTCTCATCAGTTCCATCCTGGTTTTGTCTGTACAAGCCCGGGCACCCTGGCACCAAGCCCACCTCTAGGGTCGCTTCCCCCTGGTGTCTCAATGCTTCCTCCAGGCTCCGACACAGCAGACATCTACCGAGGATGTTCCTGGCTGCACGGCTCCTAACTCCCTCCTCTCTGCCCCTGCAGCCTGCCTTCTCGTCCTCTTTTCTAAAACGCTTATTCCCTTCTGCCTTCGCCTATGATGAAATGGGCGGGGTCGGTGGGGGGACAAAATTCCATATCCCTGATTTTCCATCTTCCTGTTTGCGAGATAATTTCAGGTTGGCTTTTCCCTCTATGATTTCTAAGCAAGTGAGTGAGGATGTTACTGCCCTTATGAAAAATGCCATGTGCCATGTCCCTGGGTCATTGTTGATTGGATGGCAACATTTTTACTCTAGTTGATTGGATGGCAACATTTTTACTCACTTTGTCCACTAAAGTACTGAGAACAAAATAGTTTCTGTTCAGTTCACCTTACAACAGTACAAGGACTTGAGAGCAGGAAACAGGGGCTTCCTGACTTCTCAGCATCTGGATCTGCCTTCATTCTTGCTCCTGTTCACCTGCATTCCAGGTATGTCAATGTTCCTCCCCGACGTAATGCTCCAAACAGAGCTCGGGACTCCAGAAGAGCTTTGGATGATGTGGAGGTCAGTGGGCCACTGTCACCTCTGCTCATGATGCTTCAAATTGTCCCATTCGGTCCAGGGTCACTTGGGCTAGCAACTGGCTGAGCCGCAGTCAAAATCCCAAAACTATGTCCCCTCCTTCTCATCCAGCCTGTCTCTTTGCCTATGTCTTGGAAAGCCTGACGTGAGGAAACATGCAGAATAAAAGAATGTTCATATTGCAAAATGATGGCTATTGGATCTCTTAAATAAGTCACTCTCTAAGTACAGCTAACTGCTTTCATGCATTCACTTGTTTATTCAAGCACCCCTATATCCCATTCTACATTCTCCTCCATGACACAGTCAGGTGATAAACAAGCTACCAGCTCCCTCCTCACAGGTAAAAGAAGAAGGGGAAAGACCAAGGAGATAAACATTGTTACACACATTCTCTGGGCCAACCACGTTGCTCACATACTTCTCATTCTCACATGACTCTCTGAGGCGGTGGAAGAAGTTCTATAATTTGTCCAAGGGCCTGAGCCCTCGAACAAAACTAGTCATATGGACATCCTTACCTTCAGGGCAGCAGGGAGGTGAAACTCTCCCACACCTCGTATGAGAATCAAATACTTAATGAGCATCCCGATGAACATTCCCAGGTTCCAAAGCCCGAGTTCTTTTTCGCTACACTCTACTTGACACTAGCCTGGAAGATTAACTACTTTCGAAGGGGCTAGGGGCAGGGAAACATAAATCCAGAGAGGTAGAACCCACTGCCAATGGAAGATCAAAATCCGGAATGAAGATAAGTTATCCCTGAAATATACATGAACATCAGTGAGGAATGGGATCCTTTTGACACAATTCAGTTACACCTACCAAATTTACAAGCGCTCATAGAATACACACAAGAGATGAGGCACTGCTATCATGAGATCTTTTAGGGTTTTAATAACTAGGACTTAGTTCAAAGCTCTGTTATGTAATATCCAATTTCTGGCTAAAATTTATATTATGACAAGGTTTCTGAATATAAGGAGAGAGCCTGCCACCTCTCCTTAGTCCTTCGTTTCCTGTACACATTCGCTGTAGATGAGAGCACAGGAAACTGGAGTTGATTTCCACTTATTTCTGAAATAATATCCTAGCAATTAGCTATAAATCGAAAAGTGATAAATATGCATAAGAAAGCCAAGCTTTGGAGGACTGCATAGCCCCCCACAGAGAGAGAGAAGCCATCAGCAAAGCTGTACAATTATGGAAATCCTTATAAAAATCTGGGACTCAAGATAAAACCTCAGCCTTTCCTAGGCATAAATGTTGATTCATAGGTAGTCCAAATGAGATCATTATGCACTATATTAGGCAACATCACATATTGTCTAATAGCATCATGCTTAGTCACTGAGGAAATCAGATCCCAAATATCACAGAAGAGCCCTCCTAGGCTCTCCTCATTTTGAAACACACACACACACACATGCGTGCACACGTATGCCCTTCTGCTCTTAAGTTAGTAAGAAATTTTTGTCTTCTGAAATTGCTTGTGAGGTTAAATCCCAAGATTGCAAAATGATGCAATTATATGGTAATATGGCCTACCACCTGGGTAAACATGGCTAAACTACCATCACCAATGGACTTGAAGTGACTGGATTGTTTTCCAGGGCCAACTTCTTTAAGATGCCCCAGTGTAGAGGAAGCCCTTTGGGATGCCAAGCTAGACAAGTCTCAGATCCACGATATTGTCCGGGTGGGTGGTTCTACCCGTATCCCAAGATTCAGAAACTTCTACAAGATTTCTTTAACGGAAAATAACTGAATAAGAGCATCAACCCTGATGAGGCTGTTGCTTACGGCGCAGCTGTCCAGGCAGCCATCCTTACCGGAGACAAATCTGAAAATGTTCAAGATTTGCTGCTATTGGATGTCACTCCACTTTCTCTTGGCACTGAAACTGCTGGAGGAGTCATGACCGTTCTCATCAAGCGTAATACTACCATTCCTACCAAGCAGACACAGACCTTCACTACCTACTCTGACAACCAGCCTGGTGTGCTTATTCAGGTGTCTGAAGGTGAGCGTGCCATGACCAAGGATAACAACCTACTTGGCAAGTTCGAACTCACGGGCATACCTCCTGCCCCTCGTGGCGTTCCTCAGACTGAAGTCACTTTTGATATTGATGTTAATGGTATCCTCAATGTCTCTGCTGTGGAGAAGAGCGCAGGAAAAGAGAACAAGATCACCATCACTAATGACAGGGGCCGCTTGAGCAAGGAAGACACTGAGCGCAGGGTCCCGGAAGCTGAGAAGTGCAAAGCTGAAGATGAGGAACAGCGGGACAAGGTGTCTTCCAAGAATTCACCTGAGTCTTATGCATTCAACATGAAAGCAACTGTTGAAGATGAAAACCTTCAGGGCAAGATCAACGATGAGGACAAACAGAAGATTCTTGACAAGTGCAATGAAATCATCAATTGGCTTGATCAGAACCAGACTGCAGAGAAGGAAGAGTTTGAACACCAGCAGAAAGAGCTGGAGAAAGTCTGCAATCCCATCATTACCAAACTGTACCAGAGCACAGGGGGCATGCCAGGAGGAATGCCTGGAGGCTTCCCTGCTGGTGAAGCTCCTCCCTCTGGTGGTGCCTCCTCTGGACCCACCGTCAAAGAGGTTGATTAAGCCAACCTGAGAATAGGTCTAGCATTGTTCCACATAAAATATTCAAAGGACCCAAATTTGTAGCAAATTCCATGGCAGTTTTAATGTTGAGCTGCTATAGTAAATAAACTGGGCATTCTTGATACTTGAATATGGAATACGTGCAGAGGGAAAGGAAATAAACATTGCACTTTATAAGCACTATATTGTTAAGTGGAAAATGCAATGTCTTAAATAAAACTGTATTTAATTGGCAAAAAAAAAAAAAAAGATGCCCCCGCATAGATGGACTTGTTTGGCTTTTGAAGAAACATCACCCATTCATTTGCTTGTACCGGGTGTAGGTTGTCTGGCTGGTGATGAATGCTTTCCTGAGCCACCATCTACTGTAGTCATTTCACATGTGCTCTCTCATCTGCACTTATTTTAATATCATTTTACAGCTCAGAGCATGAAAAAGACAAACATATTGATATAAATATACATATATGTTCTAAATTCCAAACACAAGCGCTAAAGAACTTTCAATCTTTAATTATTTTTTAATCTTTTAATCTTCTAAAATACTCACTGTATTTAGATCTGGGGACTTGCTGTTATTTTCCATTTGTGCAAACAACCAGAATGAATGCAACCACAGTGCAGTATCAACCTGACATTCAGCGAATATTAATTGAGCACTTAATATGTGCCAGGCGCTGAGCTAGGTGCTACATATGCTATGAACAACTGTTCGAACTTATGCAAACTTGGTTTATTCTAGGTGAGATGTTTGTTTACTGTGTTAGTAATTTGTTAAAAAATTGTTTATTAAAATAAAATAAGGAAGACACCTCTAAATGAGACTATTCTGTGTTTTTTATGCATGTAAATGTCAGATATAATAAATGAGATATGAATTTATTTAAAGCATGCTAAGGAAGAAAGCAAGTTCATTACTTTTACTCATTTTTTTTAATGAGAAACCGTGTCTACACTAATCTTCCTGATATAATTCTTCTTTTTACTGTCACTTCCCTATGTAAGCATGATACCGGGATGTCACCTGGGGCACCAAGCCTCAACACCACTGCCTGGACTTCCAGCCCAGCCTCCCCCTATCTTACTGAGTTCGATTTCTCACTGTTTTCTGGCCTGAATTCTATAAGGTCAAATTGTTTCCCTTCTGCTCCTTCTACACATGGCCTGCTAATTCATTCAGCCACTCAAAAAACATTTACTGAAGGCTTGCATTACATGCCAGGCTCTATAATGGGGCCTGAACATGAATAGGAGGTAGTTTTCGTTTTTAATAAGCTCAGTCTTTGGAGTGAGGATGGAGAGACAGACCCACAATCAAATAACCACAAATCACGCACAGTGTAGTTGGGAGCCCTGAGGAGGAAATAACCGTGTGTGTGTGTGTGTGCTCGCGCGCACGTGTATGTAGGGCAAGGGGTGTTGAGGGAGAGGTCAAGGACAGCTTCACGGGGCGGGGGGGCAGACTGGTGGAGCTGACCATTGGACATTTGCCAAGCGAGCAAGTGGGGAAAGGGTATTTTGGGCAGAGGGAACATTCTGTTCACAAGAATGTGGCCCTAGCTCAGGATGCTCCTCACGCCATGCTCTTCCTTCTTGTCTGGGCTATTAAACTCCACTTCATCCTCATTCCTAGACCAGCAGCATGCATTCCTAAGACGGGGAGGAAGCCTGGAGATTGTTCAGCCCAATTCCCTCATTTCACAGAGATGAAGTCTAAAGTAAAATTGTTAAGTTGTGGATCATGCTTTGACGTGTGGTCCAGCCTCACCAAATGTGTTTATTTATTCAACACATACTTGAGTATTGATTGTGTATAAGGCACTGTAAGGTACATGAAGACAAATTGAACTTCAGGTTTCTTTTTCTCCAAAAGAATTTATTTCTCATTAGAAACATATGGGCTGGAGGTTAAGAACACTTTACTGTCAGACAGACATGAGCTTGAAGCCTGACCCTGTGATATTCTGGCTGGTGACCTTGGACTAGTTACCCTCACTGAAACTAAACCTCCTCTTGTATGAACGAGGCTAATAATACAACCTTCTTCATAAGTTTGTTATGCGAATTTGGTGTGATAACATTTGCAGAGCACTTAGCACTTCATAAATCTTAGTGATTAGTAGTATAGCCTTAACATAATATAAGAAAATTAAGTGATGATACAGAGTAGATACTCAATTAAAAAAAGAGCTACATGATTAATTAATTAAAGTTTCAATTCCAAGGTCTTTACCTGATCAAAAATTAACATATAGTTCCTTGAGAACCTGGGTCCCTCAAAGCTTTGTGTCAGGCCCAAATTAAAATGGAGATTTTCCCCCCCAAGGTCCAGTAACCTCTTGCAGCACAGTGAATCCTAATTACTCCATTAGTATCATGCAATCTTTAAAACTGGTAGGTCTGAACACCATCCTAAGAATCAGCTGTTCTCCTTCCTGGTTTTATGGGTGACACCTATGTAGTCATCTATACTCCGCTTTACCCCATCTGGGCTCCACGGGTAACTGTGAGGCCATCGCCTGCTATCTGAAACATTGTCAGGGAAAAGAGAGAGGCACTCTAGAAGGAAGGACAAGAATTAAGGAGGGGAGGCACGAGGAGATAAGTTGTGATCCTATGTAAGATGAAATTTCTGAATGGAATGGATTGCCTTCTAAGTACTGTGGGGGAGGGGTCCTCATGGCTGCATGGGTGCCAGAAGATACAAGACCGTCATCATTTTGTGGGAGAGATGCTTGAAATGACTGGAAAGTAGAATCAGCAGTGCTTTAGCTCCCTTTCAATAATAAGCTTCTATAATTCTATTAAGGCATTCAACCAAATATTGATTGATCATCTGTTCCATATTAAGTCCCCACTGAGAGCGCTAGATAGGCAGTGTCTCTGTCCTCATGGAGATGACATTCTAGTAAACTGCTACGAACCCCTCAGTGAGGGGACAGTGAGGCATCAGGGCAAGGGAGGGAGCTGAACCCCTCCTTTAGGTGTAGGGATACAAGATGCCAGGCGACAAGAAGATCGGTTTTCTCCCTATGAAAATCTGACAAGAGGAGGAATGCAGAGTGCCAGACATGGCATAAATCATGAACAACTATAATGCTGGGGCTAAAACCTTCCCTAACCACCACGGTAATGCTCAAATCATCAAAATCCTTCCAGATAAAGTAACAGGCCACGACTTCCATATTTGCCTGGTTTTTATTTTATGTGCCACACTGTCTAACCCCAACCTTTGACTCTGTCACCAACCCTGGTTTGAGTTTGGGTTTGAACAGCTGCCCAGCCCATCCGTGCTTCAGGGCGTTGGAGCAATAACTCATGCAAAGACATTTAAGAGCTCACAAGTCCTCAATAGACTAAAAGCAGAGAGAAATAAGATTCCATAGCAACAGCATGTCACTCTAAATCATCACCACTGCTTCATGAACAAAGTGAGGATTGAAATAGAAAATATAGCAGGGAGTGGGACCAGTTCAGCAGATATGATCAACTATTTTCTGGGAATTAGATCACTTTGGCTAGAGACACAACAATATGCTCATTTTTATTAGCTAAGCTGTTGAATTCTAAAGCTAGAAAAACATGTCATTATTTGTAACTTTCTCTTTCACTGAAAAAAAAAAAAAGAGGGGGGTGGTTTATTCCATGCCCTTGTTCTTTGCATCCAGATGCCAGGGCTGATGGAGACAGCCAGAATGAATTCAGAAGAAGGAAACTAAACACTGCAATTGAAAACCTTTGCTGATTTGATTAAGGTTTTCCTTATTATGATAAGTATTCCAGCAGCCAAAAAGTAGCTAGTAAACATTTGGGGGACTGAGCTGGAGACTTACCTTATTGTGGAATTTGCTAATCATCCATTTCTGTTTAAAAAAATGAAAATGTACCCCAAACAAGCTCTCCTAGATGTGAAACCTTGCAGTAAGCTACGTTGGCTCAGTAAGGGCTCTGACCACAAACACAGCTTAGAGTAAATATAATCTGAGGTCTGAGAAACAACTTTCCAACACAAACAGCAAAGGGAAGCCTCTTGGAAGCTACTTGATAAACTGTTTAATAACTGCTTATCTTAGAGTTGGCTCAAGACTGCTAATGTTGGAAGTGATACAGCCTAAGATCAGAGCAGGCATTTCCTGCAGTGTAGCTGGACATGAAGGGGGTTTCTTTTAGCCATTTGTTTAGGCAGGACAAGGAGAAGTGGGAATCAATTCTTATGTATAAAAAAGAAGAGCATTCGTGTGTGCTCATATATTCAAGAACTATAAAAACCTAAGACTCTGATTTTAAAATTCAGATAATCTCTCTCTTTTTCCCGTCCTGACAATAGACAGCTGTGTCCTTAAATGTGTTTCTCTTAGAGGAGTTTTGTTCTAGAGACTCTGAAGAAATAATAAACAAACATTATTTCTGCCAATGTTTTCACCATAGGTGGCTCCAGGATGGCTGGACTGTCCAACAGAGATCTTGCGAGCCTACAAGCAAACTTTTGTGAAAGGTCCCTCTGGGTTTGATCCCCTTAGCCTGGTCATAATTCCCTGGGGATTCCTCCATCTCTGGTGGGCCCCTCTTGTAAGGATTTATCAGAGTAATAGGTATTCATATGCTGCCACTGTTTTTTTAACCAATTCTATTTGAGTTGACATTTTGATGTCATTGTTGGGTAGACTATTTGCCATCTTACAAGCAGACTGGATTTTCAACAACAAACATTCATTGAGTGCTAATACCTGGGGATGTAAAATGGATATTCTTTAAATTATTTATCATCTTTACACCATGGAGAAAAGGTGCAATTAATCTTCTTTACACACCATATGTACTATCTCATTTAATTTTCACAATAGCACTATGAAGTCAACTTTACCAATATTGCCTACATTTTGCTGATTAAGAAACAGACAAACCTGATGTTCAGAGAAATAACTTGCCCTCTGGTTTATTCTTCACAGAGCAAAGTAGTCTTTAAAAATATAAATTGGAATGCTTTCATCTAAGATGCAGTAACAGTGACTAGATTTGCTTTCCCATCAGAAACAATTAAAAACTGGACAAAACATATGAAACAATTATTTTTAAGACATTGGACATCAAGCAACTAAGGAGAGTCATCCCTGTGTGATAGGAAACAAAAGGAAGGAGCCCTCCACTACCCCAGCTTACTCCCTACTGCTTTCTATGTCAAGGACTCTCTGAGTTGAGGAGACACAGCAGGAAGTCCAGGGAGGCCAAAAGAGCTAGGGTTCTTAGAACAAATTATGGGAGAAGAGAGAATGTATGGCAGACAACTCTGGTCATCTGTAGAGGGGTCCCATCATGTGTTCAGCCAAGTACTAATCAGTTCATACATGTGAGGAAACTGTCCGAGCCTGGGAAAAGCACCACAAAAGCACTCATAATAAGGGAACAATCACTGGAGATCACACAGAACCATGAATTGTCTCTTTTCCCACTAGCCAGAGTGGGAAACCTCATAATTACTGGGGAACTGAGCAGGCTTTAAGTAGCGTACTCAAAAGCATTTTGCCTCGGAAGTGGAGCACAATTAGTCCTAGACAAAATGCTACTCTGGCCTCACTTACGGAAGCTTAAAAGCAAGAAACAAAAGGATCAAGATATTTCCAAGTAACTTTACTGTATCTCAGAGCAAATCTTAAGAATAGCTGCAGGAATACAAAAATATCTTGCACCCAACAAAATAAAACTCACAACTACCATCCAATTAAAAATTAATAAGCATGCAAAAAAGCAAGAATATATGAACTCCTAATGAGAAGAAAATCACGATCGTATTATCAGAGAAGTACTTCTGTTTAAGTAGTCTTCCCTCAAAAATTATTCTTTATCATTACACCTTATTTATGTCAGTCATAGCACTTAGCAGAAATTATAATTACACCTTACTTATTAGTTTGCATTTTTATGATCCGTCTCTCCTACTAGGCTGTGAGCAGATTATGTCTTATCACACTGGCCACATCAGTGACATACTGACTTTCTGCCACCTCCATGCTCCCGTGTACACCTAACCCCAGCCTGACTGTTGCCCCTCTAGTAATAGCTTTTCATACTAGCCACCTTCAGAAGGCGTGTACAGTCTTGAACAACAACAAAAAAATCAACTTATTATCTGAATGTTTTATTTTTAAAATCAGAGCACAAATCAATAGCTTTGAAAGCCAAAGTTTTGGTTTACAAGAGTTGCACTTTGAGAGAAAAACAAAGTCTATTTCCTCTTTGTTTAAAGTGATGCGGGATTTACATACAATAAGATGTACAGATTTTAAGTTTTGAGAAATCTATACGCTGCATTTAACAGAGAGAATATTTCTTTCACTCAGTAAAAGATGTCCCTTTCTGGTCAAGAGTCTTCCTACTCTTTCCAAGCAAAGACAATCACTGTTCTGACTTCTGTCTAACATAATAGTATAGTTTGTCTGTTCTAGAACTTGATATACATGGAATTACAGTTGACCCTTGAACAACGTGGGGGTTAGGGGTGCCGAACCCCTGTGCAATCAAAAATCCACATTAACATTTGACTCCCTAAACACTTAACTACTAACAGCCTGATGACCAGAAGCCTTACAGATAACATGAACAGTTGTTTAATGCCTATTTTGTATATGTATTATATACTGTATTCTTACAATAAAGGAAGCCAGAGTAAAAGAAAATGTTATAAGAAAATCATAAGGAAGAGAAAGTACAATTACGATCCTGTGCTGTATTCATCGAAAGCAGTGTTCCATTGCATGGATACATCACCATTTGTTCATTCCTTCCTCTGTTGCTGGATACGCAAACTTTCCTATTTTTAGCTATTATGAATAAAGCTGTTACGAACAGTATTGTACAAGGATTTTTGTGGATACATATTTTCATTTCTCTTAGGTTAATACCTAGCAATTCATCATAGGGTAGAAGTATTCTTAATTTTATAAGAAATTACCAAACTGAAACAGTCAACAAAACTAAAAGGCAACCTACAGAATGGGAGAAGATATTTGCAAATGATTTATCAGATAAAGGGCTAGTATCCCAAATCTATAAAGAACTTATCAAACTCAACACACAAAAAACAAATAATCCAGTGAAGAAAGGGGGGGAGAAGACATGAACAGACATTTCTCCAAAGAAGACATCCAAAAGGCCAACAGACACATGAAAAAACGTTCCATATCACTCAGCGTCAGGAAAATACAAATCAAAACCACAATGAGAAAAACCTTACACCAGTCAGAATGGCTAAAATAAACAACTTAAGAAACAACAGATGTTGGCGAGGATGCAGAGAAAGGGGAACCTTCTTACACTGTTGGTGGGAATGCAAGCTGGTATAGCCACTCTGGAAAACAGCATGGAGGTTCCTCAGAAAGTTAAAAATAGAACTACCCTATGACCCAGCAATTGCACTACTAGGTATTTACCCTAAGGATACAAACATAGTGATTCAAAGGGGCACATGCACCCCAATGTTTATAGCAAGACTATCAACAATAGTCAAAATATGGAAAGGGCCTGGCTATCCATTGACAGATGAATGGATAAAGAAAATGTGGTGTATATATAATGGAATTTTTTTTTTAAGATTTATTTATTTGAGAGAGTGAGAATGAGAGAGAGTGCATGAGAGGGGAGAGGGTCAGAGGGAGAAGCAGGCTCCTCGCCGAGCAGGGAGCCTGATGCGGGACTTGATCCCGGGGCCCCGGCATCACGACCCGGGCCGAAGACAGCCGCCTAACCAACTGAGCCACCCAGGCGCCCTATAATGGAATATTACTCAGCCATCAAAAAGAATGAAATCTTGCCATTTGCAATGATGTGGTTGGAACTAGAGAGTTTTATGTTAAGTGAAATAAGTTAGAGAAAGACAAATACCATATGATTTCACTCATATGTAGAGTTTAGGAAACAAAACAGATCAACATAGGAGAAAGGAAGAAAAAATAAAATAAGATAAAAACAGAGAGGGAGGCAAACCATAAGAGATTCTTAACTATAGGAATCAAACTGGGGGTTGCTGGAAGGGAGGTGGGTGAGGGGATGGGATAACTGGGTGATGGGCATTAACGAGGGCACGTGATGTGATGAGCACTGGGTGTTATAGGCAACTGATGAATAATTAGATTCTACCTCTGAAACTAATAATACAGTATATGTTAACTAAATTGAATTTAAATAAAAAAATTAAGGGGTGCCTGGGTGGCTCGGTCATTAAGTGTCTGCCTTTGGCTCAGGTTATGATCCCAGGGTCCTGAGATTGAGCCCCGCAGGGGGCACCCTGCTCGGCGGGGAAGCCTGCTTCCCCCTCTCCCACTCCCCCTGCTTGTGTTCCCTCTCTCGCTGTGTCTCTCTCTGTCAAATAAATAAATAAAATCTTTAAAATAAATAAATAAATAAATAATTAAAAAAAAAAAAAGAAACTGTTTTCCAAAGAAGTTGAACCATTTCAGATCCCTACCATCACTGGGTGAGCGTTCCAGGTGCTCCACATCCTTCCCTGACTTTGCTATTATCAGTACTTTGGATTCTAACCTTTTTTTTTTTAATTAATTTATTTATTTGAGAGAGAGAGAGCATGCAAGCAGGGGAAGGGGCAGAAGGAGAGGGAGAGAGGGACTCTCAAGCAGATTCCCTGCTGAGGGTGGAGCCCGAAATGGGGCCTGATCTCATGACACTGAGATCATGACCTGAGCTGAAATCAAGTGTCAGACGCTTAACTGACTGAGCTACCCAGGCGCCCCAGGATTCTATCCATTTTAATGGATGTGAAATGGTATCTCATGGTGATTTTAATCTGCATTTTTCTGATGACCAATGGTTTCAGCATCTTTTCATGTGCTTATGGGCCATTCATAGAACCTTCTTTATGAAGTTACTATTCCAGGCTTTTGGACATTTAAAAAAATTGGATTGTTTGACTTTGCATTACTGAGCTATAGGCGTTTTTCATAAATTTTGCAGCTAGACCTTGGTCAGATATGCGCGTCATGAATACTTCTCCCACTCTGTGGTTTGTCTTTTATTTTAACAATATCTTTTGAGAACAGATTTTTTTAGTTTTGACAAAGTTCAATTTACAATTTAAGAAAAGGGTCCTGACAATCAAAGAGTTGAGTCCTGAAGAGAATAACATATAAAGCTTATGCCACAAACAATATTTCTGGAAGAATTCATGATATTTAAGAGCTGGTTTTCCTTACTGCTCAAGAGGAGATTAAAAGTCTTTTCTGGGTTGAAAAGAAGAAGCTTGGGGAACAGAAGAAGAAATCAAGACAAAAAGGGGGTCCTGCATCCCCCCTCCCAAGTAAGTGATCCATGGCCCAGTCAGGGTGTGGGGACCCCAGAGTAGAGGAGACCTGAGCCTTGCTTTCCCAGGGATAACCCAGGGAAACAGAAAGCCTTGTAGAAGGCTCACGGAAAGGCAGCAATGGTGGGGGAGGGAGACAGGTTGAGAGCCCTGGGGGAGGCCTCGGGAGGTACTATCACTCAGGGAAGGTGGGGGAAACAGACCAAAGAAAAGCTCTAGATGCCCCATGGGAGATAGGAGTGCTGAGAGAAGGTGAGCTAATTCAAAGTAGTTTGGATTTGGGGTAAGGAGGACTCAAAGCAGTTATGCCCAGCATCCAGACACCTTAGTGAAAGCACAGATAATAGGAATGAAGGGCAGAACCTGAGAACAAGGGCAAAATAAGATAAAGCTGAACCCAGTGAAGGTCCATGTGGACAACAGATCACTGTGAATGACACCTCACTTTCCCCTGGAATCCCCTGGGAACTTAAATTACTCCTTAAGGGAAGGGGAAAGGAGAGGAAGGAAAACTTGAACCAATTCTTCACCCAAAAAAGACTTTGTCTTAATCTGGAAGGAAATGAGTTATACCTGGAATTGCAAGATTGTTTCCTGCTGTCAAAAGGATGTGAGGGTTTGAGAACTAAATTAAACTGAATTATAGAGAAATAGTTTTATACCCGCATGCCTGAATTTTAGGAGTGAAATGACACCAGGGATAATTATAAGGTCTTCAGGGCAGGAACTATTTCTGTGTTGTTCACCAACTTGTATTCAGAGTGTGCTACTGTACCAGGCACACAGCAGGTGGTCAAGCAATAGCTTTGAGTGGATGAAAGAAAATGGCCCAACTATGGTGGAGTGAGCTTAGTGTGACCTTAAATACCCCAATTTTCTGGCTCTTATCCTTCTTCCTTCCTCACACAGTCGAGGACAAATCAGCCGTGTACTTGGAACATAGCAGCAGTGGGAATAGACATTTTGTTTTCCCTTTACTTACCAATTGGTAAGCCATTATTTCCTTAAACCTGCCTTTATAAATGGGGGGTTATTTTATCTGCTAAATTCATCCCTGGATGCCATATCATATAAAAAGGATTACTTCTGTATGAGTCAATATTCTTAACTCTTTACACAGTTTATGGCCCTGAAGTGTCCTCCAGGAGCTTAAAAAATCTTAAAAACATACTTAGAGCAAAAAACAACACTCATTTGGTTATTTATTTATTGGTGAGGTGTTTTTTTTTCATAAGCAATGCCTGACATTCCATGTCTCCAGATGAATTCACAAGAGCAACAAAGATCCTTTTTCTGAAAAACTTAAGGAAAATGGCAGATATGAAGAAAATGTGTCCCAATTTGTAAGGGCTTATAAAGGATGCTGAAAACCTTCTGATGGCACTTTAGGGGAGAGAAATGTGTGGTACTTAAGAAAACCGGCTTTGGGGCATTCCTATACACCAACAACAAGACAGAAGAGAGACAAATCAAGGAGTCGATCCCATTCACAATTGCACCCAAAACCATAAGATACCTAGGAATAAATTTAACCAAAGAGGCAAAGGATCTGTACTCAGAAAACTATAAAATACTCAGGAAAGAAATTGAAGAAGACACAAAGAAATGGAAAAACGTTCCATGCTCATGGATTGGGAGAACCAACATTGTGAAGATGTCAATGCTACCTAGAGCAATCTACACATTCAATGCAATCCCCATCAAAATACCATCCACTTTTTTCAAAGAAATGGAACAAATAATCCTAAAATTTGTATGGAACCAGAAGAGACCCCGAATAGCCAGAGGAATATTGAAAAAGAAAAGCGAAGCTGGTGGCATCACAATTCCGGACTTCCAGCTCCATTACAAAGCTGTCATCATCAAGATAGTATGGTACTGGCACAAAAACAGACACATAGATCAATGGAACAGAATCGAGAGCCCAGAAATGGACCCTCCACTCTATGGTCAACTCATCTTTGACAAAGCAGGAAAGAATGTCCAATGGAAAAAAGACAGTCTCTTCAACAAATGGTGTTGGGAAAATTGGACAGCCACATGCAGAAGAATGAAACTGGACCATTTCCTTACACCACACACAAAAATAGACTCCAAATGGTTGAAAGACCTAAACGTGAGACAGGAGTCCATCAAAATCCTAAAGGAGAACACAGGTAGCAACCTCTTCGACCTCAGCCGCAGCAACTTCTTCCTAGAAACATCACCAAAGGCACGGGAAGCCAGGGCAAAAATGAACTATTGGGATTTCATCAAGATAAAAAGCTTTTGCACAGCAAAAGAAACAGTCCACAAAACCAAAAGACAACCGACAGAATGGGAGAAAATATTTGCAAATGACATATCAGATAAAGGGCTAGTATCCAAAATCTATAAAGAACTTATCAAACTCAACACCCAAAGAACAAATAATCCCATCAAGAAATGGGCAGAAGACATGAACAGACATTTTTCCAAAGAAGACATCCAAATGGCCAACAGGCACATGAAAAAGTGCTCAACATCGCTCGGCATCAGGGAAATCCAAATCAAAACCTCAATGAGATACCACCTCACACCCATCAGAATGGCTAAAATTAACAAGTCAGGGAACGACAGATGTTGGCAGGGATGCGGAGAAAGGGGAACCCTCCTACACTGTTGGTGGGAATGCAAGCTGGTGCAACCCCTCTGGAAAACAGTATGGAGGTTCCTCAAACAGTTGAAATTAGAGCTACCATTCGATCCAGCAATTGCACTACTGGGTATTTACCCCAAAGATACAAATGTAGGGACCCGAAGGGGTACGTGCACCCCAATGTTTATAGCAGCAATGTCCACAATAGCCAAACTGTGGAAAGAGCCAAGATGTCCATCGACAGATGAATGGATAAAGAAGAGGTGGTATATATACAAAATGGAATATTATGCAGCCATCAAAAGGAATGAGATCTTGCCATTTGCAACGACGTGGATGGAACTGGAGGGTGTTATGCTCAGTGAAATAAGTCAATCAGAGAAAGACATGTATCATATGACCTCACTGATATGAGGAATTCTTAATCTCAGGAAAAAAACTGAGTGTTACTGGAGTGGTTGGGGGTGGGAGGGATGGGATGGCTGGGTGATAGACATTGGGGAGGGTATGTGCTACGGTGAGCGCTGTGAATTGTGCAAGACTGTTGAATCACAGATCTGTACTTCTGAAACAAATAACGCAACATATTTTAAGAAAAAAGAAAAAGAAGAAGATAGCAGGAGAGGAAGAATGAAGGGGAGTAAGTCAGAGGGGGAGATGAACCAGGAGAGATGATGGACTCTGAAAAACAAACTGAGGTTTCTAGAGGGGAGGAGGGTAGGGGGATGGGTTAGCCTGGTGATGGGTATTAAAGAGGGCACGTTCTGCATGGAGCACTGGGTGTTATGAACAAACAATGAATCATGGAACACTACACCAAAACAAATGATGTAATATATGGTGATTAACATAACAATAAAAAATTTAAAAAAAAAGAAAGAAAGAAAACTGGCTTTGGAATCAGAATTCTTCTGACATTGAGGCTCTGCCACTTAGCAGCCATGGGAATTTGGCAAGTTATGCAAGGTCTGAGCTTCAGTTAAGTCACCCCTGGAAAGTTTAGACTATTAAATGAGATAATATGAGCTTAGCTCAGAACCTGGCACATATTAACCACACAATTTATTTTAGCTACTTTATCATTATTGTCTTTATTTTTATTCATTGACATTCTGAAACTGGAACAAAGCACTGACATACCTCTTTTCTTGATATTAGCGATGTCTGGGCATGGATATGTGAGACTGGTAAAGCCTTTTCTTGTGCCAGGTGCTAGGTTTTCAGAAATCAAAGTCACAGACCCAGGCTCCTCTGTAAACACATATGAAAAAGATCAGAAGTAAAATCATTTCCAGGGGGCACCATTTCTTTGATGGCAATCTAAATGACACCTTAGGGTTCGAAAAAGCAGTTTAGGTTTCTCCCAGGGAATGAGAAAAGATACAGACACAGAAAAACTTGGGCTAAACTTGTTTCTTTTTGTAACTGCAATTCACTAACTACTGGCTCAGCTTCGTTGTGGCAGCAGGGGTTGTAAAGAACAAATGGGCTCCTGACTTCCCCCTTAATCTGGTGAGGGGCTGTGGGCTTTCAAAATCATTTTGAAAGGAGACCCAAATTTAGGCCAGAATTTATTGGCTGGCCGATGAACCTCCTGTAAATCTTTAAGCAAACAGAAGTTGATTTGAACCCGTTCAGAAAGCATTCTTCGTTTGATCCTCCTAAAACCTAAGTTATTTCAATATAATTCAATCGAAGTGAGGCAACTGTCCCAGAAATCAGAAAAAGCCTACTTGTTTCATGTTTGCTTAGCTGTTCTTCTGCTAAAGAAATGAACCTGAGGCCGTGGACACCACGTCCCGAGCCCACTCAGGGACTTTCCACAGGGTAGTTGGGGCAGCCATGGCTCCCAGACAGCACCTTGGAGCAAAGACGGAGGCTTTGAACGAATCGGTAAAACAAAGGGTTGGAAGCAGGGAAGGGGACAGTGTTGACTTCTTTCTAGGGTAGAACATGGAGGAACGTGACCTCAGGAATAGTATCATGCCATTAAAATGAGGCTTCAGAAATACCCTGGGGAAGCTGCCATGATTGGACAAAGGAGGTGACCTTTTAAGAAAATGACATGAATATCTCAATTAGATGTCCTGCTTCTGCACAATTACTGCTAAAACCCCTATTAGATCCAAGTTCCCTGTATATGAGAAGCTGCTCCTGCAGTGGGTGGACAATAGCCAAGGGGAATATGACCACCCTTAGGTGAGCTTGAAGATTCTAAGTGACGGACAGCGAGTCCAAGGCTAGGAAATAGGAAGGAGGGGATGGCATTAAAACGTAGTGGGGAGTACTGTGGCTGGAGTGGGGAACAGAAAAGGACAGCTTCCTAGAAAGAAATGGGAGCAGTAACAGGGCCAAGAGAGAGCTTCCGTAGCCCTGCAGACAAGCTTGGAACATGTGCCCCATTTTTAGGTCTTTGTGTGGCTCTTAAGAATATTGAGCCCAAGTCTGCTATGTAGATACAGATTGCTGGAGGCTGTTGTTTTTCCCGGATGTTGTTCTGTTGAATAACAGTGCTCAGGTCCATAAGAAAATGTGTCTAGAATGTTTATGATGATAATGTTTATAACAGGAGCGAGTTGGAGGGGCCCATGGCTAGTGTGAATAATTGCTGTGTATTACCACAGAACACTAAGGAGCAGTGGGCCGGATGAACAGGGATGTGATTAGCTCTGGAAGTCTGTTGTACCGTCGAGTAAAAAAGGCAGGAAACAGAATGAGAACTCCTTTTATGTACACAGAAAACGCACACTAGAAACATCACAATGTTCTTCCCAAGGGTACGTTAGAGTCAATCTCAATCCCTCTATGGGGAGAAGGGAATGAGAGTAAGAGTTAGGGAAGGAGAGGAAAATAGTCTGTGATACAAGGAGGGGAGAGTCCTGAGTAGTCTAGTTGTGACAATGCGCTACACACGTAACAGAAGGATGGACTCAGATCTGCACCCAATAAAACGAACCAAGGCAAGGAGTGAGAAGGAGCCAGCCAGGCTGAGTGCCGGGCAGAATGCCCTGGGGGAAGGGAGCAGCTGCAGAAAGGCCTCCAGGTGGGCAAAGCGTTGGCCGAAAGGACCAACAGCGTGACTGTCTCAGGAAGAACAATGGGGAAAGGGGTGTGAGGTGAAGTCAGGGAGAGAGAAGATGGTACATTGGCCTCGGGGCCATGGCAAGACACCGAGATTTTATTGAAAGTGCAATGGGAGGCCCCTAAAATATTTTAAGTAAAGGGGAGGCATGCCTTCATTGACATTTTTAACAGATCATGGGATCTGTCAAACAGGAGAGAGCAAAGGTAAAAAACAAAAACAAAAAAAACCCCCCAAAAAACATTGAAGAGGCACTGCAGTAGCCCCAGTGAGACATGCTGGTGACCTGGACTAAGGCAGCCGCGTACGTGGAGGGAAGAGTTTGGACACACTGCCCACAAACACCCTATGCTTCCTTGTGCGGAAGAGTCAAGCCTTTACATGGCTCACATTCCTATTCTTCCCCAGGGAGTATAGTCCGGTGTTTCTTCTCTGCTGATCTTCTGTTGGAGAACCATGAATGCCCAGGATGCCATGGGCTTCACCCTCGTCCCACCCCCTACACCAGGTGCCCTGAGCTTGGCGGGCTCACAGGTGTTTGCCTCCTAGTTCCGGATTTTCCCCAGCCATGGAATTCATGTAGGCTTCCTTGAGTATGTCCATGGTCAGGATGCTCGCCAGCGGGGTTCTGGAGGCTGGTGGCCTTAATTTGATTCACAGCTCTGCCATTCATTTACCAGCTGTGTGACCCTGGACAAGTTCCTGTGTGTCTCTGTGCCTCGATTCCCTCATCTGTAAGATACAGATGATGATAGTACCTATCTCATACTTAGTTAACATACATGAAGCAATTGGAACAGTACCTGGAACATTGAATACATGTTCTATTAGAGTTTGCTATCATTGTTATTGTAACTATTACTAGTGGAGGGGGCCAGTTGCTTTCCCCGCTGATGTGACTGCAGCTCTTCCAGCAGAATCCTTTCTGGTAAGTATGAGCTGGGGATCCTGCTGCCCTGCCTCCACCCTGCACTCCAGCTACACTTTGAACAACTAACTTGCTAAAAATTGAGGTCATTTTTTAACAAACTCCAAGTTACCTGCATAGCTCAATGCTTCCCAAGGAAACAAAAAGTCCTCATTGTAAACAAGGCGGAGAATTCTAAGACTTTTCTAAAGTTATAAGGAATGTGTCATCTGCCACTTCTGAGTGTATTTTTATACTTCTCAGAAGAGAGCTCAAGGAAAGCAGGCTTCATACTAATGTAGAATGTACATTCCATGTCTCTGCTGCAGGCCTCATGGATCCATTTACACGGGCTTTCCATGGGGTCAGCCCACAGAGCCCACAGAGCACCCTACTTACCAGGTATGCCAGTTGTTTCTTACTATTCTTCATCCTTCTCCCAGTGTCTTCCACCCAACCTCCTGCTTCTCACCTCCCTGTGATTTTAGGCAATCTCATGAAAGCGCTCACAGTAGGTTTAAATGACCTGTAGAATTAACCTTGGCTCTCTCACTTATTTGCATTTTAAAAGAAAGTTTTTAATCTGAATGGGCCTCCAATTTGTTGATTTGAGAGTGAAAAAAAAAGTACTTTCCGAGTGTGTCTGAGATAGACCTCTGGTACCACCCAGACATTCTAAGGAGTACCTGGGCCCTCCCTCCAGCCCAGCATGGGAGTCCCCTGCAGATTTCACGCCTGGATTGGATGCCTCCTGTGGCGGCCTCATATCCTCTCTGTCAGCCTACTTCTCTAGCAGATGTGATCTGCCCGGTCCTCACCTTAGTTCTACGCGTACCTCTCGCTTTCTGCCCAGCCTTCCCTGACTCTGGACACCTGTGGGTGCAGCCTGGGAGTTAAGGTGCACTGATACCCCAGGGGGCAACCCCTAGCCAATGGAGAATGGATGGAGACTGTGGGGAAATGCTCTTCTGTTTTTCCTGGTTCCCCAGAATCCTGGCGGCACCGAGTCCCTGTGGCCCACAGTGGTGATCCAACTCGAGCTCACCCTTGAATCAGGTTCCCTTCCTCCTGTGTGTTTCTCCACTCCTGTTTCCTTGGATGACTTATCAAAAGAGACTCTCTGCTTTCAGTGGAACTCAGGCTAAACTAGTGCCAAAGACCAATATGCCTTCACCTGGCCATTTACTTTTGTGCTGTTCAGGGGAGGATTAATATGTTTACAGATTACGATTTATAAAGCGGAAATTTGTCAGAGTATTTGCTAACAATTAAGATAAATCCAATTGTTTGAGATTTAATGCCATGGACATTTATTGCAGTTTGCCTAGTGCCAGGTGCAGAGCTACGCTCTGGGGAGACAACGGAGAGCGATCCCTCCCTGATGCGGTAGCCCAAAGCATGTGGCCCCATCCCTCTGCCAAGGACTCCTCCCAGAGACACCACGGTCCACCCTGGAGAGGAAAGGTAAGCAGATCTCCAGTGCAGGCCGCCATGCTAGGGCTAGAGTGTGGATGCCAGAGGCAGGCTGCCTGAATTCACTTCCCTTGTCGTTACTTCCGAGCAGGGGAAGTTACCTCATCTTGCCAAGCCTCAGTTTACTCCTCTATGAAATGTGGATATTTTAGAGTCATGGTGGAGAGCGAATGAAAAAAAAAAAACGCACGTAATGGTCATATTATGCTGCCGGACATGTAGCAGGCGTGCAGCCAGTTCCAGCTCTGCAGCAAGTTGCGGCTTTCCACCTGATGTGTCAGTGCCTCGAGGGTGTTGGCTGTCAAGGAAAGGTGATGGAGGGGAGGGACACGAGGAGGGCACCGTCTGCCCAGTGGGGTCGAGTTTGAATATTAGCAACACCAAAAGGACAACTCATCCAAGAAAAAGGTAACCACGACTAAACATTTTAACAGATGTTAAACTTTTGGCCACTTTTTTATTTAAGCAATTTATATCATGTTCTGTGCTCCTAAAGTATTGCATTATGTTTACACATTTAGACGACTTCTGTAGGATGACAAATGTGTTCTTAAATGTTGGAAATAACTTTAACTAAAAAATTTACATTCTCATACATTTTGTACCATACTTGGACTAGTTTTGTTTTAACAACACCTCCTTCTCTCTAATTATCCTAGTCAGTCAAAAGTTCCTTGTACCCTCCTTTTACAATGTGTGGCTAATTCTAGGGTGTCTCTGGGAAATTTTCTATCAGCCATTTTGTTAGAGATGATTAAGGGGAAAGAAGGAGCTCCTAAATGGAAGGATGAAAAGGGGTGGATGAGTAGTGGGAGAAAGGAGATTTTGAGTGGATTCAAGCAGGAGAGCTGATATAAGCTAGTCTAATCCTACTGAGAAAACAGATGTCTATCTGTGGGCTAAGGAAGCCATCCTGGACATGCCCTGTCCTCCCCCCCCCCCGTCCTCCCAGACACCTGCACCTGTCCCGGGTCTTTGACATCCCCCCCTTCACACCCAGCCTTCAGTTCTTCCCTGAAAGGTTTCACATTGCACCAGCAAAACTGGAGGGCAGATGATTTTCCTTTGCTCACTCCCATTTCTGGCCTTCTCTCCAACCTACTATTCTCCCCAGGCAACTGTGAAGATATTTTTGGCTAAGGAGGGCATTCCCAGCACTCTGCCAGATGAACAGATGGTGGGTGGGCCAGAGGAATGGTGGGTGGTGGGGCTGGCATGAGGGGCATCTGGCGGTGTCCTTCTGGATTACAGGGAAGGGAGGAATCTTAAGAAGATCCCTTCCTTCCTAAAGTCTGATTGGATTTTTAAAGACTCCCAGTACCTCTGAAATAAACCAGAGAGTCGGTGTAACCAGACGATTTGCCTTCAGATGAATGGTTTGTTGTATCATTTATAGGTGTAAAAAGATTTATTAACTCATAATTTTATCAAGTAGTAATGTGTGAGTAAATGTTTTAATAAGGTCACTAATTCCATTACAGTATGTTGTGTTTAATAGCCTTTAAAGGTGAAATAAAATTATCAGCTCTTAGTTACTCTCCTCCAATTTTCTGTAGATTTAATGAGGGGGTTTTCTAGAAGCTCATGACTCCCCTACCTCCTTCCTACCCCACTACTCCACAGACTTCTGCTGCATTTAAGAAAACATACAGAGTAGTGGTTTAGAATTAGCATTCTGGCATAAGAAAGATTACAATGAGAATCCTAGCTCAACCACTTAGTACTTGTGTGACCTTGGAAGAGTTCCCTAACCCAGCTAAGCCTCGGGAAGCTCATCTGTAAAATGGGATCGTTATTGTACCTCATACGGTTCCCCCTGAAGATTGCATGAGATCATTAATGCATGGACAGTACTAACAAAGTGCTTGGAAGGGAATGTGGCCTAATAAATGTTAGCTATTGCGTTAGTTATACGTTGCTATGGGACAAATTGCTCCAACTTAATTTGCACACAACTAAGTAATGTGCCTCTGCTGCAAGGTCTCTTGGAAGGCTAGAATCAAGGTGTTGGCCAGGCCACAGTCTCATCTGAAGGCTTGACTGAGAGAGAATCTGCTTCCAAGCTCACTCCTGTGGTTGGTGGTAAGACTCTGTTCTCTGTGGCCTGATGGACTAAGGGCCTCAGCTCATCCCCAGCTGTTGGCTGGAGCTCTTCATTCCTTGTGATGTGGGCCTCTCCATGGTGTGGCTCAAACATGGCAGCTGGCTCCCATCAGAGTGAGCACGCAAGAAGCCAAGAGATGGCCAGCAAGATAGAGGACACAGGCTTTTAGTAACCTAATCTCTGAAGTGACATCCCATCATCTTTGTCATATTCTATTCCTTAGAAATGAGGAATAGATACATATTCTATTCCTTAGAAACGTGCAAGGGGAAGGGTCCTACAAAGGTGTGGACACCAGGAGGTAATGATCATTAGGAGTCCCTTCAGAAGCTGCCTACCACAGCTATAGTAGTATTGCTGTTAAAGCAACTCACTATTTAACACATCACATTTTATCAAGCCTCTTCTTGAAACCTTCCTTGCTTCCCCTTTGTGTATCATATGTGTCCACACGCTGTGCACAGCATATAAGGCTTTGCAGTCCAGGTACTTCTGCTCTTCTAAGCCTCTTCTAGGCTCCTTCCCTGCTGCTCCCCACTGATCCCTCTAGTCTACTGTGCCCACACTTCTCACACTGTCCAGACACACCAGAGTCTAGGAGCTCCCAAGTGGGTCCCCTGGGATTCATAATGATGTCCCAGGAGATTCGTGTCATTGAAAAAGGTATGGTGTCTGTTTTGAGTCTTAACTTTTTAGAGAAAACCAACACTTAAATTATTTACATATTTTCTCTTTCAAAACAGAACAGGAGGGCCTTTGGGTATGTAGCACATGCAGTTTGAGAGTCAAAAAAGTTTGGGGGAACATCACCATGCATGTTCATGTGTCCATGACTGCATGGGCTGTTGCCTCTCTGTTCTGTTTGATGGACTCATATTCAGCCTTAAGAGTCAGACTTAGATGTCACTTTTCTTGGTAAATATATCTTTGAGACCCTCAGGACTTACCCCTTCCTTCATGTCTTCTCTGTTTCCCTGTGGTATTTTGGACAATCCCCTCTTAAAGATCTTTCATTATAGTGCATATAAAAAATGTTCCACAAAATCCTAGGATCCCACATGGTGATGAGCATGGGGATGGGTGAGGGCTTACTTTCTTAAATGGGTGGTCTTTTCAGTTGATGTCACCTGCCCTGCCTACAGCCCCTTTCTATGGAGATCTTTGTTTGCTCTTGGACCTTGCTGCCCAAGACATCCCTTCCTGGCCTGGGAATGACCCTTGTCTCAAGGGCAACTCACCTCAGTGCAGGAGCGCTGGACCTGTCTTATTCGGTAACATGTCCAAACTCATAAGCCAGCAGGTGGTGAAGCTGGGATTCAAACCCAGTGACAGTCTCACTGCACGACCTTGCTTCTCCTTTCTGCACTGTGCAGCTACAGACCCTGGAAAGAGGATAACTCTTTAAACACCTCTTGTTGTCAGTCCTTTGGGTGCTGACAGTCAGGAGCTTCGAAGGCATAAGAAAAACATGGAATTTTTCCATGCTTCAAAACTGTTTAAAAGCTAAGGCTGAGTTAAAAATGCTTCCCTAAGGAGCATTTACCAGCAATTCTTACTGTCCCCGTCAATCATTCACAAAATCTCTCTCTTTCTCTCTGCATCGTTTTGCAACAAGACATTTGCTAGTGTCAGGTCCCCGTGTTTTGCCATCAGAAATGCCCTCACACCTGGGATTTCCTATAGTTGATTGCATATTTGTATCTCAATTGTAGATTCTGACCTTCCTGTATATTGAAAACTTTCTCTAATTCTATAAAGACAGACAATTCAGGATAGAATTGGAACCACTGTAGGGTTTTTGTTTTGTTTTGTTTTGTTTTGTTTTGTTTTGTTTCCTGCCTGGCACTCTGCTTCTCTTGGGAATGGCACTTCTCCCATGTCAAGTAATCCTGGTGGGACTGCCCATTGAGGTGCCTTCATCTAACCCCCACCTATAGGCAAAGACCCATGATCCAGTCTATGACCCACGACCCATGATCATGCCCTTCTGAATGTCAACAACTATAGAAGTGAGCTCAAGATCTAAGTGAGGCCAATCAGAATTGCCTGGGTTGAAAAACAGAAGTTGGGAAAAAGAAATTCCCGGGTTGTTCAGTTGGGAATAAATAAGTCTGCTGCTGGGGGAGACTTCCTGTCAGGTGGAAAGAGAGCTGGGCTGCAGAAAGAAGCCAACAGGGAAGAGGTCTGAAGCCAGAGCGAGGGACAGACACTTCGTATACGGACTGAACTCTTGAATCCAGGAGCATCTGAGGCTAGATCCACTCCTGCAATTCCCAGCTACGTATGCTAGTAAATTACCTTTTATACCTAAAACTCGTTAGAATTGAGTTTTCATCCTCTGACAGCCCAAAGTCAAGATTCATGTAGAGGTCAGGGATATCAAGTCAGTTTCAACTCACATGCAAACCGTACCAGTTGCCAGAGAAAACACAAAATTCCCCAGTTACATTTAAATTTCGGATAAATAACAAGTAGTATTTTAGTATAATGGTTTCAGTATATATATTAAGTATGTCCCAAGCACTACATGGGATGTCCATATACTAAAAAAAGCATCCACTGTTCATCTGGAAATTCAAATATAACCGGGCATCCTGAATTTTTATTTACTAAATAAATAGCAGTGGTGGTTGCTTGTAACACTGTGTTGAAGATTCCGAGGCCAAGTTTAGCCTCAGTGGGAAAAAGTAGGCTTATTGACTAATGACGTCTGCTCTATGTGTGGAAATACAGACAGGTGGTATGAGTGCCATGCATATAGCATCCTTGTTTATCCCAAGTGCTTATAAATGTTTTTCTTCTGCAGCTGTAGGCAATGCAAGGTGTTTTAATAATAATATGAATAACGGTAGCCACCATGGACTGAGTCTCTTTCCTCTAACAAAGAGCCTCACATATGTCATCTAATCGAATCCTCATGACAATATTTCATTGGCTCTATTTCACCAGTGAGACTCAGGGAAGTTAAATTCGCACAGTGAATGGCAGAGCTGGGATTCAAACCCGTGTCTATCTGACACCAAAGCTCGAGCTTTTCCCAATTCATCATTCCGCGGGAGGCAAATATTGTCCTAACAGCATATACGCAGAAGTCATCTGAAAATGCTATTTTACAAATTGCTATATAAACACTTATAAATCCAGTTTTTGGCCCAAAATGGTAAACTGCCCTTTCACGACAAAGAGCAGCACTTCAACAACAAATCGGAGCCTCGTGTGAGGCAGTATTTTGGCAAACAGATTTCAACAGTTGACACCAGAGGAGTGCCAATTGTGAAAAGTGGCTTTAGGCTACAAATGACTACGTGAAACCAGCATTCTGGCAAAGCAGGAGGGGATCTGTTTGCCGTGGATCACGGGACGGCTAGGTGAGCCCCCCAGAAGAGCTCGAGCTGGCTCTTAATGGAGCCAGAAGGCATATGTTCCTCCACTATTTGTGGGCGCTGATCTGCGCGGGAGCATTTGTGTTTCGGTAGATGAAGGGGGAAGGTGGCGTTCATGTGCGAGCGCGCGTGCATGTGTAGCTTTCCTTTTTTTTTTTCTTGAAACTCTTCATGTATCTGATGTTCAGTGTTTTTTTGAGCTAGGATGTACGATAGAGAGATGGCAGACAGGCAACAAGGTAGAGGATGGGAGAGGGTGACATCCATCCCCTACTTTATTCCTTAGGAATGAGGCACAAGAGATAGAAGCTGAAGGAAAATGGTGTGATTTGGGCATCAGCAATGCTGCACAGGCTCAGAGGAAAAGGGAGGCACAGCACCGTGGCAGGCCATGGTTTCCGCTTTGGGGTGCCAGCCTGCACCTCTCTGGGACCTTCAGGCCTGGAGGCTTGGGAATTATCTGGAAGCAGCTCATGGGCCTGAACATTTTCATCCTTAGGAGAAGTCTGATTAGCCCTTGCAATGGCAGGACTTCCCGAAGCCATTGCCCGTGCGGAGAATATGGCCAGGGTGGCAGGTGACAAGGTTGACAGAGAAGTCCATGAGCACATGACTCTTCGAAAAGAGGGCTGGAGGCTCATGTGAAGAGGAAGCCTTAAACTATTTGGGTTAGTGAGACATCTTTGTGTCTACAGACCAAGAAGGCCTGGGGCACCCAGTTTACAAGCATAAAGACTAACTAGAGAGAAAGGATAGAATAAGTAGAACAAGTTTTGACAAAAATAGAGGCTTTCACAGCCTCAGCAGAGACAAGGGAATCTAAATGCTCAATGAAGACAGTAAAGGAAATAAAGGAAAGGAGAAATCCAGGAAGGAAAACATAATTTCCTTTTTTTCATATCGGATCTTGGGGAAATGGCGGTCCTCATCTTCCTCACATCTGTTTTGAAATCCATGGCCTGACCTTGGTGGTTGCCTCTAATCCCAGGGTTGGTGGGGGCTTTGTTACTAGGTCTTAGGAATCTCTACCCCGGGCCCCTTTCATTTTGCCCCTTCTCGTAGGATCTCTGTCACCTTTAGGGTGTTCTTTTAAGACTGTGGAGTGGGTCCTGAGATCGGAAGGCACCATTAACATTTCTCCAACCATTGCAGGTGATCCCTGGGGCATTTTATTTTATTTTATTTTATTTTATTTTATTTATTTTATTCTGAATCTTATGAATGGGATGAATATTTCATTGTGCTTGTTCCACAACAGTCCTTAATATAAAATTTTAAGCTCTAATTTCCACAAATGCTCTACATCCCAAAATATGGCTCGGCCTTAGCACCTGCTGGGCCTGTGTCCTTTTAGACTTACCAGCTAAGCACAATAAGCATTTCTGTGAAAGAAAAAAGGAGAAACTTAAATCAGTCAATAGCTCGCTACATTTAGAGCAGAAATGGGTTTTTGCAAGCTTGAAAGGAGTATTTGCATTTACAACAGCAGGGAAAAAATGAAGAAGTGGGACATTTCTCAAGATTTAGAGCCATGCCATGAGCAAAAAATGAGTTTCTTCCAGATACCTTCTGAAAATACCTTACCTTTCTCAAAATGACCCACTGGCTTTCTGCAGCTGACAATCAAGTGCAAATTCTGGGTCTGACATTTGAGGTCCTCTGGGCCCACTGTTCAGGCTGTTTCCTTCAGCTTCCTTTCATGCCCTTCATAGTAAATGAGCCAATCTGTTTAGCATTCCTTGAACCATCCCATTTCTGAGACTTTTCTAGACCTTTCCTTCCACCTGGATGGTCAGTCCTCTCTACTCATCAAGGTCCAGTTCAATGCCACTTTCTCCACTGGACCCTTATGATGTCCACAGCAGGGAATTTTACCACTCCTTCCTCAGAATGTCTATAGCACCATCTCACGAGTGGACCTGAACACGTGTTTTATGCTCTGTCCATGCCTACCTTATCTCCCCCACTAGACTGTAATTTCCATAAATATGAGCCACATCAACATCTTCTTTGTGGTGCCCACTGCGCCCACTCATTCATTAGTGAATAAAGGAACAAGAGAACAATTCCTGTAGATTTGGGGACAGTGTGGTCAAGTCCCTTTTGTCTCTGGAAAAGTCAGATCTGGGCTACCTGCCCATGCTGCAACATGACCTCTCCACCCCACTACATAGGGCATTCTTGGTGAGATGTTAGGGTGTGTGAGCCCCAACCTGTGCCTTTGCTTAGAGGGGAAGGTTGAGCAGGTGCAGTGCACAGAGGTTATTTTGCAGGGTTTTCTCCCAGAGTGGTGAGGGGGCAGGAGTGACGGAACATCTGCAGCCATGTTCCTGAATTTGTGGCTCCAGCCTGATTCTCCTGCCTTTGGCCTCTCTCACTTTCTACTGTCAGACCTACAGACATCACCACCTGCCAGACCATTGGTTCACCTCAGTTCAGGACCAGCTCCAAGTCAGGGCAGCAGTGGGCAAAGACAGCGCTGGCGGGGGTGAGGAGGGCCTCCTGCATGGGCCCCAGGTCCTCTTTCTTTCTACGCTGACCCAGGCCAGCTAATGTAGTCCCTGGAGTCTCAGCTCTGTGCTCTCAGTGACCTGTTCTAAGACGGAGTGCCTGTGTCCCCTGCCTGTCCAAGTACCTATCCTCCTGGCCTATTGGGTACCCCAACCCTCCTAAAGGATTCATGATTCTCTTTCCTCTCTGTTCCCCAGTCCCACCATCTGAGCCCTCATTATCCCCTGTCTAGACTACTGAATATGCCAACCTGATTGTCCTTCCTCCAGTGCCATCCTCCACGTGGTATAACCAGACTGTCCCTGCCTGAACCCTTCGGTATTACCCCATCATCTGTTGAAGAAGATACAGACTTCCTGCCACAACACACAATACCTTCATGAACCTGCCACTTCTTTTCCTGCTTGTAATTTCTTACTTGAACTTTAGACTCCAGGGCCCCCTGCCCCTCCCCCCATGCTGCTTCTCTGCTTCTCTTACGTTGTCATCTTTGTCTCTGGTTACCCCCCACCCTTTATGATTCTTATTTTGGCCAACTACCATTTTTTTTCTTTGATTCCACTGAAATATTTCCTAATCCCAATCACCCAGGCTAGGTTAGAGTAGATGTCCCTCTTTTGTGTTCCTTATAGGTATATCATGATACCTGGCTCTGGCCAGCCAACACTCAAGACCCCGTCTAGAGTACGGTTCTCCTGGTATCTTGCTACCAGAGTTACTGCTAAAATACACACACGTCAATCCCACGTTAATGTGCTATGCATCACAAAGCACAGTCTTCACATTGCCAGTGTAATGAAGGCAAAAGTTCCAACCCTGGCTTTCTTCCATGCCCCAAACACAAAAGGACCTTATAAAATGTCCCAAGATAAAAGAGTATGCAGGACGTCAGTGGGTGGCAAATACCCTAGATAAAGACATTCGGGATGTTGGGGATCAGCAGTAAGAGTCATGAAAGGCACTATTCAAGGGAACTGAAGGAAAAGAAACCAGTGAAGTGGGTGGGCTTGTGATAGTCTCTGCAGAATGATGTCCTTTAAGCCCAAACCAGATTGCTCCATAACTTGAGCTAACTCCTCCTCATACAAGCGTATACTTTGGTTAGACGAGAAACCAAAGGGAAGCATGGAAACTTCCTAATACAAACACGTCATTATTGTCGGAACATGGATGCAAAAGAAACCTTCTACAGAGTACCTCGGAGGCATTGTCTTGAGGGATGTGAAGGACAGCGGTCAAGCCTGTACTAAATTCAGAACTAAATGCTTGCTCAGCCCTCGACTTCCTTTATATACCAAGTCAACTGAATCCCGCCCCCCCTTTCCTGAATATCTTTTGTAACACCAGTCTCATATGAGAGATTAAATAAAGTGCTCCTCTCCTATTCATCACTAGAGAAAACTACAGAGTCTCTTTCGCCCAACTCAAGTTTGCTCCCTTTTTAAGAAGGGTGGAGAGTCTTTACGACGCCTTTCTCCCACTGATGTTTCCAATTCCAACTGACTTATTCACCATCAGTTGGGTACTGGAGATTAAGTTAAATTAGTACTTAATGGGTTCTAAACTGCTCCGCTGTGGATTAGACCATGGCACTCATTCTTGATTTAAACAGTAAATTGGATCGCCATTTGCCAGCATGGTGATTTGTGCTTTGGCAGCCTTTGCAGATCCGTAAGTAAACTAGTAGATTTCCCTGACATGGTAATCGGCCCTACTGTCTAGAGTCATCACACATTTTTCTTGTAGGTTGAATTAATATAGAGAAGCAGGATGGTTGATGGTTTCATTTGTTGTACCATTAATGAAACATAAAACAGATGTATGAAACACTGTCTTAGTAATAGAAACTGCATTACAAATTATTTATCTGCAGAAATCATGTCCTGAATGTAAGGCGGGAACAAAATGTAGTTTTTCTCTTGACAGTACTAGGTCAAACTATATTAAAAAACCTATTAAGCATGAAGTCTCCTGCTGCAGTTAAATATAAAACACAATTTGTTCCCTCAGTCCAGTATGGCATCAAAATCTTGTAAAATCCACAGTACTTTGGACCCACTTGCATGTGACTTTCACTTTCTTTTTTCTTGGTCACTTCCCAGGTGATTCATTAGAAGACGAGAGAATGAGAGAAACATACGCACGCTCTTGCATTCTCCCTGTGAGGACCAGACTGGCAAGGGAGGGTTGTAGGAGGAGGTGGAGTCCGCCAGAAAAACTTGGCAGCCCACTCTGGTGCTGAGAGAACGTGTCCATCACCTCGATTTTCATCCTTTAATATGCAAAGGAAAACATGGCATGCTGAAGTCAAGAGGGAATATAAAACTGCCTTCTAAAGAAAGGCTTGGCAGTACCACAAGGGAGGGTTGTAAATTGCAATGATTTTCTTGACTTGGATCATTAGGGAAGCTGGAGAGATTGGGTACCCAGGTTAAGTTATGATCCTGGGCACCAGTGCTCAATGGCAGCACCTTCCAAAGGAAGGGAGGGTCAAGGAGAAGTGGGAGGGAGGGCTAAGTGGCTCAAGGCGTTCTGCAAACCATACCCTTCCAGCACCTTCTTTCAGCAGCCCTTAGCGGCCCCCTGAAGCGTTACTGGACATCTTGGATGAAGGATGTGCAGAGACATTTGCCAGGCGATACTCCCAGCTTAGCTGGGAGTATTCCCTGGGCTTGTAGTCCTGGAACTTGCCCTGAACTGTGTCTCTCTATAGTCTGGTGTCATGCATGGCAATTCCCAACAAGCTTGACCTGTTCATTTCCCAAACAGGTGATCTATGGGTTCCAGCCTCAGCGTCCCAAGTCCAGCGCTGGCCACCCATGTGCCATTTTGCAGCTCTGCTTGCTTAGCATGCAGTCAGGACCACTCTCCTGGGCCAGCCTTGTGCCTTGTACGTAAGTGAGGTGGAGAATGTAAGCACTGTGCACTGTTAGTGCAGCCTAGATGAGGAAGTCCATGGGACAATAGAACGTTTCACCCAAAAGGGGGCTTGAGCAAACAAAGAGATGGTTAGTGCACTTTAGCTATATTTAAAAAAAATTTTTTTAAAGGAAGGAAGGAAAGAAGAGGAGGTGGCAGGGGTGGGAGAGAGACAGAGCTGTTCTAAGGATAAAATCTCCTTTCTGATAATGTCTGACAGTCACTTGTCTGCTCTCATTATTACCTTTACTTTACAATTACTTCCACTGTGAAGTAATTACACGTGAGAGCCTACAACAGATGGTAAATAATTACTTTTCACCAATTGCTGAAGCCCATGTTTCGCTATCAACAATAATTAATAATCCAGGCAATGGCGCTAGCGAGACCTGCAGCAAAAGTCCTTCTCCTGCTGCCCGGAATTTTCTGTACCTGCACAAGAGCTCAGGAAAAGGTGGCTGAGGAAAGAGCAATGAAGGGATGTTGTTAGGGAGCAGAACAGGATTTGGATGAAGTGTAAAGGCCAATGCCCCAGTGTCCAATTCCACATTTCCTCTTGTTAACTTTTAAGATTGCTAGCTACCCACGGTGCACTGAGACTATCATCAAACTCTTTGGTATGTATTTGTTCTGGCAATTTAGAGAGTTTAAAAAGTGTTTATTAGCCCCCTTAAGAAAATAAATTCTGGGACATGAACTCTAAAATCTTTGCTCATGTGTGCAGAGAAATCAGGCTCCCAAAGTGTCACATACAGCCTGGGATATGTGTTTGGGGGCAGTGGGTCACAGCTGTCACAGGGGGACAAAACTGGGCTTGGGAGAAAGGTGAAGCAGATATTTTGATTCAGATTTCTCCTGGGGCTGGACTCATGAGCATGTGGTACCTTTCAAGGCTGGATCAAAGATACTCCGGAAAGGCACACCTTGGAGAAAACCCAACATGGGTGCTGGGGCAAAGCCAGCTGCTTTCACTGGGGTGGAGAGCACCGCTCCCATTACTAAAAGTCATTTAATGTTGAGCAAATGGGAAAAGCAAAGGTTCTTTGGAATCATTAGCCCAGAAGGGAAAGATTTGCAGTTTACTGAACCATGAAAGATGGTCTGAAATCACCCTTTCTCACATATTGCTGGTAACCCAACCCAGCAGGTAAGAAGGCAAATCCTCCCTGCATGCAAAATAAAGGCTGAAGTATTCCACAGGCAACTGGAAGCTTTTTCTCTCCAACTCTGTGTCTGCTCAACTAGAAACAAGCCTGTTGTCAGTGATCATCCTTTCTGTAAAAGCTTCTCCAAAAACTTTCCTTTTTGTTTCTTTGACCTATAATCTTTGAGGAGCTGCTTCTCCCCTCACCACTGTTTTGACAACCCAAGCATCAGCGATAAATGCCAGGAGCCTCACGGAGAGTGAATCCTCTTCTGAAGAGACGTCTGAAGGGTCTCCACTTTAGTTCTAAACTACCAGCTTCTGCTCCCCAGCCGAGGAAAATCGATCCCGTTCCTTTTTCAGGAGCAGTGATGTGAATACTAGGCAGTTTGGGTTTAATGGGGTCCCTGGAGTTTGTGGGAAGAGGAGCTGGTTTTTATTTCTCTGGTACTGGGAGTTCACCAGGCATGGCTAATGGGAGAACAGAATGGGGAAGGAGGTCTCCCTCCTGATGGTGCTCTCCTTTCTACTGTGAGTTCTGAAAAAGCTGAGGTTTCAGGGCACGTTGGTGAGGGGCCGTGGCTATGAAAACCAGTTGGAAGAAATGTCAGCCTGGGTTCGCAATCTTTGCTGACGACTCCTGGGCTGAAATTGAGATCCTATTCCTGCCACCAAAGAGGATACCCATCCCTAATTCCTCTGCCCATACTGAAGGTCCCCATCCCCCAGGGACAAAGTCTGAGTCCTTATTGGCCTTGGGTTTTCAAATCCCTGGCCTGTGCAAGGTCCTGACTTCTTATGTAAGAACTCACAGGACACAGGGGTTGGTCACAGAGAAGGCTGAAGAGGTTGGCCAGGTTTGGAGAACCTCTCATGCCAAGCTAAGGAATTGAAACTTTATCCTATAGCAGATGAAAAACCACTGAAGGGCACTGAGCTGGGGAGTAACACAGTCAGACTGGCGTTTTAGGTGGAATGTTGTGGTAGTCGAGTGAGGATGGACTTGAGAGAGACAGGACAGGGGGCAGGGAGACCAGTTAGGGATCTCTATAAATAATAGTTCAGAGGAGAGACTTAGGACTCAGGGCTGTCTAACCACCTGTTGGACACTTCCATTTCAGTTTCCCACAAGCAAAGAAAACTATCTCCTTACTGCAAAATTATGCCCCTCCTAAATTCTCTATCTTGGGGAATCCTTGCCCGAACACCCTAGTCAGAAACATGGTAACCATCCTAGGTACCCTTCATTTCCTACCTTCTCCATAGTCTATCACCATGTCTTGTCCGTTTTAGCCAACATCTCAAGGCTTCCCCTCCACTCTGCTGCTAAAATCATTGCTCAAGTTCGGGTCTTCACCATCTCGCCTGCTGGACATTTGCAGTAGCCTCCTGAGTTGGGAGGTAGTTGTCCTTGGAGGGTCTGCTCTTTCAAAAAGGACAAAGAAATGAGCAAAGTCCACCCTTGGTTGCAAATACAAGCTCTTAAATAAAAAGTGTTATCTGAAAGCCACAACCTAAGTTAGGTGCCCACCCCCTGCTATCATGGCATTTCCCATGTTTCGTTGACACTATCTAGTTACATATCTGTCACTCCTTCTAGGTCAGGGGTCAGCGAACTGTGGGCCAGATCTGGCCTGCCACCTCTCTTTGTAAAGAAAGTGTTATTGGAAAAACCATGCATACTCATCCACATACAGCTGTGTTTTGCTTGAGTAGTTACAACAGAGACTACATGGACCACAAAGCCTAAAATATTTCCTACCAGGACCTTTCAAGAAAAAGTTTTCCAACCTCTGTTCTAGATCCTGAACTTGTCAAGGGTGAGGAACTTTGTTTACGTAATTGTTATATCCCTGGGATCCAGGACCATGCCTGGGACATAAATAAGTGTGTTGTGTGTGTGTTACATGAGGACAACCCCGTATGTTGCAACTCAGTAGTACTGAGAGGGATGAGTGACAGTCTGATTTCCATAGGCACGTGAGCAGGCGTTGAGGTTATCTCTTCCCCTCTCGGACGGTGGCCTCTGTTGTAAATTACTCCGTTATTATTACTAACAATGCATAGCTCCCTTTAATGGTGGAGTTCTAAACACGTGGACTCATCCTGCCCTTGGGGTGGCACTTTCTGCACTGTACACCCTAATAATGCAACCAGTCCTTTGGCTGATGGCGACAGGTCCCGGCTACTGTCAGTCCCAGATATGGGCAACAGGTTAGAGACTCCTATGAAGTGCTGCGATCTTGGTACATTTTTGTAGTTGTACTGCTTTCAGTAAGTTTGAGTCTAATGATCTGGGGAGAAATATAATGGATTTCTAGAAGCAAAGCATGAACCTAGCACGAGGCCCCTGGCCTATCTGCTGGTCATATTGGTGGTCAGGCACAATGCTTTGCATGCCCTGTCTCTGCGTCAGCTTTGCTCACTGCTTTACCCTGTGTGTCTAGAACTGGGCCTGATGCATGGTAGGTGTTCCACAGATACTCATTCATGAAAATTCATTCAAATTGTTTTATGTCATTTTTTTTTGCCACCTTGTGAGCTGGGCCTTATTCTCCCCCATTTTAAAGATGAGTAAACTGGGCTGGGGAGACTCTGTAACACAGCTGGTCAGTATCATGGACAAGATTTAAATCCAGATCTTTTTGACTTAGAAGCCTGTGTTTTGTCTGGAACACCAAGACTCAGACTGATAGAAGCTCCATTTTGGGAGTTTCCTTTTTGTAGACTCAGGAACACATAGGAAGACAAATACCCAAATCATCATTTCCCATGTTCTACTCCCCATCGCATGATTTCAGAAGCAGAGTTTTCAAGAGCCAAGGTTAATTCTTTGCATCAGAACAGTACAAAGGCCCCTGGGAATTCGGGGAGGCCTGTGCAGATTCTGGCATATTCTCTAAAAATTCTGAAGACAGCAACCCCATGTCACTGGAGAGGATCCTGTGCTCCCTAAGGCTACACGGTGTTCCATTCAAGCACAATGGAAATCAAGCAATTGAGCTGTACACCGGCTTTTCAAAAGGCTCCAGTATAATGTAGCGATTGTGTCGTAGGCCATAACAAAGGGAAAAATTCCCAGCCAACTTCCTTCACATGACTGGACAGAGAAAACAAGCAAACACACAACAGCCTGAGCCTGCCCCCCCCCCCCCCCCCCCCCCCCCCCCCCCCAAAGCCCGTTCCTAGAATCACCGCTTGATTCTCTTTGGCATAAATCGGATGGAGATTGGAAACATCCTGCTACCTAACACAGCCAAGTGAATCTAATTTGTGATTTTTATTCCCTTCGCTCTGAGCTCTATTTCCTGATGACCTTTGGTGTAGCATCCATTTCCAAAATATATCATTAAATAACAAAACCCACCTCAGCAGGTGAAATTAAAACTGATCACATGGAAGTTTCTACTTGTGTTTCTACTCAGGTTGAAAACCAGACTGCGCTTTTCTTCTTCCAAAGATAATCTTCACTTTAATGGGCTACAAAAAGCAGCCTGCCAGCAAAGCAAAACAAAAAAACAAAACAAAACAAAACCCCCACAAACATTTATTAAAGCCTCAATAAATAGTAATTCACTGAAGATAGGATTCTTCCTCCTGAAAGTCTAAACGCCTTCTGAAAATTATTTCAGAAATATGTTGCTCAAGGATTAAAATAGATAGAGCGCTTAAGTCTTCTGTTGTTCACGTTCCACTTGGTTTTCCTCGAGAATATTAAACCAAACAGGGAGAAAAAAGCGACCAAGCTAACTACTATGAGATCTGAAGCAAACTCCTGAGACTGAGAGAGGGAAATGAGGTCTGTGGGAGCCTTCTGCTGCTTTTCCTCCCTCACACACACTCTCTGCCTTCCCGCTTTTCATTTGGCTCTGGGCATGGTTTCTCAGGCTCCCAGGACCTTGGAAGGAATACCAAGCAATAGTTTGGGTGATTCTCACATCAGGGAAGCCTCAGTTTGTAAAAGCTGGAGGAGAAGCGCTGATGGAATGGAAATGCCAGTTGCAAATCTGGGGTGGTCAAGATGTCTTTGGAGCCTAGTGATCTCTCCCCAAGTGCCACTCCTGCTCGGAGCTCATCAGAGCACCTGGATCAGGGAAGGAAGGACAGGCAGGCAGAAAGCACTAATAACCATGTCCATAACTCTTCCCGTTGTGCTGGAAAGCCCCCGATAGCCCGAGACTGCTTCCCTGTGTTCTTAGACATAGTCCTTAGAATCAAAGGGCAAGAATACTGAGAGGAATCTCAGGGAGACCACCTTGTCCAATCCCCTTACTGTACGCATGCTTACAATCTCTTCCACTTCACAAGTCTCCCATTATTTTGTGTTGTTCGCCAGCCACTCCTTAGTTTGCACCTTCCCATCATTGCCAAATATATATGTAGAAGTAGCCTACAGCCCCTCTCCCTGTCCTTAACTTTCTGTAATCCATCTTTTACATGTCGTTCCTGGAAACTGCTCATTGCGAAGTCATTCATAAGCCTCCAGTTGCCCAAACCAACGAACGCTTTCCCAGTTCGTACTTGCATTTTTGCCCCCTCAGATGCTGCTCACAGCTCCTCTGGGAGACTCTCCTCTCCTGGCTTTGGTGACCCCTCCTTTCAGTTCCGCGAGTTTCCTGACATCTCCCGCTCAGTGTCTTGCTGGTTCTTTCACCAGGTTTTTAATTGCAGCTTTGCCCCGGGCTCTGTCCTTGGCCCTCCTCTCTTCTCGCTCCGTGCCCTCTCTTTGGCTGACCTCATGTGTTCATTACTCCTGTGGATGGCTCTCACGGGTGTGTCCCTAACTCAGACCTCTCAGCTCCAAAGCAGTGTGTCTTTCGGCCAAGGCGCCTTCACCTGGCTGCCTCTTAGGCACCTCAAACACAACTGGTCCAGAGCAGAGGTCAGTGGTCATCTTCCCCCACTTAGCCTCCCCCTCAGAGTCCTTCCATCTCCATCAGTGTATCCAAACCAGAATCTTTGGGGTGACCCGACATCTGCTTCTCCTACACACTCTCACATCTAAAAGCAATCATCAAGCTCTCCCAACTCCTCACTGTAAGAATCTTCTGCGTCCTGCACTGCTGCTATGTCCTATGTCTTACTGCCCTACTGCGAGGCCCTTCTCCCTGACCTCCCTACGTCCGCCGCCCTCCTCTCCAACCCATTCTCCGTAGACAGGTTGAGTTATCCTACACACACCGAACTGCTCTGACAACGCTCCTGTTTAAAAGCTCTTGATGGTTCTTCATTGTCTGTAGGAAAACCTGCAACCTCCTTAGGCTGACATAAAAGGCCCGTGATTATTTAGCTCCTTCCTGTTTGCTGACCTCATTGCCGGCCACTTGTCCCCTCTTACAGTCATTCCAAGTCATGCTTAGTTTCTAGCGGGTTCCCTGCAGTTCTTGTCCCTACCCCTTTGCATACATTATTTTTTCTGCCTTGAAGGCTCTTGGCGTCTTGGGAAGTGGCAGCTCATCCTCGAGGTTTGCTCACCCCCCCTGTACCCTCCTCACTAGTCTCTACCATGGTTCATTGCTTTGTCCTCGGTATTTTCATAACATTTTGACTCATCTTTCTTAGCTCTTCTCTCACAATTTTGTAATCATTTATTTATAAGAGTGTTTCCCTAACTAAGATGAGCTCTTGGAGGGCAAGCACCTTGCCTTCTTATACTTTAAATTTCTGACACTTCGTAGCCCCTCTGTAAATAGAATCAGAGAATGGCTGAGAGGAGGGAGGTGCAGAGGGTAAAGCAGGGTTCCCCAGTCACACAGCTAGTTACTGGCAGTTTCTGATCCTCTGACTCTGCACTTGTGTCCCGCTTACCACCCAGGGGCTGAGCCCTGAAATCCAACTCTCACAGAGGGACTGTGGGTGGGCAGAGGGCAGTAGACAAACCCACCCACTAATATTAAAGTGGATATGATGCAGCAGACCGAACCTGGAACCGGGACGGACTCTCTGTTCCACGTCAGGGGCATGCATCGGGGGAGATGGAAGAGTCTTAACCAGGCAGCGCAGAACCACGGCAGAGAACCCAGAAGCAGACAACATTCAGGAATCCAAGAGGAGAGGGATTCAGGGAGGTGGCATCGGGTAAACTTATCAGAAGGCACAAGAGCTCTGTATCAGCCAGGGTTCTCCAGAGAAACAGGGCCAGGAGTACGTTTCTATCTGTGCCTTTATCTCTACCTCTGCATCTAGAAAGAAATTTGTTATATGGTATGGCTCACTCAACTGTGGAAGTTGAGAAGTCCCACAATCTGTGGTCTGCAAGCTGGAGTTCCAGGAAAGCAGGGGCTATAGTTCCAGAGCCTGAGAGCTGGAGCACCGAGCCGTACGGATTCCAGTCCGTGTCTAAAGGCCTGCAAACCAGGAGCGCCAAGGGCAGAAGATGGCCGTCCAGATTAAACAGTCAGGCTGAGAGTGAATTCAACCTTCCTCTGCCTTTTTGTTATATTCAGGCCCTCAATGGATTGGATGATGCCCACCCGCATTGGGGAGGGCCATCTGCTTCACTCAGTTCATCAATTCAAATGCTAATCTCTTCCAGAAACACCCTCACAGACACACCCAGAAATAACGTTTAACCAGGTATCTGAGCATCCTGCGACCCACAAACTTACCCATCATAGGCTGATGGGATTTGAGAGCTAGAAATTCCATCCCTGAGGATGCTAGCAGCCAGATGAAGTCAGGGTCCTGGTCTTAGAAACCAGAAGCAGAGGTTGATTATCAAGAGAGGGACTTGGGCACAGGTAACATGATGGGAAGCCAGTTTCCAGAATCAGGTTACAAAACAGAGAAAACAGGGAGGGAAGTTGAGAGGCTCTCAGCCATGTCATACTCTAAAAAGCAGGAATTTTCAAAATAGACAATATTAAACATGCCCTTACTATCGTATTTCCATATTTTCCCTCCCCAGTTTCATTTTCCTTTATTTCCAACTATATTGTTCAGTGTTCATTAAAAACAAACTTTGGTTGGCTGGCCAGTGCCACCCATCTTTCAACAGACAAGGGTATCTGCTCATAATTCAAGGTCTGTTTAGAACTTGTAAGGTCAGCGGCTCCTCCCAGGAGCGTTTCTCACAGGTAGTTGGAAGCCTGTGTCTGAGAGGATGCCCTTGGGCTGGGGTTTGGGTTCTCACATCTGTTCACTTCTGACCTGGCCTCAAAAGAGGTATTAAAATGTACTTTGACTCTTTATTTTTCCGGGCCTAATTAACCAAAGTGTTTAATAAGTAACAGGGATGTTTCCAGTAATTTAGCACTTCATTAGTAATTTGTTCCGTTATAATATGTATCACCAAAATCAACTCAATTCAGACGACCATTTGCCGCCTTCACCAAAGATAATGACTTCTAATTCCCATTACTTGAGCATCTTACAAACCTTTTAAGTGGTTCACTACTTTCCATTAAGGTGTATCTCAGAAAGATTTTGGACCTTGCAAAAAAGTAAATAAAACCCATGAAAATTGAACCATAGATAAACAAATAAAATTGAATAAACACACCTCAGGGAAACCACACCATGACTGTGTAGGGACAGGCTTTGTGGTTTTACAAAAAACAAAGTCCATTTCTTGTTAACTCAGGGAATTTGAATTTTGCCCTTTAAGATACCTGAGGCAGCTAGAAATTTCATTCCTATTTCATGGCAATGAGGGCTTCTACCATCAGAGAATGTTGTGGGAAGGCATCTAAATATTTTGTAATGCAGTTGAGAAGGCTTTTGAAAGTCAACAGACTATGTTTGGGACAGAAATTGGTTCCCGTGAAAGCTTGTCCTGTCACTGTGAATGGATAGTGAATGTGGCAGAGATCTCACCCTTGGTTCCTGGCTTAACATTGACTTTGCCTGTTTGCCTTGTGTCTCGTGTCTGCCCCACAGCACTCAGGACAGCACTGAGCACAGAGTACTAGTAGGCTGATGCTAAGTTGCTTGACTCCAGCTTGCTGCTTACAAGTATGAACTGAGAACCCGAGTCATGTGCTAGTCACTGTACAGAGATGTTCAATGTCCTCTCATTTATCTGGTGATTGGAGCTTATACTTTCAATTAACAAAATTTTACTAACTTATGTTAGCCAATTTTGACAGAAATTATTCTGTAATAGGGGCGCCTGGGTGGCTCAGTCAGTTGAGCCTCCAACTCTGGGTTTTGGTTCAGGTCATGATCTCAGGGTCCTGGGACTGAGCCCTGCGTCAGGCTCTGCACTCAGCAGGGAATCTGCCTGAAGATTCTCTCCTCTGCCGCTCCCTCTACTCACACGCCCATGCATTCTCTCTTGCTCTCTCTCTAAAATAAATAAATAAATCTTTAAAAAATTATTCTGTAATATAATGTATTATTTCTTTGTCTTCCAAGCCAAGAGTATCACTTAGATCCCTACATCTAACGATCTTGATGGGAAACGGGACTCAAGGTTTGAAGTAATAGTAGGAACTATGAAAGAGAGAACAGGATGAAAGGCACAATGGAGGGCCAGATCAGACGTGGTCTGCAGACGTCTGTTCATCCGCTCACTCCACAGATACTTGCTGAGCACCTGCTATGTGCCAAGCACTGTGCTACAGACTGAAGTTTTTTTTTTTTAAGATTTTATTTATTTATTCATGAGAGACAGAGAGAGAGAGAGGTGGAGGCAGAGGAGGGAGCCTGATGTGGGACTCGATTCCAGGACCTTGGGATCATGACCCAAGCCGAAGGCAGATGGTGCTCAACCAACTGAGCCACCCAGGCGCCCCAGACTAAAGATTTAATGATAGGCCAGGCAGACCTGCTCTCTGTCCTCCTAAAGCCTCCAGTCTGGTGGGAAACTCTGAGCAGAAAATGCACCACAGTGGAATAAATACTAGGGCAGAGGAAAGAACTGAGGGCATATAAAATGAGGCAGCTCCAAAAGGGCATCGTGGAAGAAGTACTGTGGATGCGTGCCAGTTACAGCCACACAGATAATCCTAGTGTGTTAGTGAGAACTGGCTAGGTTCATCTAAAAAGGTGAGCAGATGTGTGAAACACTGCAGAACTGACATCTCTTGTCCCCAACAGAAATGCGTAGATCAGGCCAACATGACGATCACAAGGCAACAGAGATATGGCTTTACATTTCCTATGACAGCAGCTGGGGCATCTAACTGGATCAGTGTGGGACAGAAGCTGAGGCACTTCCCCTTTGATGGTGTGCAATACTGTGATTTAAGGAAGGTGTAGCAGGTGCCTTCATAGAGTCCTTTATCTGACTCTCGCTTTTTAAAGTCCTTTATCTGACTTTTTAAGAAGTATCTCAGCTAACTATTGCTGCATATCAAACCACCCCAAAACTCAGTTGTTTAAATCAGTTAAGTATTTATTGTGGCTCATGAGGGTATTGATCAGTTGGGTGGTTCTTCTGTTCTTGGCTGCGCTCACTAATGTGCTGGAAGTGATCTGTGGGGCAGGATGACAGCTCTGGTGACTATGGCTGGTCTCTCTCACGTGTCTGGAGCTGGCTATCAGTTGATCTGGGATGGCCTTGGCTGGGACAAATGGGCCTTCCTTCACATGATCTCACATCTTCCAGCAGACTAGCCTGGATTTGTTTACATGTAATGTCAAAGTTCCAAGACCAAGAGAACAAGTGAAAGTGTAGAGGCTCCTTGACGCCTAGTCTGGGAGCTGACATACAATCCCTGCTACACATTCTGTGGGCCAAAACAAGATTCAAGCACAGAGAAATGGACTCCACTTCTTCATGGGAGGAACTACAAAGTCATGTTGCAAAGGCATAAACTCAGGAAAGGGCATAATTGGAGTCATTTTTGCAATCAATCTACCACAAATAGCAACCTTGAAAGTGCTGGAAAACCCAGTGTGTCCCTAGCATACTTCGTCCCAATTCATGTTTCTGGTGTCCTCCAGGCCTCGTCATGAATAGGCATGCCCATTCCTCTGGGAAGAACCCAGATGTCAGGCCCCTAAGACTTTCCTTAGCCTCCTCTGTAGGGAGTCTTGTCTGCCCACTTACAAAGAGTGGAAGTCAGCCAAACTAAAAGTCATGAGGGCAAAGGCCTATTAAACAATGTTGGTCAGCTTTACTGACCATAATCATCATATTGATCACTGATATAGATAGATCCGCCTTGGTCAAGAGACAGATTCATTGGAACAGAGAGGTTGGCAGATTGCCGCATCAAGTGAGAGTGCCATGCGTGCTGATGTTCCTTTAATAAATATTTAATACAGTGCTGGGTGCTTAGACGAGCTTGGGGTCACTGTTAATAAAAGCCTGGGCTCCAAGATCTCATACATTTGGCACAAATAGGCCGCAAGCCATTGGAATACTTCATGGTTCCATTCTCATCTCAAGAAATGAAAACCAGTTTTTCTTTGGTGAAGACAAGAGTCTTTCTTCTCTGTACCTTCTGATAGGATCTTTTGTATTTTTAGACTCTGTTCATATTTTTTCTTTGCACTAGGAGAAAGATTGCCCTCTCTCTCAGTTTCTGTTACAGAAATCCGAGAAAGGCTATTGTAAATAATGTTGCAATGAACATGGGAGGCAGATATCTCTTTGAGATATTGATTTCAATTCTCTTGGACATAAACTTAGAAGTGGGATTACTAGATCATATGGTAGTTCTATTTTTAATTTTTTAAAGAACCACCATTCTGTTTTCCAAAGCAGCTGCACCATTTTACATTCCCACCAACAGTGCACAAAAGTTCCAATTTCTCTATATCCTCGCCAACATTTGTTATCTTTTTTTTTATAATAATCACCCTCATGGATGTGAGTGATACCTAATTGTGGCTCTGATTTGCATTTCCCTGGTGATTAGTGATTGAGCACCTTTTCATGTATCTGTTGGTCATTTGTATGTCTTCACTGAGAAATGTCTATTCAACATCTATTTTTAAATGAGGTTATTTGGTGTTTTGTTTTGAATGGTAGGAGTTCTTCATATATTTTGGATATTAACCCCTTATCAGATTATTCACAATAGCCAAGACATAAAAACAACCAAAATGTCCACTGATGGATAAATGGAGAAAAAAAAAAAACGTGGTCTGTACATGCATGGAATGTTACCAGTCTTTAAAAAGAGAGGAGGGAGAGGGGGAGAAGGGGGAGAAGGGAGATAGAGAGACTCTCAAGCTGACTCCTCACTGAGCCCAGAGCCTGACGTGGGGCTCGATCTCACAACCCTGAGATCATGACCTGAGCCAAAATCAAGAGTCAGACGCTTAACTGATTGAGCCACCCGGGCGCCCCTTGTTGGTTTATATCTTTTTAATAAACAATGTTAAAATGATTATTTGATGTCTCCGGTCTGTTGAAATGTGGATCGATAGGGGTTTATTTCATGAGCAGAGCTGAACTACTGGTGGGAATCTTGACATACCCCATTGCAGCAGAGGCCTTTGCCGAGCACCATGTGACTATGCCCTGGCCGTCCCTACGCTAAGGCCCATGCTCTCAACAACAAGCAATCCCTGGGAGCCCTCAGTACGCACATGGCCCAGCTGCTCACTGTATGGGTAGACTCTAAGGAAAAAGTAGGAACTTTATGGCCAAGCTTTATAGAGGAAAACAAGCTAATAATTGTCCCTGTGGATAACTAATATTGCCCATTCCGTGGATAGTGGTCCAAAGGAAGTGCACATCATAAATGAGAGGAGCAAAGGAACAGCTGCTAGGGCTTTCAGTGCTCTGCTCTGACTCCAACAGATTCTCACTGCTGTATGAAATATCCCCAGCGCATACTCCAAAATGCTTCTAGAAAACACACGAGATGTCTGGTGTGCCACATTCAGAATTTAATCCCTTCATAGCTGCCATTTTCTTGAGGCCACCAGGTTCCCAAAAGGGTCTTATTTCAATCTCTTCCTACCATCTCCCTGATGTCCCCATTCCCTCCTGGTAGGTCACTGCTTCCCAGACCCAGCCTGTCTATTTGACATGAGTATTCCTTGCTGAGAGATGGCAAGTAAAGGCAGACAGGTTTGGCAGCAGCCGAAATGTTCTGAGCAGCGCTGGTGTATAACTTCTTGGTAACTTCAATCCAGGGAGGCTCAGGAGCAAACACACAAGACAGCTAGCCCTTGTTCTATTCCTCTGCTCCTCCTCCTCCTCCTTCTTCTCCTTTTTTTTTTTTTTTAAAGATTTTATCCATTTTTGACAGAGAGAGAGAGCACAAGCAGGGGAAGCAGCAGGCAGAGGGAGAGGGAGAAGCAGGCTCCCCGCTCAGCAGGGAGCCCGATGCGGAGCTCGATCCCAGGACCCTGGGATCACCACCTGAGCCGAAGGCAGACACTTAACCGTCTGAGCCACCCAGGCACTCCTCTCCTCCCTCTTTACATAGCTTTCCTGAGTAGGAATTGGGTCTCCCATCCCCAGATTGCCCAGTGGGAACTCAGGCCCCTTCATATTAATTGAACAAGCATTTTCAAGTCACATAGTTTTTGAGCATCAGCAAAGCACAGGATTTTCCAGTGAAAGGCTTGCCCTGGGTTGAGATCTTTTTTGGTTGGCACAGAACTCTTTTGCTGCCTCTTCATGTGCCTGTTACCTGTCCTGGAAAGAGTATAAATATTGATATAAGCCTGTAGTTCCGGCTTTTCTTATGTCACGATTTCACCTTTCCCTGGGTACGAGGAAGGCTTTGTACCCACCCTCCCATGCAATTAGCATCAATGGGCTGCTTGCTGGCACTGTTAAATAGGAAACAGAGGAACTGCCCTGGTTTCTGCTGTTGTGTTTGTGTCTTTTCCCCCGTTTGCACACAGAACACAAGAGGACCCGCTCTAACTGCTGCTGTGAAGTCCTGATTGCTGCTGACACATTATTAAGAATGACAAAGTGGGAGCCCTTTTGTGCTTAGCTCTCTCCAAGGGAACAGCCAACTCCGCCCTCCCCCATGAAGTGAGATGCTCTCCTTCCTCCCATTTCACACATACTTTGACTCCAAAACCATGCATTCGAACTGAATGGAAATAGTCTGGGGAGTGTTCCGTTGTAGAGTGTTTTGAGGTGCTGGTTTGGTTCATCTCACCTTATTTCAACAAACATTCATTTAGGACCTATTCTTTCTCTGCCTTTGGGGTTGCACAGAAAACCAAGTCATTATGCCTACCCTCAAGGAACTCATAGTCTATGGTGGAGAAAGAGTTGCCAACAAAGCACATTAAAATGAGTTTGGAACAATCTACATGAAGGAACATAGATGTTATTATGGAAGGGAACTGACTCTACCAGGGTGAGACAGGAAGTTCTTCTGAGGTGATGGGTAGAGCCAAATCTTAAAGGAGAAATAAAAGTTTTTCAAGCATTTATCCATTCACCCAACAAATATTAAATTTCCCAAGGGGTAGGCAGGGAAAGACTCCAGCAAGTATGTGAATGGGACCTGACAGTGATGGCTGGGGGATGGAGCAATATCATATCACGAAGATGGAGGACCGTGGAGAGGGGCCTGGCTAGGTGAGAGAAGGTGCAGTCAAGAAACCGAGGAAGGACAGGTACACCAGGAAGAGTGCTAAGGCAGGACGGAGTACTGGGGGACTCAGTGCTAAAGAGCCTGAGCTTTATTCTTCCTTCAGAGGAGGGTAACTACTAAAGGACCTTAACAGTGACATAATCAGATCCCTCTTTTAGCAGGATAGCACTGTCCCATGCAAAGGAGAGTCTAGGTGGAAATAAGACTCGAAGAAGGGAAAGCAGTTAGGAGGCTATTGCTGTAATTAACAGGGGAGAACAAAGGCTTGGATGGGAGAAGAGGGTGTCAATGTGAGACACACTGAGAGCTCAGACCTGACAGGGCTTTCTGCCTGTGCAGGTGTAGTGCACGAGGGGGAAGGTGAGTGAGAGGACTCCAGGAGGACCCCCAGTTCTCAGACCCACATGGCTGGCTGGAGGACAGGCCTTCCACTGGGCTGGAGAAGACTGCAGCAGGAGAGGATTTGCAAGAAAAGATGATGAGTTGTGTTTTGAACAACTTAAGCTTGAAAATACCAGTGAGTATACCTTTCGGTTGGTCAGAAATGTGGGTCTTGAATTTGGGAGAAAGGCTGGATTGGAGGTACTGTTTGAGGAATCACCTCCATAGGTGGTAATCAAAGCCAAGGAGGTGGATAAGAACCCAAGGCAGAGCTTGTGTGGGAAGGACAACACGGGAAGGGAAGAAGCCCAACGACAGCAGTATCTAAGGGACAAAGCTATCAAAGAGAAGAAAGCAAGGAGATCTAGATGAAAAACAGACAGAAAATCTCAAGAGACAGAAGAGATCATTCTTCCAGAAGCCAAGGGCAGAGAAAGTTTCAGGAAGGTGGGGGTGCAGAAAGAAATGCTTTTAAAGGTAAAAAAAAAAAAAAAGAGGGAGAGGAGAAGAAGAAGAAGAAGGGGGAGGGGAGGGAGGGAGGGAGGGAGGAGGAAAGCAGGGAGGAGGGAGGAGGAAAGTCAGGGAGGAGGGAGGAGGAAGGCAGGGAGGAGGGAGGAGGAAGGCAGGGAGGAGGGAGGAGGAAGGCAGGGAGGAGGGAGGAGGAAGGCAGGGAGGAGGGAGGAGGAAAGCAGGGAGGAGGGAGGAGGAAAGCAGGGAGGAGGGAGGAGGAAGGCAGGGAGGCAGGCAGGCTTCAGAGAAGCCAAGCAGGATCAAGGCTGGAAAGAAGGTCTTGGACTTGACAATTAGGACATCACTTATTGAACTTAGAAAGAGCAGTTTAGTAGAGTTTTAGAAGATATAGATTCCTTCCTAGTTCAAACTGGTTTATGAAGGTTTTTCCTTACAAGAGGCAAAAACACAAACGAAAAACCCAATCTTTGACTTTGTTCTTTAAAAAAAAGACACACATGTATCAGTTCAGTTTGAGTCAAGCTCTAGCAAATTAGCGTAGTTCTGCTTTGGTTCACAGTTCAGTGCAGTTAAGATCTGCCCCCAACACCTTGCTATCTTCCTCATTCTCATATGCCAATGGCTGGTTCCTGGCAATCCTTTCTCTGGAAGACCCGATTCTTCTCCCGGTTGGTGAGCTCGGGACTTCAGAGGCTGATCTTATCACTTCAGAAATCTTATCACTTTAACCTTCTGTCCACAGATCTGCTTACAGAATTTTCCAGCTCATAGGGAGCTTGCTTCTAAGAATGAAACCACCTTTCTTTGTCTTTCCTGTTTTGTTTTCTTTCACATCCAGGAGTAAATTTTCGGGCTCTCGGTCATAGCTATTTTATAAAGTAAAATTGGGAAACCACAACATAAAGTATGTGGGGAAATTTATCAAGGAGAGAAGAAGGAATTGAAAGAGGCAAAGACACCACAATAAAAGAGCCATAGATTAACCACAGAGCCAGGGAGAAAGTGGAAAATAAATAAGAGAGAGGGAGAAAAGATGGCACAGAGAAATATGAAAGTGAAGGTAAAATATTATTTAGGATATTATTATAGCTTAAAATTCTTGTTGACTAAATGAATAAAAACAAAGCAGGAGAAAACATGGGTTCACTGTGAACACTGCCTCCCTTGTGACCCTCAGCTGATGGTACCCTATGCTCTCTCATGTTTGCAATCCAAACTGTGGAATAAATCCTGCCCATTCTAGAAGGTGGGATGAGATGTGTGCTGGGTAGTGTGGCTGCTGCCCGAGGCTCCTGGTTGTTGTGATGCTCTCTCTTTCATGCTTGCTGGTATTTTACAGATTCACATGTGCCGGACCCCAAAGGGCTTCTGGGTAGTAAATGCCCCCTCCCACCCCGAGTCTGTACTTTGCAAGGCTATGACCAGGTTGGCTGTCCTTGGAGATGAGTAGGTGAGATGCCCCAGGAATACAGGCAGAGCAGGTGACTGAGAAATCTTCTTTTCATTGCTCAGAGAGCAATATCTGCACACAGATCATGTGCTGATTCTGGGTGTCATCCGGTTGCTAGAATGAACATCCAAAGGGTATGTTAGATGTAAGGAAAAGTCTTCAGCAGGGCTTAATGTCTAGAATGGTCACTTCCTCAGGACTCTGTCTTTCTACTCTTGACTAGTCTCTCTAATCATGGCATCATTCCCTCCCTCCATGAGGATGTGGCTGACAGCCAACAGGCCCAAATTAAGATCCATACAGTAATAACCAGACAGAGAGGTGGCTCTTAACCTAATCTTCTGTTAGAAAATCTCTAAGAAGGGCGCCTGGGTGGCTCAGTTGGTTAAGCGACTGCCTTCGGCTCAGGTCATGATCCCAGGGTCCTGGGATCGAGTTCCACATTGGGCTCCCTGCTCAGCAGGAAGCCTGCTTCTCCCTCTCCCACTCCCCCTGCTTGTGTTCCCTCTCTCACTGTCTCTCTCTCTCTCTCTCTCTCTCTCTCTCTGTCAGTTAAATAAATAAAATCTTTAAAAAAAAAAAAAAGAAAATCTCTAAGAAGGATTATGATCAACCTGGCTTCATTTATATGCCCATCCATAGACCAACCACTCCAGCCACTGAGATAAAGTTCTAGGACTAGCTCATTGCAGACCAGGTGTCTCCAAATCTAACTAGTGATTGAGATGTTAACTCCCTACAGTTCCTGAAGTCAATTTGCTGGAGATTGCTGGAAGAGAAGTATCCTTGCTCTTAGCAGAGTGCCACCTAAAGAAGCTCTCTCTTCTGGGTATTGGTTTGTATGTCTGTGAGGTATGAAGCTGCCAAAGCCATTTTGTAACCACGAGGGGAGTCAGCCAACCACAGATGAGGACATGTCTGAAGATGTGGTAGAGAAACACAGCTGGAGTCTCTGGACCAATCTGACCCTGAAGCGTTCCCTTCCTCGGGTCTTTGGGCCAACAGCTGTCATTGGTCTTTAGACCAGTTCATACTGGGTTTCTGTTTTTGTTTGTTTGCAACTTGCAGCCTGAAGCACCCTAACTGGTAATGTAGTAGGTGGGGATTGGTTCCAGAAAAAACAAGAGATGCTGAGCAACCAAAAAAAGGTCCACTAAAATGAGGATGATGAGCATGTTGCACAGAGGATGTTTGTGACCAGGCTCAAGGTTAAGGGAAGAACCCTGGATCTTCACTGATGTTCAGTGGAAATGCAGGTGGGAGAGCAGGGTGAGGCCTCCTCATAATTACTGAACCTCATGAAGGTTCCTCACTCTGCATGGCTACCAGTTCCCGGAGCTGGGTCCGAGGGTGAGGAGTACTTGGCTGCATTTCATGCCAACTGTTGGTCCAGGGGGGGGGCGGGGGGGGGGGCAGGCTGGGATCTTCCCTTCTGGATGGTGAGCTCTGGGGACGTGGAGCTGACACTTCAGGCAGGGGGCCTGGCTCCTACCCGGTGGCCCTTAGGGGCTTCTCCAGGACTGGCAACCTACTTGCGAGAGGTGCTGTGCAGTGAAGTGTAGGTGAGGGTCGGTGCCACACGGAGAGAGGGTTCTGTGAAGTGAGGGCTCCAGAGAGGCACTCTCAGGGGACAGAGGGTGGCAGGGCACGTCTCCACATCATATGGAAGACTCCAGCTTGGCCAGCTGCTTGGGAAATGGTTCTTCCCCAGGTGCCAGCTTCTCTCCAGACCCTGTGGCCAGGGAGTCTGCGCATCTCTTTCTCTCACCCGAGCCCCAGGAAAGCCCAGGCCCAGGGGACAATGCTGCCTTGTTCTGGAGCTCTGATTTCTGAGTGGCCTCTTGTTTGGGGACCCAGGGAGCAAGAAGAACGGGCTGTGAAGCTAGGAAAGTACTGCCCTGGAGCTGGGCTGCAATTTCTTTTTGTTCCTTGCCAAGTGCCCCTCCGATCTAGGACAGAGGGCCTGCTCCCAGCTGGAAGTCAGAGGGGCCCTGGCCTTCAGGCTCTGGGGAAGTGGGACCAGAGTTAGGAGGAACAAAAGCCTCACAGATCCCTCAGGCAGGGCTGAGGTGTCTGAGTCCGAGGATTGTTCAGCCTAACCTGACTAGTATGTCCGGGACTGGGAGTGTGTGTATCTGTGAGTGTGACTCTAGGTGACTCTATGAATTCATATATTTCCTCTCTCTGTGACTTCTTGATTATGAATGAATCAAATTTGAAGCCCAAATTTAGTAAGCTTAGCTTGTCAGAAATTGACCTAACCTTATATAAGCCTAAATCAAATAAGTCTACCAGTTCTCATTCTCTGGCTTTTTCCTACAGAGGCATTATAGTGAATTTGCTTAACAAAGAAGGCCTGGCTCGTATGTTGCTTATATGTATGCACTTACTAGTTCATGCGCATTTGCTGTTTTTTTGTGCATGCCTCTGTGACAGGCATACCAGGAGTAACTTTGCAAAGATTCTACCAGATACGATGAAAATGCGTGGATCTTTCTTAGACTCTAGAATAGCCTCCTAACCAGTCCTTTCGTGCTCTCTGTCAGGGCTCCTTGCCTTCTCACCAAAGGACTCCTTAAATAGTAGTTCTCAATCCTGACCGCTCATTAGAATCGTCTAGGGTGCCTTTAAAAATACCAGTTTCTGGGCACCACCCTCAGAGGTTTGGATTTATATGGTCTAGGGTAGAGCCTGGGTCTTGATGATTTTTAAAAGTTGATCCTGATGTGGAGCCAGGGTTGAGAACCCTGGGCTAAAGGAAGGAACCACGAACCCCTCTGCTCTGGACAGGGCCCAAAGCTGCTCAAATCCAAGGTGAGAGTCCTTAGACTTTGCCTGTTTTTTTTTTATTAAACATTCCTGTGATTTTTTTGCTATAAACTTATTTGCCAACAAGCTAGATTTCCACGCCAGGAAGGTGCTCCGCATTCTTCCTGTGCCTCTCACACCAGCACACGACCCCATGTCCCCAGACCACGTAGACCCCAGGAACGCGGACCGTGCTGATTTACCTGCGCCTCCCAGAAAACCTGTCATTAACAAGTCCTTGGAATGTGTTTGCCAGTATGTACCAAGAACAGGTCAATTTTCCTAAAAGGCCCCTTTGATCTTCACTTTGTTCAGAATGTATGGTGGCTCTTCATTGCCAATTACTCTGATTCTGAAATGGGATACAGATGCCCAGGTGGTACAAGAGCATCTATTATGGGATTCACGAACAAAAATTTTTTAAAATAGTTATATGCTTATTTTATGTATGTTAGATAAATATGAATAAGACCTAAACCTGTGATTATTATATTATTATTTCTTAGAACAAGGCTAAGGATTTTTTAAATGAAAAGTTTAAATTTGATTTAAGGAAAATCACTATGTAACTAGTAGTCCAGGTGGTACTTGGATGTGTGAGTCACTAAGTGATAAGTAAATGACCAGACCAAAGGATGGCATTCAAGGCCCTCCTAATCTGGCTCCGATTCTGGCTCCAACCTGCCATTTCAGCTTTATTTTTAACTCCTTCTCAATAGAGGCCCTCTGCTTTGTCACAAAGGCTTACAAATAGTCCCACATATAGGGGTCCCATAAAATTCATGGGCTCTAGAACTATCCAACCTGTTGAAACCAATGGCCTGTGCAAGTTCAAGGGGAGTAGGGAGACTCCACTTCCTGATGGGGAAAATGTGGGGCAAGGTTCTAGAAGGACCAGCAGGATGGATAATATTGTCATGGCTATTTTAGGAAATACAATCTGCCACAGTCCATTTCATGGATTTCATATATGTTTCAAGATATATATATGTATGTGTGTATATATATACATATATATATATTAGGTTTAAGATAAACAGGCAAAAAATTCTTTTTCCTCCCCTCCACCATGACAGGAAACTGGGAATAATCCAGCCCAACAGAAACTTTAGGGATTAAATTTGAAGTGCCAGGCATACAGTAAACACTCAATAAGTGCCACTGCTATTATTCGATAATACAGAGGGCGCTTCTGGGCCTCACAGTCTCTCTCCCCTTGCCACAAACATTCGAGCATGAGCGGGTTTATCTTCAGCATTTCCCGTAAGCCTTGCGACCACCCTGTGAGACGGATACTCTTACCATTATCTGCATCTAACTGAGGAGGCACTGAGCCTTAGAGAATTAGAGAGCTGAGGGATTTCCCCCTAATTTTCCACATTTAATCCCTAAACATTTCATGAAGTGGGTATTTTTATGTCCATTTTAAAGATCGAGAAAGTGCTCAGGGAGATTAAGCACATTGCCCAAGATGAGATAGGTCAGATTTGAACCCAGATTTTTCTGACTCTGGCCTCAGTGTGGTTCACACCTTGGACATAGCTTCGCAACAGTGAGGGCGTGTGCGGGGCCTCCAGGGTAGCTCTGGGTGCCAGGGAAGCTGCCAGGTGGTCATGGCTGGGTTTGTTCTTTCCGTAGTTCACTGCAGATGGTACCCAGGAGCCAATGGCCATTAACCCCAAGGTCATGGAGAAACATAGCTGCTGTTGTTCCAGGATGCAAATGTGCTTATTTACTCTAGCCAGTGGGAAAATGCCAGTTCCTGTGGGAAAGGGGCAAGCACGTGGAGCAGTGGGTAGGGGGAGTGTGGAGAGGTGTTAAGGCCTGGTGTGAGGCGCTGGGCGACGTGGTATGATGGCTTCTAACATTCTCAGAGCATATCCTATGCTCCCTCAGCTCTGGGCCTTTGCACATGCTGTTCCTTAGACAGTGTTCATTCATTCACTGTGTAAATATTTTTGAGCCCCTCTTACATGGTAAAGGTGCTGGGGAAGAACACTGGACAAGACAGGCAAGTTGTGTACCCTCTTGGAGCTTACCTTCAAGTGGCAGGGGAAGGGGGAGGGACAGAAAGTATTCATGTCGACAAATGAAAAAGATAATCCCAGATTTGTGATCTGGTTAATCACTGAGAAGAAAATAAATGAGGTAATGGAAAAGGGAATTGCTTGGAACACTTTCCAGACCTAATTATCCTTTAGGATGTAACCCAGATAGTACCTCCTCTGGGAAACCTTCGTGGCCCAACAAGCCTCGGTTAGATGAGTCTCTAGCGTAGCTCAGCAAGGCTCTGGCATTGCACTCCCTGTTTGGTTACCACTCTGTCTCTCAGACCAGTGTGTGTGCCCCTTGACAACAGAGACTAGGTCCTGTCTCAGGCGCCTGGAAGCTGTCTGGCAGCACAGGTGCTCAATACCTATTTGTTAAATAAATGAATGGCTGGGGGACGGCTATGTTTGGTAAAACATCACCCTGAAGAGTGAGACTATTTTTAATGCAGTTATGTCCTCAAAACCGCGTAATCTGGTTGTATTCTTCCTAACTGCTGCTGGCTGTTTTTTTTTTTTTTTTAAACATATTTTGGGATCTTATGAACGAGAATGATTTGCACTGCAGCATATGGCTACTTTAATTAAGGAAAGGGTATCATTTTAGTAGCATAATAAATAGTGTATAATTTATCAGTCCTCATGTGTATTTTACAAGTATACCATGTGGGCCATATAAATCTTTCTATACTTGGGAGGGGTAGAAAGAATCCCTATTGATCTGATGTAAGACAGTGCATGGAAACAATGAGCTGAACACCTTGACTGCCCCTGAAGAGGCAGCTATCCGTGCAGAGTCACCCTGGGGTTCCCTGGGCACCCTGAAAAGTAGAGTAACTAACAAGGGAGAGTACGAGTAGGGAAAAGCCGCTGGCCAGGGTTGTAGAAGCGAGTAACCTTTTGTGCTGTTTCTCAATGAATAAAGCACATTACTACTCCCAGAAGAGGTAGGACTCTGTAGAAGGAGGTACCTCCTGGAGTGTTGGAAAGAGGCCTAGTCTCCTGGGTTTTGTTGCTAAGCATTTGCCCAGGGCTGGGGAGTTAGAATCCATCCAGGAGCAGAGGCGGACGCAGAGTAAGGCAGAGGGAAGGCAAGCTCAGCACATGCGTGCCATGGAAATCCAGCAGTACTGAGATGTGGCAAAGGAATAACAGATAGGTTATAAACAGACCCTGACACAGCAGACAGGCTGACTGGGTCCAGAGCCTTCAGGGAGCTAAATGTCTTTGACCCAGAACAAGGTGTCCTGGCTCCCTGAGAACACTTATCAACGTGATGAGGGGCTCCCTGTCACTAGAGACAAGGGCAACGGTGCCCAGTGCTGCGGGACTGGGATGCCTGGATGGTGAGTCTCCAGGCAAATGGAAATGCAAAGGGGGTACCCTTAAGAATGAATTTTCCCCTACAGAACTCACAGACACTTTCTATAGACTAACCTGTGATTTGCCCTCCTTAAGGGAGTAGAGTAAGAGGATCTGTGGAGAAAGTGGAACTGGAGCTGGGTTTGGTGGAGTGAGCCACACCACATAGAGACAAGGAGTGGGAGAAGGGCATTAGCGGAAATGGAGGCACAGTGTGTCAGATCTCATACCCTTCATTATATTTTCTATGAACCCCATGTGGGAGATATCCATTCTATCTCTCCATTATCTCTCTATCTGTTCCAGAGGCTTCAGAGAGATGGCTGTTTGGAAACAATTAAGATGCTGATCTGGCTGAGCAGAGCCTCTGTGGACAGGGAACACAGGCCTATTCTAATTTCATATACCTTTGGAAAGTACAAGGAGGTAAGATTGAAAAGTAGCTCTAGAAAAGCCTGTAAAGAACCTTGAAGACTTCATGCATAAAGTTTAAAATTAGAAAAATGCATTTACTGGCACCTGTCTGCAATGGGCAAGGCACTCTATTCAGGCTGGGATGTATCAAGACTTGAGTATGACTCGATGAAAATGGCCGCATGGACAGCTCCACCCGGGTGTTCCAATGGCACGCTGCGGTCCACATGGCCCGCACATGACTCCTCATCTGTCTGCCCAAATGAGCTCCCTCTCCTCTATTCCTCTGCCCAGTTAAAGGCACCAGCGTGCACCCACTCACCTGAGCAATAAACTCAGTACCCACAGAAGACCTTTCCCTCTCCTGCACTCTCCATGTTAAATAAATCAGAAAGTGTCATCAGCCTCACCTCCTAACCCTTCCTCCAATCTCTCAACTCCTTTTGATTTCTTGGACCATCGCATTCGTCTCCTAACTGGTGCCCCTGCCTCTAGGCCTTTGCCCTCCAGTTTCAGATCCCACACCATCACCATACCATCCCATGCTGAGAAGTGGTCTTCAACAGCTAAAGCAATAGTAGTTGCTGATTTTTTAAGCTTTAGAAAATTTCTTTTTTAAATGTGACCCCAATAAATAAAAGAGGAAAGAGCCAAGATGCTCTGATGAGTGTCTCACTCGCTTAGTCTTGTTCCTTATCCCAAGGCACCACAAAAGAGCCCCAGTGCCCCCAACCAACACAGTTTGAAAGCTCACGGGGAACGTCCAAGCCACTCAGCATGGTTTACGTGTCCCTCTACAATCTGGCCCCTGGCAACCTCTCAGATCCCACTTCTGCCACGTTCTCCCTCACATTTTAGGCTCTAGTAACACCAGCCTGCACACGGTTCTTCCCACACATCTGATGTGTAACCCCTCCGCCCCCTCACCCATTAGACCTTGCTGCTTGGACCACCCTGCTCTCCTCTCTGGCCCCATTAATGGAGCTGCCTAGCACCACTGATCCTCCAAATTCTGTTCAGGCATCATCTCCTGCTGGAAGCCTCTCTGAACACCCCCACCCCCGAGCAACTCAACCAGAACTGTATGCAGGATTAGGTGTACAGTCTTCCCCAGGAGGCTGTAAGATCCTCGAGGATCCAGCCAGTGGCCCATTCATTTCATTTCCTAGCTCTTAGTAAAGTCCAATAAATCTTCATCATACTGAGCTGTGGAATGAAGACCAGATGCCTCCCCTACCTTCACGCAGGCTGTGCAGAGTCCTGCTGTCTTGCCTTAGGATCTCAACGATCACAGAATGTCCCCTTGTGTCTCATAGTAATAGATCAGGACATCTGGTACCATCCACAGGAGTTCAGGCTGGCCTGTGTGGGCCTTGTGTGATGGATGGCCACTTCACAGGCTCTCTCCCCGCCAGCTCCAAAGGAAACACCAGCCCTTATTGCAGATAAAGTGACTTATCAACTACCTTGGGCAAGAGGCCAGTGAGCAGGGCTGATGAGCAGTGGAGAGCAATTGTTCCAAGACTCTAATTGACGTGCAACTCTTTGAGGAAAAGATGAGTGATGAGGGCATTTACTTCAAGAATTAGATGCAGGGCTCTTGCATCCCTCTCATACGACAGGAGTAGGTCTAAGTTTGAGTGAGCCTGGCACCTAATACAGAAGATTTAGAGGACAAAAAGCCCATGGTCACTGTGTGCTTTGGAGGAAAAGTAGCTAAATAGCAGCTTCACAATAGTTCTAAAAAATGATGGTGTGGTGCCTGAGTGGCTCAGTGGGTTCAGCATTTGATTCTTGGTTTCAGCTCAGGTCATGATCTCGGGGTCGTGAGATCAAGCCCCACGTCAGGCTCTGTCCTCAGCCTGGAGTCGGCTTCAGATTCTCTCTCCCTCCCATCCACTCTCTCTTTCGCTCAAATAAATAAATAAAATCTTTTTTTTTTTTAATATGATGGTGTAGTAAGCTGAAGTGCTCTCCCAAAATTCATATGTGGAAGTCCTAATCCCCAGTACTTCAGAAAGCAACTGTGTTTGGAGATGAACGTCTTTAAAGAGGCCAAACGAGACCATTAGGGTGAGCCCTAATCAGTATGATTGGTGCACTTTTAAGAAGAGGAAATTTGGACAAAGATATGTATAGAAGGAAGACCATGTAGAGACGCAGGAAAAAGACAGCCACCCAAAAACTAAAGAGAGAGGACTCAGAAGAAATCAACCCTGCTCACACCCTGAGCTCAGACTTCCAGCCTCCAGAAGTGTGAGAAAATACATTTCTGTTGTATAAGCCCCTCAGGCTGTGGGACTTTGTTGGCAGCCCTAGCAAACCAATTCAGATGGGCATGGTGTGGTGAGGGCCTCAGGCTACGGTGCAGGTCCTTTTGGTATGCTCCTGGGTGCCACTATACTCCTCTTCGAAGGCTTCTGGCTGCCCTACTCCCATGAGGCTGTCTGCTCTCAGAGCATCTTGAGCCCTGGCTTGGCCTTCATCGCATCTCATGCGCGGGCTGTATTTGTTTACTTCTCTGTCTCCCCAACTAGACTCAGCTCTTCCAGCGTAACCTGGTGTCTCTCTTGTTCCCAGTGCCTGGCACAGAGGTAGTACCCAGTAGGTAAACATTGGCGGAACTGATGAATTGGGAGTTTACCATCTGTGTCTGTGCCCACCCCTTCTGCCAGAGACTGCTGCTTAGGTTGACCTGGCCCGGGGGTCCTCAGCTCCTGCACCCCTCCAGCGTCTCTGGCCCCTGGCAGCTCTGCTGAGCCAGCCCCCAGCAGGGGGAGGTTCGGAGTGAAATGGCCTCGGTGGGGGAAGCGAGATGATTGGTCCCTGTCCCGTCCAGCGAGGTGATTGGCTCTCCGTCTGAACGGGCTCCTGTGATTGGCTCGGCAAGCAGTAAGTGGCTAACTAATCCCCCCTTCCGGTTAGGCGTCTCCGGCGAGCTTTCTGGCTGCGGGAGGGGGCTGGCCGGCTCCGCGCTGGCTCTGGTTTAGTCCGTGTCTCCTGCAGCCCGACGGAAGGTGCAGAAGGTGCTCACAGCCCCAGCCGACAGCTTTCTCCCAGGCCTGCCGGGAGGGATTAGCTGCGGGTCAGCAGGGGTCTCACACAATCTCTTTCTGTTGGGCAAACAAAACAATTGTTGATATACCTGCTCTCTGGACTTGACACCTTTAACTCAACGCAGAAAATCAAACCACTTCCCTGCGATTGGATTCTAGCCACTTTCCTCGCTCCGCTTTTCCTTTGGTTTCCCTCCTGGGGTTCAACCTGTATTTTCCTTTTTCTGCAAGTTGAAAATGTAGGTTATGGCTGGGCTGTCAAATCAGGAAGGACTGGCAGTCAGAATGAGTGGCTTGCTCTCCCATCCTTCACAGCCTAGAAATAGAAATGTTCCTTACTGTTCCAGCAGCCGGAGTATTATCTGAAAGTCTACAGTGATAATAATCATTACTATTGTTTACATATGGCTGCTAGCGGTTTATACATTATAATAATTCCTTATACAGCTTTGATCATAAATGAATAGGCATTATTATATTTGTCCTCAAACCCCTCGTGCAATTTCCAGTTTTTTGCTTCACAGTTTACATTTTGAGGACAAGGAAAACGTTGGCTGGAAGTGAAGTGACTTAGTCTAACCGGGAGCTGGGACACAGCAGACCCATTAAGGGAAGAAGTGTCACCACTGTGGAATGGGGGTGATTTTGAGGGAGGATGAGGCCATTTTGCAAGGTTTACTTCTGTGAACTGGAAAATCAATACGCATCCCCTTTGCTGGCCCACTTCTGAGAAATGTTAGCTCTGTTCACCCCCAGACAACAGTGGGTTTGTCTCTGCTCCCTGAGTGGTTCCTACACTGATCAGGCCTTAGCGGGTTGACAACCTTAGTATGTGGTAGGTGTGGGCAATGACCAGCAAGTGTTTCCCTTTCTTCTCCCACCCTCCACCTCCTCTAGTCTCTTCTGCTCAGTGCTCTTGTAGAAGCAGAGAAAGGTGGGGACATGGGTTTGCCATCCATTCACAAGGATCGCCTGTGCTACCTGCTCCCTCCCCCTCCCATTTGAGTAGGGGTCCTTGGAGGAGAGTTCTCAGATCATTTGTTTTTAATGGGATATGAACAGCTGAGCTGGTGCAACTGTGCCTCAGGTCCCAGATACTTCTCTAGGTCTTTCCAGACCTTCTGGTTGTTTTAAGTTTATGAAAGTAGCACCAACTTAAAAAAAAAAAAACAAAAACAAAAACTGAAAAACTACTTTGTAGAAAATGGGAGCTAGGGTGAGTCGGTGGATATATGAGGGAATGGTGGTGGTGTAAGTTTTAATTCCAGGGCACTCTGCAAAACTTTGAAAAGTAGCCACCCCTCACTCATTTCCCTCAATTTTGACATGCTGGGTTGGTGCAAAAGAAAGACATCTTCTTTTGTGAGCCCTCAGGGGCCGCAGGGCTTACTTCAGAGCAGCCATGCATAAGACCGCCCTTACAGTTTGTGACACAATGTCTGGTGCATGGCAAGTGCTCAATAAATGGCAAGGATTACTATTATTATTAACAATAACAATGAGACAATGAAAGAAAACATTTGTTTCTTTATCTCCAAACTCCTGAGGTAGTCTCTGTCTTGTTTGGGGTTCGTGTGGTCCTTCTCAGGACATAAGGACTCTCTCTACTGACTGTCCAAGTAGACAGTGAGACATCTCGGGAGTTGGGGGAGGGCAGGGGTCTGGTTCTTGAACCTTCCATGCTACAATAGCTTGCGTGATCACTCTGAGACCTGCTTAATTTCTTCCAGGTATTTGATTTAAGATTTCATTCCCAGACGGAATCTGAGATTGTACTAGTCACTGAGTCGGGGCCGCTGCTCAGAGCCATACATTAGTGTCCTAGGGCTACTGTAACCGAGCACTGTAAACTAGGTAGCTTAAAACAAAAGAAACGTATACTCCCACAGTTCTGGAGGCTAGAAGTCCAAACTTAAGGTGTTGGAGAGAGCATTCTTCCCCAGAAGTCTAGGGGCAGCTCTTTCCTTGCTTCCCGCAGCTTCTCCTAGCCCCAGGCACTCCTGGGGCAGGCATCACACCAGTGTTCCCCCCTCCGCTGTCAGCGGGTCCTCCTTTTTGTGTCTGTCTCTTCTTTTTCTAAGGACACCAGTCATACTGGAGTAAGGACGCACTCTACTCCAGGGTGACCTCATCTTAACCAATTACATCCGCAATGACTTTATTTCCAAACAAGGTCACATTCCAAGGTACTGGGGGTTAGGACTCCAACATATGTTTCTGGGAGACAAACTGAAACCATATCAGGGCTTTTCTACTGTCCATCTCAACAGGCCTCAAAGGCAGCAGGGCTCTGGGGCAGACCCCACCTTCACTTCCAGAAATGCTGCACCAGAAAAACAGGCACTGAGTCTGGTGGCCGGGTCCCCTCTGCCTCACCTAGCTTTGGGCACTGCCCTGCCAGGGCTGGTTGAACACATATTCCCCTGCCACTGCATCCCACACATCCTTGGCTCAGAGGGCAGAATCCAGGGCTCAGTTGAAAGTTCTGACGCGGGCCACTCCCGCAGGCCAGCCAGAGCACTTCCTGCCTGAGAGAGGCAGCCTTCGGGTGTGGACCTGACTTGTCTGCTCGCCTGTCCCTCCTCTTGCTGCTTCCCACCTCCTGCACCTGCCCCCCTCTGCTGCCAGTGAAGGTTGTCAAGTCATAGACACTTTCTGAAATCCCATTGTCTGGAGGCGGAGAGATTGACTCAGGCTGAGTGACAGTCACAGCTGAGCAGAAAAGGGCACAGAGAGAGAGAGAGAGAGACAGAGACCAACAGAAAGAGCAGAGTGAGAGCCCAAGTTCAGAGAGACGGGCTGGGGGATGCCTCTGACTCCCCTGACGCCCACGGCAGCTGTTCTGCCTCCCTGGAGGGAGCCCTGGCTCTGTTTCCCAGAGTCCTCCTCTGGTCTGCAGGGAGATGTCTGGTCCCTGTTTCCCAGCTCCTCATAGAAATCTTGGAGCCCTGAAGGACGGGACATAGTAGAGTGTAAGCGTGCTGTTCTTTTACACAGGGTCATTTACTATACATACTCCCGGTCTGCCTCAGAAGGAGACAGTCGTTGGCTTTGGTTATTTTTTTTTTTTTCTGGAAAGATCTAAATGTTCTCTAATTAACCTATTAGTATTAATTACACACTCATAGTCATTTATTTGCTAATCTGAAAAATGAACACCCTGGATTCCAAAGAAAAGATTCCCCACCAACCCCCACCCTCTTTTTTCTTTTCTCCTGTGAAGTGTTTAAATCACTTGTCAACACAGAGGGAATAATAATAATAAAAAGAGTGACACCCGATCAGAGAGCAGGGGAGTGGTGGAGAGAAACAAAGCCCCACAGCAATCAGCACTGAGTGAAGGCTCCTCCATATTCATCAGGGAAGAAGACAAGAGGAGGGATCCCTGCACCTGCTGCGGGAGAGCAGGGCTCGAAGGCGGGCCCGCTGGGCAGAGTCTCCTGCCCTGTGCCTTTAGGACCTTATGGCTCAGGTTATATGCAGGGGTCCCCGGGGTCACATCAGTGCTACTGTTCTCTCTCAGCTTCTGTCGGCCCCGATGTCCTTGACAGATGAGGCTCCCGCCTGAGACACACTCTCCATGCAGCCAACAGGAGGTGGAAAGACACAAACACACACAGCTTTATATTTATTTTGTGGGGAAACAAGGCATTATAATACCATGTAACCACCACAAATATTATTAGCACATCAGTGATGATAACTCACTTGTAGATGTGACAAAAAAAATAAGATAAGCTGCTATTACATATAATTCCTTCTGTACAGCCCCAATGCCCCGATTCTCTCCCTGCTGCAGGAAAGCCTGTCAGAATAAAAGGGAGAAAGAACGTATTTCTTTGTATAAATACACAAATGAACACGAACAGTAATTGTAGCCAACATTTATTGTGAACTTCTTCTATGCTAGACATTGTGCTAAGCACTTGGCACGTCTTGTGTCACTCAATCCTTATGACGATGTTTTGGAAGTAGATATTATTACCAACCCATTCTACAGACAGGTAGATTGAGTGCTAAAGAGGGAAAGGAAATTGTCCAAGGTCACAAAAATAATCAGCAGCAGAGCCAGAATTCAGCCTCTGTTGGACTCCAAAGTGCCTGCTTGAAATAACGTTGCCATTCTGCTTCCCAAACTAAAGGTATGATAAAGGAAGCAATTTGTAAATGCTGGTGTTTTCTGTACAGATGACTGGTGACACCCCTCACAAAAGAGGCTGAGGCCTGCTGGTGTGGGGGAAGGGGAATGGGCTCAATGCCAGAGGCCCGAGTTCTAGTCTCCCTCCCTCCAGCCTTGTCACTCTCTGACCTACACAGGTGACCCTCCAGCGCCCCGCCCCAGCCTGTGGTGCTCGGCGTGGGTCCACGCACCTGGCCTTATTTGAGAATGACATGGAGAGCTGGGGCCTGAGAGAGGAGCGCCTGGTCTGCAGGAGGAAACACGAGAGCTGCCTTGTGAGTTAAGGGGCCACCAGGGAGTCTGGGGACCTGCTGGTATGTGGGGCTTAGGCCGGTGCCTCAGGATGACTCATCCCTGGACAGAAGGGAGTCAAGTATCTGCAGAAGCCCAATCAAGGAGGGATAAGGAAAGGGGAGGAGGGTGGTGGTCCCTCAGGACGTCACTGTGCAAGATCCCTAATGAGCAGTTCAGAGCCCAGGAACAAGGGATGGCAACCAGTGCCCCCAGGCAAGAGACTGGAGCTGGAGGGATGTCAGCCCAGGCAGGCAGGGAATAAGAAAGCAGGTAAGAGTGAGAGCCCAGAGGACTTGGAAAGGCTCTGATGCTGGTTCTTTGAGCTTCAAGAAGAGTGGGCCTCCTCTGAAACTGAACGCAAATTTTTCGGTCCCCACATTCAGGTCCCCCATCTCAGCAGCCCTGATTAGATTCCCACTGGGTGGGGCTGGAAAGGCAGAAGAACCAGTGTCACAAGCTGTCCCCAGCAAAGGACAAGCGTTTGTGTGATGTGGTACGGCATATTCCTGGAGCCTCTGGAAGCTAGAACTACTCCCCTTCCGCCCCACCGAGCCTAGGAGAAAGCTGGTGGGTTTCTCCACCATAAGCTGCGAGGCTCCCTTGTAGTGCTGTGTTCAGGGATGTCAGCTCCTGTCCCTCCAGCTCCTCGGAGAAGTCTGGGAACACATTTGGACTTGAACCCCCCCAGCATTTCTCCTGGCTTGACCATTGTCCTGAAGCTCTTGCTCAGTGGGGATTTCACACCTGTGGATAAATGATAGGCTATGTTGCAACCATGCAAGACTTATGCAGAGGGAATTTTAAAAAATAATTAAATGGGTAATTTGACACTTGCCCCTTTCCTCCATCTCCATTCACTGAAGATATATAAAACCTAATGAGTCACACTTTGCTCTGAACCTAACCATCTGCCATTTCAAGCTTGGGTGTCTTCCCTCCCCTCCTTCCCCGTCGCTTGGTTCCAGAGGGTGGTCCCAATCCCTGGGCCTTGCTGGGAGAGGGGGGTCCCCCAAGAAGCCTGGCATCTTCCCCTTGGGTTGAGACCCATCAACAGTCATGTTCCCATTCATCCCATTGCTTAAAACAGACCCACAAGTCCAAGGATTGGGTTTCAGTACTGTAATGCCTCATTTATCTGGGCATTGTTAGAACTTACACAAATTAGCCAGATAACTGAAACCTATCCTATCAAGAGCCAAAAGCATTTCTTAAAAAAATTAATCATTTTTAGCAGACATTTTTCAGAAACACATTACACACTTTCTCTCTTCCTTAAACAGAGGCTACAGATCATAATTTCATGGAGCTGTAATCTATGTGTGCATCTGCCTTCTAGCTGCTCTGGCTCCTTTTTCAATGTCAGAAGGTGGGCTTTCAGTCCCCTCGCTGCCAGGGGCTCCGTGGCTAGCAGCCCCGCCACCTGTCTTCCTATCTGTGCACAGCCACCAGCTTTGGGGAGCCTTCAGACCCACTTCTTCAGCTGGCTACGTCTTTGAGAACAGTGCGGGAGGCCCTCAACTACACCCCGAGGAGGCAGGTGCTGGGCTGAGCAGAGGCAGGGCTCTGTGATGGCTGTTTTGGGTGGTCAAGGATTTGTCGGCTTTTGAACTGGATTTTCGACCTCAGAGAGCTGGTAGTTAGAGATGCCATGGAAACACTGTCTCTTTAGGGACAGCCTCCACACACTGAAATCCTCAGTCATTTTTGCTGTGTTGAGATGACAGGATGTCAAGGAGGAGAAGACAAGGAAGAAAAGTGGGAGTTTAGTGAACATTTCTTGAACATTTGGTGAGGAGCGCTCTGCTAGGAATACTCACTATTTCACTCACTTCTCCCTACAGCCTAGAGATGTAGACACTATCGTCCCTATTTTACTAAAGAGAAAATGAAGGCTTAATGATGTTAATTAGTAAGTTGCAGAATCAAGATGCCAACTCAGGCCTGTTACACTTTAAAACCTGTTATCTAAAACTTTTTATCCCTTAAAAAACCCACAGAATTCCTTCTTTTCAATTCAATTCTCTTTCATCTCTTTAATCTTCTTAATTTTGCATTTTTAATGCATGAAATCTTCCATAACCCCAATATAAGACATAACTGGATGCTCCTGTGGAAGGCTTGGGTTTTTCCAGGCCCCAAGACTCTATCGGAACCCTAGGGCCCCACAGAATGCAGATCGGAGGCCATGATAGCCGGGCCCAGAGACGGGCGACAATAATTGCTTAAGGATTGGGAGTTCTCAAATGGGGCCTAAATAACATTTTCTCTAATTATGCCCAAGAAAGGGGACGGATAGACAGACTTCTTTCAGAGGGATCTCTAAATGATATACCACCTCTGTCAGAGTCCTCTGCCCTGCTCGCTGGGTTTGTAAGCACTCGGAAGAAAGATCTGACATCTGATTACATTTGGTGGTGCTGATGCTGCAGAGCTGGACAGATGGCTCCTTGAACTATTCACTGCTGCATAAGATATGGACAGGAACTCTCACACCAGGTCTCAGAGGTGAAAGGACAAGGCACGCCTGGAGGGGAGGTACCAATGACCTCAACAAGAAGGTTCTGGCACAAAGCTGTGGGATGGGTTAATAAGTAGATGCAGTTAGCAAAGAGAGTGTTTGAGAGTTTAGGTTCTGAAGTCAAGCAAACCAGGATTTTCATTCTGCCTCTGCTGTTTCTTTAATTTCCCTAAACCTGAGCATTCTGAGCTGCAAAATGGGGATAAAAATATCTCCCTCACCACTTTGCTGTAGTGTTAAATGGAGTGATGCATATAAAGTGGTTGGCACAGTGCCTGGCACATAGTAAGAAATTAAGAACTGTTAGTTGCTCTTATTATCCTCATTAATCATTATATAATCAGACAGGAAAGGCGAAGGCTGAGAAGGCAATATAAAGAGCAGAAAGCTATTCAGGGCCTGTCCATAATGTTTAAATTAGTCTAATGATGATTAGTACAGTGGTCTGGATTTTATTAGGAGACCCCGGGCCTGGGCCTTGCTCTCTAGGCAGAGATACTAAGTTGTTGGCATTTGAATTTGGAGCACAGAGGAGGGGTCCAGGAGCCCTCAGCACATAGATGGTATTAAACTGTGGGGCCAGTAAGTCATTTCATGAGAAAGTGGGATGGAGATGAGAAGGGTCCGGCAAGGAGTGGGAGCTCGCAAAGAGACCAAGAAGGAAAGAATAGATGTCAAGGGAGAAAGGAAGCCAGGTGTCCCACAGGCCATGAGGCGAGAAAAAGGGGGAAGCCAGCTATGTTGAACGGTGTGGAGGCTGGGACGGGACACTGCACGGGGCCTGTGGGGTTCTGGGACGTTGGCAGGGGCAGTTTTACAGGGGAAGAGAGGCTGAAGGCTGATATGGGGCTTAAGGGGAAAGGCAGGCGAGGAAGTCATGATTATGAGCACAGACAACTCTTTGGAGATGTTCTGCTGAGATTTCTCCCTGGGACCTGGAGTCATATGAGTTCTGTCCATCAAGGTGGTAGTGCAAAGCATGAAGGGTGAGCTGCTCCTCAGATCCATCAGCTGGTGAGGCGTCCTCTGGGAAACTCATCACTGACATGTTCTCTTCACAGAAAGCACATTTCAGTTGGAGGGGAGAAAGAAGTAAAAGCTGCCAACAGCCGTAAGAATGGCTTTCCCTCCAATTGCTTGTGTGGGGTGGAACGGACAGGCCTTGCTGAAGCAGACTATTCCTTCCTTCTCACCCATGACGCTGCATGATCCCTGGCCAGACGTCAGATGGGGGACCGTCCCAGCCCCTGGGACCCTCACCTGCCCTGGAGAGTTTGGGGCCACGCCCAGTCTGGCCTTACTGCCAAGCCCTGGGGGCAGGTGGCCTGGGATGACTCCGAGGGCTAATTAGCCCTCTCTCCCTGGCTAAGAGGAGCCACACAAATTGCTCCCTAGAGGGAGGGAAGGAGGGAGAAAAGGAGGTAGGGAAACCAACTGGGGTTACATCAGAAAAACAACATCATCCAAACAGCCTCACCTCCCAAACTGGTGTTCTTCTTCCAGTAGGAGTGGCAGAGGCAGCTGGGACCCGGGGAACCCCTGAGGTAAGGCACCTGTGTTGGCGCCTCATTACCTGCACAGTGGATGCCACCTCCCTGACCCAGTGAGGCCTCAGCTGCCGTCTAATATCTCTGCTCCTTCCTATCACACAGCCCTGAACATTCACTGCAGGCTGCCAGCATCCAGCTTCGTCCTCAGTAAACTGGAGTTTCTACCCGATAAGAGTCACGTCGGGGTGGGGGCCAGGCCTGTACTCATCTGGGGGGTAGAAGAATCAGTGGACTTTCCCAGCGTAGTGTTTTAGGGAAGAGGGCAACAGGAGGATTCTGGAGTGTTAAAGTCTAATCCTGGCTGTGTGACCCTTACTTTTTAGGGCCTTGGAGACATGAAAGTTTGCGCCAGATAATACTGCTAACATTCAGGAGTTCTGTGAGTTCAGCATCCTCCTAGCTGAATTGTTTCTGGATTTTATATGGAGGCACAACTCATATTTTTTATATTCTCTCCAGCCTAACTTTTGAGGGGCTAGCATTCCTGTTGATCTCAGTTCTGTGTGGGCAGAGATGGTGAGAAAGAAGCTGGAGGTGGGCAGAGGAGCAAAATCATTATTCATTCGAGAGATAGGTAAGGAAGTCTTAAATCTGTAATTAAAGACGATTGCCCACAATGAGCACATCTAATGCCCAGATCTTGGATTTTAATACCATTCTCCAACAAAAGGAGCAAGGGCTCCTCGGAGAAATGTACAAGATGAGGCTAAGGCATCTTGTAGCTCCAGAAAGTAACAAAGTGCTACACACACACATACAAACAAAGATGGGGTTGTGTCAAGGGGGATACAGGAGCCAACCAAAAGAGCTCCCAATGGCCAAAGCTGAAAGAATTTGAGCCAGAAAATAAACAAAGGAGTCTTGGATCGTAATGCAAGGTATAAAATAAAGATTCATGAATCTATATTGATATAAATAAATGAATAAAGGAATAAAGGAACAAAGATACAAATAAGGAGAAGAGACAAATCTCTTGTGCACAAGAATTACAAATCATTTGGTAGACACCTGCTTTCAAGGACGTGGAGCATAACTCTCCACTCTTTAACTATGGGCTGCACTTAGTGACTTCTTTCTAAAGAATATAATACGGAAAGTGGGGGGAAGGGAAACTTGAGAGTAGGGCACTGCCTTAGCTGGGCAATCAGGTCAACAGCAGCAGTGATGAGTCGTGGTGATGGTATGTACTTTTCATGTGACGTGTACCACATGAGCTTTCCCCCCAGAACTCATAACCCCAGTCTAAGCGTTAAAATAAGCATCAGACAAATCCCAGTTGGGAGCTACTCTATAAAATACTTGATCAATGCTCCCCAAAACTTCAAGGTTATCAAAAACAATTAAAGTCTGAGAAATTGTCAGAGCCAAGAGGAGCCTAAGCAGACTGACGACTAAATGTAATGTGGTGTCTTGGAAGGGATCCCGGAACAGAAAAAGGACATTAGGTAAAAGCTGAGGTGACCTGAATAAACTGTGGACTTTAGTTAAAAACAATGTGTCAGGATTGGTTTGAATTTAATAAATGTACCATACTAATTTAAAATGTTAATAATTGGGGAAACGAGGTGCTAGGCATATGAGGAATTCTCTGTATTTTTTGGCAATTTTTCTGTGAATCTAAAAGTATTATAAAAAATAAAGTTTATTAAAAAAAAACCCAAACCCTGCCCAAATCATGTGTCTCTAAATAAATCATTTGACTGGTTCAAGCCGAGTGGAGTTGCTTCATAATTTTAAAACTGTATTTGAGCAAAGGATTGTGGTGGATACTGTTAATTGCCTATTTAATTTCTATTTTCTTCCTCTTTATGGACAAAAAAACAGTTGTTTTTTTTTTTTTCTGAGCAAGGAACAATGTGTCCAGCTAAACATACCCATTTCCCCTCCTTCTCTTGCAGCAAACAGTGGCCATGGACACAGTTCTGATCAGTGAGGTGTAGCGGGACCTCTCGGAAGAGACTTGCTTTTTGAATAAAGGGAGAAATCTTCATTAGCAGAAAGCCCTTTGCCCACTTGACCGTCCCCTTCTACCTGCCTGTAGTTAGGCCACGTGGCCCAAAGGTACAACAGCTATGTTGTGATCCTGAGTCACCCAGCATGAGGATGAAACTCCGCACATTATGGGTGACAGAGCTGAAAGGTAAAGGCACTCTGGGTCCCTGGTGGCATTGTTCAGTGGCTGCATAAGTCCTGGACTGCATCTCTGGACGTCTTACTTGGTGAATCAGTTTTTTTTAAAGGCTACAGTGGTTGGGCTTTTTGTCATTTGCAACCAAATACAATCTTACCTATGTAAGGACCAGTGGCAGGGAAGCTCCTGCAAAGAAGGTGAGAAATTTGGGGAGAGAAGATTGAGTTTTAGAACTAAAGGCAATAGAAATTATATTAAATATTAAGGATCTATCTAGTATTTATTATACACCTGAGGCTTTCAAAAATGAGATAAGCTTATTCAATCTACATATCAAACTGGTTATGGGTATGAATCACTATCTTTGTTTGAGAGCCTGGAACATTCAGGTACAGAAGTAAAGTAAACTTGCTCAATGTCACAAAATAAGTAAGAGGCAGAGCCAGAAATGAAATCCAGGTCATCTCGTGCCAAGGCGGACAGGCATCCCTCTGTACCCCTTTGGTCTCTGGGGAGACCAAGTGCATTCTATCTGAGGAAGGCAAGGGGTGGAGAAGGTAGGGAATCCAGAGATTGAGGGAAAAAGCTGGTCCAGGTCTCAGCTTCATCTGGGGCCCTGGGGATGAGAGGGGCCAGGACATTCTACATGAGAACAAACAATAACCTTGGGGTTCAGGTGATCATGAAGAGAGGAGTGTCCACATGTTACTGGAGTTTTCAGCCAGAAAAAGAGATGGTAACCCCCTAAAGACTAGGGATTAGATCAGGCAGCAGCAGTCCTGTGGGTGAAAGATACAGGAATAGAAAGGTCTAGACTTTTAGATTTTTATGGAAAACTTCAGCATAACTCTCTGTTGTTTAAAATTCAACAAGAACTTCTTAAACATGTACTATGGGTGAAGCATCACGTTAGGCAGGGTGAAGATCACAAAAGAAGGGAATGGTATGACCTGCTCTACAGGTGAGAGAATCCACATGATGTGTCAGTAGTTTTACATTCAGAATTGTGTTTAGTGACAAATTAGGGGTTTTGTTTTTCTCCTGAAATAAGGGATGAACACAGGATTTGTATGAAGATTCCAGGTTGTCTTAACAAACCCAGAGTCTTTCTTTCTGTGCTTTTATTCAGGATAGGAGAAGCCTGGTGGACACAAAGTGGTTGAGAGACCTCCAGCCTTCCACCTGTGTCTGAGATGGGAAAAAGGCACAGGACAAAGGGCAAGAAGTACACCTGCTGTGTTGACTGCTCCTTTTCCAGGGAGTTTTCCTGGACATCTCCACTAGAACTTCCTCTTACATATCACTGGCATGAATCGTGTTCCATGAGCTTTCCTGTTACTATAGGCTGAATGTCTGTATCCCCCCTCCCAAATTAAAATGTTGAAGCCCTAACCTTCAGTGTGATGGTATTTGAAGATGTGGCCTTCAGGAGGTAATTAGGATTAGATTAGGTCACAGGGGTGGGACCCTCCTCAGGGGATTAATGCCCTTATAGAAGAAGACACATCTCTCTGTCTCCACACCCATGCACCAATACAAGGCCATGTGAGCACACAGTGAGAAGGTGACTGTCTACAGGCCAGGAAGACAGTCCTCATCAGGAACTGGATCTTTTTGCACCTCGATCTTGGACTTCCCAGGCTCTAGAACTGTGGGAAATAAATAGTCTGTGATATTTTGTTATAGCAGCCCAAACTGACTAAGACATCTATTTACAAGGAAGCTGGGAAATGTGCCCATTTGACACCCCAAATAAAATCCATGTTTTATCAATATAGTTGAGGGAAGAAAGAACAGATATGAAGCAGGTGACTAGCACTTTCTGCCACAGCCTCCATCATAAGGGGAGGCAGCCAGTTTGCCTTACATCAGTGCATTGCTTTTTGGCAAGTTGATTTTTAACCAAGTAAATAGAGTAACATAAATCTATATTAAGAACTATGATAAAGGTAATAAAAATGAACTAAAATATTATTCTGCCAAGTAGCACTTCCCAACCCCTCAAGTTAAAGTCAGTATCTCCCACATATCCAGATTTTATCCCTTCTCATCAGTAACTAAAATTGTCTAGTTGATTCATTTACATGTTTATTGTAAATTCCTTAACAGATGCTGCCTTATTCACACCTGTGCTAGAACAGAGTGTGGTGTATAGTAGGCACTGGGCACATACTTGTTGACTGCCAAATTTATTGAACACATATTATGTGCAAGGTGTTATTCTTTACATATTTTATTTAATCCTCGCCATAACCCTATGAGGAGAATATCATTATTGGTTCCCTTTTATAGAGAAAGAGACATTGAGCCATTAAAGTTCAATTCCTTGTTCAAGGTCACAGAGCAAGTACATGGGTGAGCTGGTTCTAACTCCACAGCTGGGCTTCCAACCATCACATGATGCACTAGGGAGTGCAATTCTCCTCCCAGAGTGCCCCAAAGGCAGAGGACCTACCATGCTCACTAGACCTTAAAGAATGAGTAGGAATTTTAGAGGTGGCTATAGCAGGAAGCTAGGGGTGAGGGTGCGGATAGAGAAAAGAACCCCATTCTAATTAGAGGAAATAGTTTGAACCATAGAATCTAATAATGGTTTGGGAATAGAGAATAGTCAGATGCTTCAGCAAATGTGCATCATGATAGGTAAGACTAGAAATGAGAGGTGAGATCCAGGTTTGAAAACCAAGCCAAGGAATTTAAATTTTATCCTTTAATTGAGGTGTTGGGGAACCTTCAAAAGGTTTCCTAAGTAGTGGGGAACATGACTAGATCTGTGTTTGGGAAAGATTACAGGTGGCAGTAGGGAGCCCAGGTGTGAAAGGGTAACAGCTGGACGCAGGAAGAACAATGGAAAGTATCAGAAAATATTCAGGAGAGAGTCACCCAAGGCCTGAACCTGGAGAGTTGTAGCTGGAATGGGAAGAGGAGGATGGATCCAAACATGTTACAGACTAGGAATCACAAACATCTGGGAGCTGAGTGAATTGAGATGGAGGGAGCACAGACGAGGCCAGAATAGGGGAAAGGGGGAAGGCTCTTGGCTGAAGCCAACAAGACAGGATCCCATGATTTTCTTGTGTGATGTCTGCTGACCTGACAGGAAGCAAATCAGGGAGACTCCATTTATAGAGAATGCTAGATCCCTCTCTTAACCTCTGAGTACCCAGGTCCTCTTCCTGCAAGACCTGTATCAAAATTCTGGGGAAGTGAGCCAGAGTCCCAGACTTCAGAATAGGACAATGATCAGGGGAGCTGCTGAGACCCCCCTCTCTTCTGTCCTGGAGCTAGTGGCTGAGGATGTTGCTCTCACTCGCCCCCAGGACTGAAGGGAACTTGCTCTCCTGGCATTTTTAGGGTCTGTGCAAAGGCACTGGATTAAAACTGTGCTGATTTTTCTGTGGCAGTAAAAGTGGATAGAACAGGGCGCCTGGGTGGCTCAGTCGGTTGGGCGACTGCCTTCGGCTCAGGTCATGATCCTGGAGTCCCGGGATCGAGTCCCGCATCGGGCTCCCTGCTCGGTGGGGAGTCTGCTTCTCCCTCTGACCCTGCCCCCTCTCACGTGCTCTCTCTCTCTCATTTTCTCTCTCTCAAATAAATAAATAAAATCTTTAAAAAAAAAGTGGATAGAACAGGAAGAAGCAGGCTTCATCCATCGTACGATATATTAGAATGTCCTAAGAGGATTTAGAATGCATGTGCCCAGAAATGCTGTAAAATCTCTGTCCTTGCAGGTATAACAAAGGAGGAGAAAAAAACAACTCTTTTCCATAGCCTGGGACCCCTCCCTGTTCTCTAGCGTTATTGACCACGCTCTGTCTTGCCCATCATACCCCAGTCACGGTGTTTTCTTCTTTGTTCCCAGTCTCAAAAAGAGTATCCTTGCCCAAAGGCTTATCCCTGCTCCATGACTCCCTTCCCTGGAACCCATTCTTCCTGTTCTTCAGGTCTTGGTTCCCATATCATCCCTCTGGAAAGCCATCCTGACCACCCAGACTAATGTTGCTCTTCACACACCCCCACCCCAGTCTCTGGATATGGCTCTGAATAGCCACTCTGAATATGGCTCCCTAATTTATTTAATTTGACATTCATTTACTTCTTAAATGGTCTATCTCACCCAGAAGAATAAGCTCTAAGAGCGTGGGGACACTGCTGGGTCTAATTTGCAACATTTGTGCAGTGCCGAGAACACTTCTTGGCCCATTGTAGGCGTGGAGTAAACACAGAATGGAGGAGATGAACTGCCATACAAAGGAGCATCCAGTATTCCTCCCCCCACCCTTTCCTCACCTTGCACCTGCCCTCATACCCTCTTTCTAAACGGGATCCACAATTAGAATATACACTCTCCTCCCTAGCAACACCCCTCCCCTCTACCTGACGATCAGACAGGAGGTACAGGTGACTTGTGGGCATAGAAGTATGCCTTAGAAAAAAGGTGTTTTGCAGGGGCCTCTTCAGCAGACAGGACAACATGGCCTGGCAGGAAGCAGGTACTTTACAGAATGAGTGAGGGAAGTCTTTCTGTGCATTTCAGCAGGAACCTGTTGGCATGTAATCGTGTGCACATCAAGTGCCATTCATGTCAGTCCATGATCAAGCCAGAGCCTGTCTCCAGCCGATGGGAGCCCTTCCTCAGTCCGACACAGTAAAGACTGAGAGCTGGCATGGCAGGTGCATGCTGGGAATCTGATCAGCATTCAGCTTAAGCAGCATTGGGGCCTCATTAGTTTAATGAATTAGCACTTCGGAAAAGGAGGGGATGACGTTAGAGCTAGTGAGTGCCTATCAGCTGCCTTCATTTATGCCTGAGTGAAGAGCCATCTTCTTCCTTCATTTTTGTTGCTCCTCCCAGGTGTGGAAGCCTGAAACTTCTCTAAATGCTAGACTCAAAGGCCTCTGGTTTTTCTATACTAACTCATTCTCCAGGCTGTTTGTAGACCAGAATCACAGCAATTTTTGCGTCAATGAAGGATGGAATTATCCCAGTTGGAAACTCCAATGCCTGTGTGGAAGCCAGAGATGCTAGTGACCCCAACACCCTGTGCAGCCCTGTCTGTCCTCCTGCTGCCCCATACTCTGCCCCTATGAGCTGGACAGCTGCGCCTGGGGTGGGAGTGGCTGGATCACCACCTTCACCCGCAACATGGACAAAGAAATTCCCTTGCAGCAGAACTAGCCGAGGGGGAGGGAACCAAGAATCACTTAGGATAGTAAAGGATTTTTTTGTTCGTCTGTAAACTCACATCCTTTTCAAAGTAGGTGGTTCCAACTGCAGGTGGGAAGTTGTCACCGCATTGTAAAGGCAATTTTGCTAGGGAAGAAAAGGAGAGTGACAGAAACAGACAGAGTTGGTCAAAGAGAAGGCTAGGCAGAGACAGACCCACAACAGACAGGAAGGAACAAAGAGGCCTAAAATACTCCCAGACAGGCAGCCAGTGGCTGCGCGAGACATTCATCGAGACAGTGGCACGTCTCCACCAGGGAAATGTCCTGAGGATCCACTGATTTTGCCTGAGGGGACTGTTCTTCGTTTCCAGGAGACCCGCAGCCACTTTTTGATGGCAAAAGAGTCTGGGTAGAATCCGCCTGCTGAAGCGGAATGAAAATGTGACCTGCTGGCGGTGAACAATCAGAGCTGCAAAATCAAGATGGTTAGACCCAGATCCCTGACTGAGGAGATTATTCCTCATTCTTTGGAGTCCCTGCAGGTTCACTGCCTGGTCACGTGCCTGGTTCAAATCCTAGTTCTGCAGCTTACTAGATGGGTGAACCCAGACAGGCTACTTAACTCTTCTGCGACTACTTTCTTCATCTGTAAAATGGAGATACTAGTAACCACCTCATAAAGTCTTGTGAAGATTAAACAAGAGATCACATGTCAAGTGCTCAGAACAGCACCTGGCACACCTGAGCTTTATCATTCTTGTCAATGATATTGTTGCCGTCTTTATCCTTTCCCTGCTCTGCAGGTCTCATGTGCGACTGGGCTCTAAGCATTCACGCCTTCTGAGATTGTGTATGAGAGGCTGTCACCAATGACCGCACTCCTCCAACCACTGGAGTGATAGGGATGGGGCTCATTCTTTACAACTGGGGAGGAATCTCTTAATAATTCTGTTTTAGAATGTTATCATGTTCTGATGAATTGGAATTGTGACAGAAGGCTTTTGGGTCAGAAGCAAATTGGTAAGTGAACTGGAAAATGGTAGCCTAAATTTTAACAATGTTTAAATTAAGCTTAACTCAAGTTCTAGTTTTAAAAAGGGAGGAGATTAACAACCACTGAGAACCCATTATGGGCCAGGCACTATGCGAGGTTATTTTACTTATGACATTGGATTTGGTGTTCACATTAAAACCTGCAGGTAGTTATCATTGCTCTCTTATAGCCAAATTAACTGAGGTTCAGGGGGGTCAAGCTGCTTGTCCAAGATTGCAACATGGTGAAATGTACGTGGTTTATGAATGTGGCTAATGTTTTGGTCATCCAATCAGATAGTGTATGATGAGTATGGTGATGTTGTGGTCACAGAACCCAGAGGTGAGTATTGATGATGCTTCTGGACTTCCTTAAAGATGTCTCTGTAAATTCAAGTTTTAGCACACTCCCTTTGCCCTAAACACAGAAATAACAAATAAAATATGAGAAAAGAAAGCCAATGAGAAATCAGTTGACTCAAAAATATGATAGCATTTCTTTGGACCCAACCCAGAAGAAAACAAGCAGGTTTCCTATTCCAGGGCAGAAAACAGTGATGAGATGGGGAAGAGTATCAGGCTCATGGAAGTATGGACCTGACCTGGGTGAATGTCCCCCTTTATGCAAGGAGGCTGAAAAAGCAATTATTGGCTAGTTGCCTCCGAGTTCATTATACTGGTTCTCAAACTTGAGTGAGCCTCAGAACCACCAGGAGGACTAGTTAAAACACAGATTGCTCAGCTGCGCCCCCAGCGCCTGGGTAGAGTGTCTGATTCTGCCAGTCTGAGGTAAGGATTTGCATGTAACTAGTTTCCAGGGATGCTGATGCTACTGCCCCAGGAATATACTTTAAGAACCACTGTCTAATATGAAGCTGTGTGCTCAGGGAGTTGTGAGCAGGTACTGTGTCAAGCCACCCAATGACTTCATGTCTGGATCTGCAATATCCAGACATGGTATCACTTAGTATCCCTACAGATCCAGCAATACTATTATACAAGTCTGGTTCTATGCTTGGGCCCCAGGGCATCAAGTGAAGGCAAACACTAAATTATTAGATAGGAAAACAAAGAAGAAAAATACAAAATAAAACAAAACAAAAATCCCATTCAAAACGATCCCTGAAAACCAAAATTCTAAGACATATGAAGAAATCTGATAGTAAGGAAAATATAGCTTACAGAATAGACAATCAGAATGTGAACTGACTCCAAATGAAATTAATTATATGATTGTGTCTAACAAAGTTTTTAAAAGAAGTATGTTTATAATCATCACAGAGATAAAAAGAAGTAATATCCATTAAAAATGAGCAAAAATTATGGAACAAAAGAGGCAGAAATAAAAAAGAATGGGAATCTGTGAAACAGAAATAGTTAGAAAATCTTGCAAATGAAGAATGGAGCTAATGGCAAAGAAGCAATATTTGAAGAATAAAATAGCAAAACATAGAAAAAAATAGAGATTTTTTTTTTCTCCCCTGAACTGAAGGAAGACATGAATCCTCCAGTTAAAAATACATCTGGAGTACTCAGCCAAAAAAGATAAACACACATTTAGACTTGTTGTTAAACTATAGAATATGAAAGATAAAGAGAAGTATTAAAACTATCAGAGAGACAACATCCTGTTCTATAAGGAACAACAGTTACACAGACAGTTATCCAATTAGTGAAAACAGAGGAAGAAAAACAATAGAGAAATAGCTTCAAAGTGCTAAGGAAAAATTAACCATCAGCTTAAAATTTTATAGTCAGCTAAACTATCATTCTCTATGCAAAAATGAAGAGAAATTACCAACTATACACAGAAATTATTACAGAAGAAGTAGGAGCATCTAGAGAGATATGGGAATACTAGAAGTGATGGTGAGCACAGAAATGAATAAAATAGTAATAAATTCAATTAACCATTAACTGTTTTAAAACAAAACACCTTGTTTTGAATGGAAAAAGAGCAAAATTAAAACTCTAGACCACGGAGTCTGCAAACACTTTCTATAAAGGGCTAGATAGTAAATATGTTAGGCTTTGCAGGGTATACCATTTCTGTCACAACTACTCAGTCCTGCCATTGTGGAGTCAAAGCATCCACTCACAATAAATACATAAATGAATGTAGCTTTGTTTCAAAAAAATTTTACTTACAAGAACAGGTGGCCAGCCAGATTTGGCCTGGGAATAGTACTTTGCCTGGCCATGACAATAACAAGATGCAGGGAGGGGTGCTGTTCAGTAGGTAATTAGACATTTTACTGTCCTTGACATGTTTAGGAAGAGAATAGAAATATTAAATAACTTAGATATGTTCAAATATCATGTATAATTAAGCATGCTTGTTTAAAAGATTAAGGGTAACCACTAAAAATTGAAAGCATATATCTCCTATGTTACCAAAAGGGAAAAGGAATATAAATAAAGTAGATGCTGGTAAAGGTAAAGAGTACGAGGCCATATACATGATCACTGTCTGCGTTCTACGTGCCCCAGATGAACTGAGGGTAAAGTATACTAAGAAAAAGATCAGCTATTTGGCATCCACCTCTGACTTGCCAAGGAGCCTGGCTCGACAGAAAGAAGCAAGCATTAGTTGGTGAGTGGCTCTCTTAAAGTGTTTTTTGTTTGTTTTTGTTTTAAATAAGGGGCATCCTGGCTAATATTAAGAGAGAGAATCCTAAAGGAAGCAGCTCAGACCGTCGGTCATTCATTACTTATTAGGTGCCTATATAACATAATACTAGATATTTATTACACTAAGCACTGAGAATACAAAACTAAAAACCATAGTCCCTTCCCTCAAGAAGTTCATAGTAAAGCAGTTGCACTTCAAGGGAGTTAACTGCTGCTAATACCCAGGATATAATCCACCAAGCAAGAAAGGCTCTTATTGACATAGGGCCTCCACTCTGAGAATGAAGTTCAGTAGCTGCTGGACACCTTGTCCTCCCTGGATCCTCCTCCTCCAAACCTTGGGTGTCCCATACTCCTCCCATAGAGAATCTGCTCTTCTTCTCTTTTTTCCTAGTTTCTTTTCCTCTCTCTAGTAGGAAGATACTGACAATGGCTTGGCTGGGAAGCTGGGGTAAGCAGAGCTAGAGAAAGGCCAGAGATTTGAATGTATCCAAAGGGACGAGAAGAACACAGACAGGACTGATAATGCTGCATTCCCCACTGCTCACAGAGTCTCCAGGATGTTAAATGTGCAGACTTCATTGCTCAGAATGTGCTTCCTTGTCTTCTGTTCTGGTTACTCACCCATGACATTTTGGCTGAGATATGACTTCCTGGGGAAGCCTTCTCTAGTCTTCCACCCCCCAAGCTAGGTTATGTGCCTATCTAGCCTGAGCTCATCACATTGCCTTTGCTCTGGTCTATCTCTTCTCCTGGACCAGACTGTGTGTGCCTCAGTGTCTGGTCTAACTGCTCGTTTCCTCACCTTTCACTTGTACAGACCCACAGATGCTTCCCAGAATGGACCCACTTAAGGTGTTTTGAACACTAAACATTCTCCTTCCCATGGGACCCCCTACCCCTGCCCACACCACACATATTGACTTAGACAATTCCTATTCCACTTCCAGGACTTGCCTGCATGCCACTTCCTACATGAAGTCCTCCCTCCCGATCACCTGCTGATGGAGCAAACTAGAATGGGGTTGGATGCTACTCCTCCTGCCCTGCCTTGATACCTAATACATTTTACTTAGAATAGCCTATTTCCTTGTCTGTCCCTCACATTAAGCTCCCCAAGGGCAGGGCTTTCTGGTTCACCTTTGAATTTCTAGTACCTAGAATAGCTGATGCTCAAAAAACATCGAATGAATGAGCGAGACAGAGAAGCATTAAGTCATAATGGGGAGGGGAGGGGGTCTCTTTTGCCTTTCAGAAGTTTCAGTTGCTTTAGAGATTTGAAACTTGGGGAATTAAGGGATCAGAAAACATCACACAGTTAGATGAACACATGTTATACCAGGTTGGCAGGTAGAGTTGATGTGAGCTGAACAGGAGCAATCACTGGAGGTTTCAGGGAGAAGGTGGGCTCCGGAGGAAAGGCAGGAGTTTGACAGAGAAAGTGGGCTGAATGAGTTGTAACTATTATTTGGAGATGCCAGAGAAGGCAGAGCCGGGGCTAAGACTGCATCAGCCCTCCAGAATTAGCATGGCAATACTCACTGCTCAGCAGGCATTTTGAATATAAGCTGTCATGGTAATTAAATATCAGTTCTAACAAACTGCATGTACTTCTGCATTTGCTTTTGTATCTGATTGGCTCTTGTGTGAGATAATTGTGGAAACTTCTGGGCAACAAGAAAAACCAATGACAGAGAAGGTTTGTGTGGTAAGAGCACTTGGAAGCCAGGCATAGAGAGCTTCCAGAGAGGGCTGGCTGTGGGGCCCGTCTTTAGCACTACCACGAAGTGGGTTGCGCTCACTGATTTATTTTTGGCAACCTCTCTGCCCGCCATGGGTGTTTCCTTATTATTAGCTGATTCATCCACCTCATAGACTGTGTCTTCTGATATTTTAAGCAGCCAGTAGTAATGACAGACCATTATTATATGGGCTGGTCTTATAAGGCAGATCTCAGGGGAAGAAAAGCCCCTCCCAGGCTCCCGGTTCTGTCCCGGGGAAGGAAGTTCAGTGCTCATTGGCAGGCTGCAGGTATAACTAGAAATGGGCCCTGGGGGCTCCTGTGGGAAGAGGCCGAGCACTAGATTCCAAGTCCCTGAGCCGACCTGGGAAGCCAAGGAGAGCATCCTCTTTGCCTCATTCTCCCCACCTTCTCTAAAAGCACCTAGCCCCAAGCACTCCGTAAGTTTTGATGGATTGAACTGACAGGTGGAGGATAGTGGGCGTTAAAGCTACTGACTCAACCATTTTCAGCTTTGGGGCTGGAAGGGTCTGGCAAGACCCCTGTTATTTGAAGGGAAGAAGCCTTGACTCCCCTCTCCCCCATGCCTCTTCCCCCAAATGGCCCACGATCACCACCAGTAGGGCTTACTCAAGGGTGAGGAAGGAGGGCCAATTGTCTCTGGAAAGTTGTAAATTTCTCATGTTATTCATAATTGGGTCTTTTGCACTTTTTCTTTTTGTCTGTGCTGCCAATCTCATGAAGGGATTTTGACGGATCTCTTGTAATCCCTAAGTCTTACTTCCTTGTTTCAGTTGATATTCTATGGCCTTTGATTCTATTGCTAACATCAGTCTAATTTTAAGCAAGTCCCTGCTGTGGCTTAGTAGATGCTTTAGCTCATGTCTCGATGCCTCCCTAATGTGTCCCCTATGGCATAGCAGCCAGCTTCAAATCTCTCCCAGCTCAGGGCTACCCTGCAGTGACGGTTACTTCCGCTTCAATGAGAAGCCTGGGGCCCCCATGCCCTTCTCTTCCATTTCTGTCCATGCCTGTCTCTATCTTCATGCTCCTTCAAGGTGAAATCTCCTGAGCAAAGCTCATGAGGCCTTCTTCTCACATCTAGCTCATCAGCTATCTCCCTTCCCACAGAATGTCGTCCCCTCTCCACTTTCTCCTTCCCATTATGTCTGCCGAGATGTTCAGGCCATGCCTCCTGGAAATCGAAGCAGAAGGAACACTCAGACAAGCATGCTTGACCCTACTTCCCCTTTTGTCTTTCATTCTATTTTTCTCATGCTTTTCTATCTCAAATTACCAGTCAGCTCACTAAGCCTCTACATACTCACCCCCACCAAATGTTTTCCTCTTGCAATCTGATTTCTGTTTCCACTACTCTGGAGTGTTCTCTGCAAAGCCACTCATGCTTTTACATTTACCATTTCTAAGTAACTGCTTTCCACGTGGCTTCCTCTTGGACATCATGGCCACGAATGTTAATATGGGTGGTCATGTTCTTCCCTACCCTCTAAAGACCTCCACTGTTTCCTTAACCCATTGACACCTTTGCCCCCATCACCGATTCACGGACACTAGTCTCCATATGATTACCAGTGACATGCTAATTGCCAAGTCCAAAGAATAAACTTTACTCTTTCTGCTACATTTGACCCTTGGTCTCTCCTGTCCTTATGAAACTTTCTACTCCCTCCCTTTTGTTTGTTAGCCTCTTATTCTCTGGTTGTTCTGCCTTTGCCTCCTTTTGCTCCTCTCCCTCAACCTCCTCTTAAGAGACTGGTCTTCTCTGGAATTCAGTTCTTGATCCTTTTCTCTTCTCACTTGATAGGTCCTCCAGTGGCGATCTGGCCTGCCGCAGCTCTGACAGGTAACTCCCAAATCTGCATCTGCGAGCCGGGCCTCTGCCCTGATTCCTTCTAGACATCTCCTGCTTCAGAAGGTCTTCGACACTCAGCATTCCCTCCCCTACACATGCCCCTCCTGGTGTCCCTCTCTTCAGGACTGCAACCCCCACCGATGCAGGCTTCAAGTCAGAATGTTCAGAGTCCTCCTTGTGACCTCCTTTCCATTGCTTCTATTCACTATCAATTACCAGTCCTGTCAATTTAACCTACTAAGTATTTCTCAAAGTTCTTCCCTCTGTTCTCCCTAGAACTTCTGCCCCAGTTTGGGTCCTCATCATTTCTTGCCTGGATTCCCAATAGGTCCCGTGCCCCTAGGCCTTCCTTCTCAAATCAGTCCTCCTCAGAGCAGGAAGATCTATTTTTAAAACATGACTCTGACCCTGTTATTCTCCTGCTTTAATCACTTGGATAAAGTCCAAGCTGCTTAACGTGGAGCTAAAGGCCCTTCATGATTTGCCACTGCCAATTCCTCCACACTCACTCCCCACTACAGGCTCCCAGAGTCTTCATTCTCAGTAATGGGGAACTGCCTGTGGCTTCCCCTCTCCCCATCTACACAGAGCCTCTGCTGCTTCTGTCTATGCCGCCCCTCCTTGCTGAACTGCGAGGCCTACCCCACTGCCATTGGGTGGATGAGTCCCAGGGGCTTAAATACCCTCAGGGCTTCCTTAATACCTGGCATACATCTAGATTACATAGTGTTTGGTGGCTTTTTAAAAAATTATTATTGAAGTATAGTTGATATACTATATTATATTAGTTTCAGGTGTACAACGTATTCATTCGACAGTTCCATACATTATACAACGCTCATCATGGTAAGCGTAGTTACCCTGTCACCTTTTAAAATTATTGCAATAGTTTTGACAATATTCCCTGTGCTGTACTTTTCATCTCTGTGACTTATTTATTTTATAACTGGAAGTTTGTGCCTCTTAACTCCCTTCACCCATTTCACCCACCCCCCACCCCCTTCCCTTCTGGCAACCACCAATTTGTCCCCTGAATTTATGAATCTCTTTCTGTTTTTGTTTGCAGATTCCACATATAAGTGAAATCACAGGGTATTTGTCTTTATCTGTCTGACCTATTTACTTAGCATATTACCCTCTAGGCTCATCCATGTGGTTACAAAAGGCAAGATTTCATTCTTTTTTACTGTTGAGTAATATTCCATTATATACATGTATATATAAATGTACATATATTCCATATAATTCCATACAATGGAATATGATATATATATCACATATATATATCACATCTTCTTTGATGATTGCCCCTTATTTTTCTATTTCCCAACTACACTTTAAGCTTCCCCTGAATAAAAACTTAAGATTCACAGATTGATTTTGTTCAGCCCAGAAATCTATCTCTTGTAATAGACACCTTCAGGGATATATTGTTAGAAGGCATTGTTATCCTCCCTGATACCTACACTTTCCCCCTCTCAATGAAAATTGACCCTATGTTTACTATGTGCTTTGCTGGAAACTGGGAATCAATGGTAGAATGATGGGCAAGGTCTGTGATCTTTGCTGTTTAGAGACAGGTGGTTTCCCATGGTAGCCCTAGCCTACTGGCTATTCTATAAATCAAAATCATCTTAACACACTTATATTTTGTGCTTCTTTCATCTTTTGAGACGACAAATTCCACAAAGTATTACCCATCATGTGGAGTTCTGGTGTACATTCAAAGAGCAGACTAGCATGGAAGTTATGGGCTTTAGGTCTGGAGATATTAGAATTCAAACCTGGCTCTCCCCCTGGCTTTGCCTCATGCTGGATGCTTGACTTTGGTGTCATTACTTAAACTTCATTGAGCATTAGTTTCCTTATAGGTAAAGAAAGAATAAGAATACCGGACTCCTAAAATATATTTGAGTGTTATACGTGATAACATTTTTTTTAAAGATTGTATTTATTTATTTGACAGAGAGAGGGAGAGAGAGAGAGCTCACAAGCAGGGGGATGAGAGGATTGATCCCAGGACCCCGGGATCGTGACCTGAGCCGAAGGCAGACACTTAACCAACTGAGCCACCCAGGCGCCCCCAACATTTGTTAAAAAAACACAACAAAACACTCAACTTAGTGCCTGGCACATCGTAAGTACTCAATAGGTGGACTACTGTTCTGATTGCACAAATATCAAAGAGTGCAGCATAGGAAAAATCAGAGGAATTAAAACCTTAGGCAAATCACTGAAGCTCCATAGGCTTTGGTAAAGTAAGGGGGTGGTAGACTGATCACTACCTCCTCACCTGTCACCCTTCTTAGAGAACCCACCCGGCCCCCAACTCTTGGAGCAGCCCTTTGTGCTGTGCCTCTAATTACCCTAGCCACAGCCCAAGGGAACAGGGGCTGACACTCGATTCCAGTGGACCAATCAGATTCTTTTCCCAGGAATTTGAGATTTGAATACTGAGACAGGTAACTCAAATGATAAGGGGAACATGAGGAGAAAGGCAGGTAGTTGTGATAGAAGTCAGAAAGCCAAAGTTGTGAGCATCAGTGTGGATTCTGGGAAAGCCTTGGAGTTATATAAAGAAAAAGTGAGAAAGCAGAGGACAGAGCAGAGAGGAGAAAAGATGGGAGGGGGTCATTCTGCCCTAACAGATGGAGAAAGAAATGTTAACACCTGGGATTCCAGTTTCAGGTCCCTCGTTCTGAGGAAGACTTATTTGTTTCCTGTCTTTGTACATCAGGGAAATTGCCTGTTGCATCTTCATATGCTGCTCCTTTCCTGAAACTAGCTTGAACGGGCCTGTGTTTCTAGCAATTACATGATCCCTGATTTCTAAGGTTGCTTTCCAACTCAGAAACCACACACTATGGTTTTACACTCTCGTTTACGTCTCCTGTCTCAGGATTTGGAAGAATTAAGATTGTGGCAACTTTGTTTAGGTTGTTCTTAATTATATGGACGTCAGTCATGTCTTTATACCTACAGAGTGAAGAATCTTGAATTTTTAAAGTTCTTTCTCCTCTTCTGGGACTCTCTGTGGTAGATGTGTGATCTCAGATACTCTTTTGGTATAATTTCAGATACCCAGTATTTTGCTGATCTTTTGTGCTATAACAAGCAGATATTGAGCTCAGACATAATCTTTGGTGAATCCAAGTTCCCTCCCCTGGATTTGGCTCCAAATCCTTCCATTTATTTAAATGTTCTAGAATTTTTATCCTTAAACATTGCCCATACTAAAACAGACCTGTCACTTCTTTTTCTTAAGACACTGGGTCAGGAGTTGGTTGCACTGGGAAGCATTAGCCACAGTGTATCAGAACACATGAAGGGTAAATACATGCAACCCTGGGGTGTGCAGTGCTCTGGGGATGTACTATCCAAATGGTAGCCACATGTGGCTATTAACATTTAAATTCATTAAAAAATAAGATTAAACATTCAGTTTTTCATTTTCACTGGCTACTTTTCAGGTCCTCAATAACCACATGTGGCTACCATTTGGTTACTATATTGGGTGGTGAAAATACAGGTTTTCTCTATTATTGCATAAATTTCTATTGGACAATATGCCCAGAGGGACCTAGTATCCAGTTCAAGGAAACCTGCAGTAGGAGGCAAGTCTAACAGATTTAGAGCGAGTCCTGAGTGAAAGAGAGGCAAGATAAGGGACTCCGGGAGCAAGTGATACTTGAAGATAATGTCCACAGGTAGCAGTGCCCAATCAGCCAGCTGGCCTGTAAGGGTAGGATTCTAGCTCCTGGGGAAAAACAGTATGTTAGTTGGTATAGACTGGGCTTGGTTATGGAACAGACAAACCCCCCAAACTCAGTAGCTTAACATACTAAAGTTTTATTTATCTATCATAAAGTCCAATGAGGGCTGGATAGCCTTTTTCAAGGTTGCAAGAGAATTCAGAGATGGGGGATACATTTTTTTTCTTTTGCAAGAGTAATATGTTTATTATAGAAAAACAGAGAAAATGCAGATAAGGGAGAAAAAGGAAAATAAAAATCTACTGAAATCCTACCAAAGCTACTAGTTTGGTATATATGTGCACACACACTCTCTATCTAACAAACAGCAGGTACTTAATACATAATTTCTGAATTGTTTATTTGGGCACTAGAGTGGGGCCCAGGGTGGCCGCTGGAACCTGGAGAGAGAGCAGCCCTGATATGGAAGTCCAGGAGGTTGGGCTAGACTCTTTAAAGGCCCTCTGATTACAGAGGATTGACCCCAAAGCCAGGACTGAGCTTACAGTTCAGGCCTCAGCTCTGGGGAGGGGCAGGTGGAAGGGAATGAGCAGCCGGCGGGGTTGCTGTGCTTTGCCCACCCACACAGGTTCCTAAAGTCTTTCTCTAGTCTAATCTCTTCAGCTTGGCACTTTACTTCGGGAAATAATTTAATGCCAACCGCAAACATGAAGATCTTATTGGAATTGTCCTTATCAAGATCATTGGTAAAGACCAAGTACTGATCCTTTATGCTTATCTTTCCGGAGAAGTGACCATCCATTTATCCTTAGCCTTTATTTTCTGTTTCTGAACCCATTCCTTCCTTCTAACAAAACCACTTCCCTCATGTACCCATCATGCCCCGATTTCTTATAGTCTTTGAAATAGAATCTTGCCAAAGCCTAATTGAAAATCTGAGTAGATTACATCCACCAGTTCCCTTATCTACATGTCTATTTATTCACTTTTAGAATACCCATAAATAAACATTGGCTTTGTCCCAAGGTTCAGTCCTTGGGGCTCTGTTCCTGTCTCCTTTATTCTCTCACTTAGGGATGACATCTACTGTTAAAGCTTTAACTGCCTCCTCTCCAGGGATGATTTCTACAACACTGCCCTCTTTCCAAGCTCCAATTCTGTATCTGCAACTGATGACTCCCTCCCTTATGTCTAAAATGGAGTATAACACCTCCCCTCCAAAACTCACTCCTCGTCGTGGCTCTCCTATTTCCGTCAACGTATCATCAGCCTTCCTAGTCACTCAGGCTTAGCACCATGACTCAGCTCTCCCTCCCTCATTTCATATCCAGTTAGTCATCAAGTCCTGTGCTACCTTTGTCATGCCTCTCAGATTCTTCCCCTTCTTTCCCTTTTGCACTGTCGCCACTCAAATTTAGGCTGCTTTGGCTTAATCTTGGAGTATTACAGAAACCACTTTGCTATGCTTCCTCTTCTCCCAACTCATTTTACATTCATTCATATTAAGCCCCTGGATTTGGAGACATCTAGACCTATCCAAATCCTAGAGCCATCATTTATAAGCTATGTGACTTTGGACAAGTTACTTTACCTCTCTGAAACTCAACTTTCTTATCTCCAAAATACAGTCAATAAAATATGAAATCAGTAAATGTTAGCTATTTTACTGTGTTCCAGGCATCATTCTAGATGTAATAAATATTGTCTTATTTAATATTCCACAATAAATGTATGAGGTAAGTATTATTATTATCCTTATTTTACAAATAAGGAAGCCCAGAAAAGTGAAATAATTTGTCCAAGCCAATAAGTATCAGAGCTTATGTTCAAACCTAGGCAGTTTGATTCTGCAATCAATACCTAAAAATTCTGCTACCCGCCTAACATAATATAGGTACATAATAAATGTTAGTTATATTAATAATCAATATCCAAAATGCATCTCTGCTCCTCCTGCTAAAAAAGTCTCCAGTGGTCAGACTTTGTAGAATAAAGTCCAGTAAGTTTAAAGTGGTATGAAGGTGCCTTCTACTTAAAACATTTTCATGTGTTCTCATTATGATTTTAAAAATCCATAACATACTTATGCTTCTGCTTATGATAGTGTCTTATGTATTAGAGTAACAATCCCACTAAGAAGCATAAAATCTAGATACAATTATATGATGGCTACTTGGAAGTATAAGAGAACATCCTAGGTAGCCAGGCCATGAAGGGGTAATACTCTAAAGAGATAAAGGCATGTATCAGAAAAGAAAGGCTTAAAGTCAATTATCTAGTATCCCTTCCAAAAAGTTCAAAAAATAACAATAATTAATCTCAAAGAATGTTGAAGGAAGAAAAAGAAATAAAAAGCAGAAATCAGTAAATAGAAAATAAATGTACAATAAAGAAAATCAACAGAGTCAAACTTTGGTTCTTTGAAAATTCTAACAAAATGGATAAAGTTCTAGACAACTGATTGGGAAAATAGGAGAGAAGAAACTAATAACCCATATCAGGAATAAAAAAAAGAGCCAATACTACAAACCCTACAGATATTAGAAAGATAGCAAAATGATGTTATGAATGACTTGAAGCCAATAAATTTGAAAATTTAGATGAAATGGACAATTTCCTAGAAAAACAACTAAATTTACCAAAGCCAACATAAAAACAAATTATCTGAACAATTCCATACTATTAAAGAAATTAATCTTTACTTGAAATCTTCCAATAAAGAAAACTCTAGGCCCAAATGACTTCACTGGTAACTTTAAAAATTTTAGAAAAACAAATCTGCCAATTTTAAACAAGCTCTTTCAGAAAACAGGCAAGAAAGAGATACTTCTCAATTCATTTTATGAGGCCAGCATAACTGTGAGGGGAGGGGGGGGGGGGGGGGGGGGGGGGGGTAAGGGAAGGAAGAAAGAAAAGAAAGAAAGAAGAAAGGGAGAGACAGATGCACTTCTTCCCCCGTGGGCAAAAGCTTGAACATACACTCTACAAAAGAGAATATCCAAATGGCCAATATGAAAAAATGCCCAATTAATTGGTCAACAGGAACACAGAAATTAAAACTGCAATAAAATATCACTACAAGATTAGTTAAACTTTTAAAAAAGACAGTATCAAATATTGGCTTCGTGTAGCTCTCATATACTGCTGATGAAAGTATTATTGGTACAACTACTTTGGAAAACATTTGAGCAGAATCTACTGTAGCTAAATAGATGCATACCTATGGCCCAGGAATTCCAATTCCAGGTGTATAACCAAAAAATAAAATAAAATAAAATAAAATAAAATAAAATATTTAAAAAATGAGTTCATATCGTTCATATGTACAACCAAAGACTACAAGAAACTTGCTAGCACCTAGCTATTACCAAAAATTTTCATTACTCCAAAAAAGAAACTCTGCATCTGTTAAGCAATAACTCCCCTTCCCTCACTTGCTAGCCTCCCTAATCTGCTTTCTGCCAAGGATAGGGACTCTTTCAATACCTGTGAATTTGCCTATTCTTGATATTTCATATAAGTGGAATAACACATTTGTCCTTTTTTGTCTGGCTGATTTAACTTAGCATAATGTTTTCAAGGTTCACCCATGTTGGTGCATGGAGCTATGGGTTCATAATTTTTTCATTGCTATAGAGTATTCCATCATATGGCTATACTACATTTTACTTATCCATCCTATGGCCATGCTACATTTTACTTATCCATCCTATGGCTGATGGATAGGTTTTCTCCCAATTTGTGACTATTACAAATAATGTTACTAGGAACATTCTTGCAGTCTTTTGGTGTTCACATGTGAGAGTGTGCTAACTTTGTGAATAATAATTGAATACTTAGGATTTATGTCCTTCCCTGCAAGTTATACTTCAATAACAAAGTTTATTGGGGAAAAAAAAAGCAAGGGGTAGGGAAAGAAGGAGAGAAGAAGAGAAAAAGAAAATTCATGGCATGGCTATAAAGCCTTGTGAAGTCTGACCTTGAACAAACACCCTGGCTATTTTGGGAGTGCTGGCTCAACAAGGCCATTTTGGTTTTCTAGTTCTTGGACCAGGAGATCTTGGAAAAGACATAAAGTGCCTTACTTGGGATCCTCCTGAGCAAGAAGGTGAGTGGTGGAGGTGGAGGGAGAAACTACCAGGCTAACCTGGCTCTCTGTACTATGAGCCAGCCAGCTGTGTGTCTTCCCCTATCTTTTTACATCTCCCAGGAGAGTATGGGGAAATAAGACCAGCATAGCACACAGTGGGGAGAGGCGGGGAGGGGGCTTTCAAACTCCCTGAAGATGTTTGTCCAGGACTCTCAGTGCATCCAGGGGAACCCAGGAAGTTGGCAGGGTCTTCCTGTTCCCAGTCAGTGGTTGCCTGGGCTATGCTGGCCTCATCTTGGGGTGCAGTAGGTGGATGGGCACTGGGAGGGCTCCACTTGTTTCTGTCTTCATTAGATTCTCCGAAGCTGAGAAGAGACCCAGCCTCATCATTGTCTTCTTCCTCTTTCCCTGGCCTTTATTCCATTCCTTACATATTTCTTGTCCCTTCCCAGCTCAGGGTCTTTGCACATATTTTTCCTGCTGCATAGAATGTCTTTGCTTCTCCTTTGTTACATAACCTCCTTCTCCTTCAGACAACCGTTCAATTCCCACATCTTCGGGAAAGCTTGCTCTCACTGGCCTCTCTCAAACACTCTCATCTCATCATGGTGTTCTTATCATAGCACTTAACCAGTTTCAGTTTGTGAATACTTGATTCATTTCTGAGTCTCCCTGTAGCCTACAAGCTCCATGAGGGCAGGGCAGAGTGGCTTTGTTCACCATTTAAATCTGATGACAGCTCAGTGCCTGGCAAGGAGTGGGTGCTCATACATACATACATACTGAATGAATGAATGAATGAATGGGTGAGTGAATTCAAGTCTGTCTAAAAGCAGCCTACAGGCACATACTCAACTGTCTGATACAAGCCCTTGTTCCTATCTGTTCCTTTAACTTACCTTTGTGTGGGCCACCCACCCCGCCCCCTGGCGCACACAGGTGTATGTACACACACACACACACACACACACACACACACACACACGGGCCTAACCTTCCACTAGGTCACTGTGCTCTCCTCCTCCTCCTCACCCCTTCCTCCAGCTCTCATTTTCTGTAGTGCTTATTTGCACAGCTTAATACCACAATCCTCAGATGGGATCCCATGAAATCATGAAGCGGCTGTCCCTGCATGCCCGTCGGGATGAGCAGGGATGGGCGAAGACAGCGGACTGCGTTTCTCTGAGACTTGCTTGATTGATCTCCTCTGCGCTCGCTGGCGTGGGTGGTTATTCCTGTCGCCCTGGACCAGGCAGGACGCACCGGGGACCTTTTCAAGCTACCATTAGGACAGCTTAAGTGAACTTCAGTCCAGGCGTGAGTGATTGGTGCTTCCCTCAGCTCCGCCCTGCCAGCAAGCTCCAGTCTTTCCAGGGAATGAGTTTGCTGTTCTGGGTCATGGTTTTAGCATTCCAGTCAATTTCCCATTCATCGCATGGCCCAGTGGACCGGGACCCAGAGCCCAGGATCCCAGCTCCTGATGCTGCCCCTCCCAGGCCCCTAAAAGAACTAATGGGGCTTCTGAAAGCAGAAGGAATCAGAAGCACTAACCTAAGAAGCAATGTATTGACTGCTGTGCAAGATGGGGGCGATGGGGGTGGGGTAACACCAGGGTCCTGTCTTCCTTGGGCAGGAGAACCTTTCAAAAAGCAGTGTAACCACTTCCTGGTTTGAGGCAGGCCTCCTCCCCGCTCCCCCTGAACAATAGACAGGTATGTGGTCGCACTGTTTGTTTGCCCCCTCCAGAGGTTCTCTAGAAAGTTCAACTCTTGTAGTTAAACTGAATTTCTTTCGCTTCATTTAGAAAGTTTACTCTGATTCTTCCATTCCAGAGACAGAAAACAGCTTCTTGGAGGGCATTCATTTGCTCCTACTTTCATTCATTCCACAGGTACTGGCTGTGTGAACACGATGTGCCAGGCCCTGTGTTGAGTAGGCGGTGACAACAGGACAGACACCGTCCCTCGTGGAGGTTCACATCGATTGACAATAAACCGGCAGAATCATTACCAATTGTAGTGAGTTAGAGGAAGAGAAAGCAGCTGTTGTCCCAGAGAGCAATGCGTGGGGATGGAAGGGGTGGGGTTGGGGTTGCTGCTTTAGATTTGAGGGCCAAGGAAGGCCTCTCCGCGGAGGTGCCATCAAAGCTGAGAAGGAGCCAGATACTGGGCGTGAGCCTCGTTGAGAAGAGCGTCTCCAGGGGAAAGGAATAGAGCGTGTGAAGGCACCAGGCCGCAGAGGCAGTGCCCAACCCAGGTCCTGGCTCTTCCGCAGAGGACACGGTGCACCCTGTGGCCACTGGCTCTTTGACTTCTCACCACTGCGGGGCAGGAATCCCTCCTCCACACAAACACCTCTTTCTCCTCCAGCAGACGCCTCATGCCAGCCCACCCAGCCCTGCCAGCAGTGTCAGCTGATCGCTGGGCAGTCACAATCGACAAAGAGGGAGAGAATCAGGGGCAGGGAAAATCCCCAGCAAAGTCACAGAGGTCATCTGGCTAGGGGGGACGGCAATGGGGAGGGCATTCTTTCCGGCCCCATGTCTCCCCGCAACTCAGGGGACCAGGAGTGGAACCAATTGCTGTTCCCACCACAAGGGCTTGCATTCCTGTGGCATTTTACTGTTTTAAATGCTTTCCTGTGCCTTCCCACGTGTGGTCCCCCTACACTTGTAGGAGTAAGATACAAGGGAAGGACCACTTCCTTTTGCTGAGAGGACATTGATGATTGCATGGTGCTAGCATCTTCCCCTCAGAAGCACTCTGCCAAGAGAAGGGCTAAGGGGGTTGGAGGCCCAGCAATGGGGTATGAGATGGTTTGTACCTGACTGTGTAGCTGCTGTTGGCTGCCTGCTTTCAGGTCATTCTCCTTTTGTCTTCCTAACAGAGTCAATCCTGGAGTCACCTATCTCTAGGCTTCTGATAAATAAACAATACCTGCCATTGAGGTTTAAACTTAAATCCTTGTTACTCAAAGTGGGAGTGCTACAATAGCCAAACTGTGGGAAGAGCCAAGATGTCCATCGACAGATGAATGGATAAAGAAGAGGTGGTATATATGCACAATGGAATATTATGCAGCCATCAAAAGGAATGAGATCTTGCCATTTGCAACGATGTGGATGGAACTGGAGGGTGTTATGCTCAGTGAAATAAGTCAATCAGAGAAAGACATGTATCATATGACCTCACCGATATGAGGAATTCTTAATCTCAGGAAACAAACTGAGGGTTGCTGGAGTGGTGGGGGGGTGGGAGGGAGGGGGTGGCTGGGTGATAGACATTGGGGAGGGTATGTGCTACGGTGAGCGCTGTGAATTGTGCAAGACTGTTGAATCACAGATCTGTACTTCTGAAACAAATAACGCAACATATTTTAAGAAAAAAGAAAAAGAAGAAGATAGCAGGAGAGGAAGAATGAAGGGGAGTAAGTCGGAGGGGGAGACGAACCATGAGAGATGATGGACTCTGAAAAACAAACTGAGGGTTCTAGAGGGGAGGGGGGTGGGGGGACGGGTTAGCCTGGTGATGGGTATTAAAGAGGGCACGTTCTGCGTGGAGCACTGGGTGTTATGCACAAACAATGAATCATGGAACACTACATCAAAAACTAATGATGTAATATATGGTGATTAACATAACAATAAAAAAATAAAAAAAAAAGAAGTAACCTGAAAAAAAAAAAAAGTGGGAGGGCTAGACCAGGAGCATCAGCATCACCTGGGAGCTTGTGAGACATGCAGAGAATCTCAGGTTTCATCCTGACCTATTGCATCAGAAACTGCATTGCAAAAGGGTCCCCCAGGGGACTTGTGTGCACATTAAAGCCTGAAAAGTACTGGTTTAAGACAGTTTTAGTCTGATTTTTCTGAAACCTGCAGTCCCAAGCATGCTGACTGTTAGCACACCCCATGCTCAGGTTTCCTTAGGGCTCTAGGAGCATTCATCTGATTCCCAGATTCCAGAAGGCAGGTGCTCACCCCATGAGGGCCTGAGCTCTCAGACAGGCAGGTAAGAGAGACTGGTACAACCCTTGCTGCTGCCCTGGAGATAAGCAGGGGTATCCCAGGCAAGAGTGAGTGGCTGCAGATGAGAGGCACCCCTAGGTCTAAAAGGAAAGTTCTCAGGCTTACAGACAGAATGCAGGGTTAGGAGCTTACAAACAGAGTGCGCTACACAAAAGGCAGTGGGAATTGGTCCAGGAAGTCTGTGGGGCACCTGATGGAATGTACTTAACTCCTGGAGATTGAGGAAGGAGCCAAGGTTAAGAGGATTGACTCTGGGGGTGCCACGTTGCCCCAGGATGGACGGGCTGGCCTAATGAAGATGGCCTGTCTCCCTTTTTGGAGGTGGATGCAGATCCAGTTCTGGAAACTGGTAACCTTTCCAGCCCTTGGGGAAACACCTCAATTTTCTGTTCTATTTTGTTCCCCAATAGTTCTGTCTTTGTGGGAAGAGTAAGGGACAGTCTACTTGATGTCAGGTCTTGGAAGACTTTCTCATGCCCAGCTGGACAGCAGAGTCTGCCTTGGGAGAAGGAGGATTGGTACAGCCCCTAAGGGGAAGGGAGACATCATCTGATAGTGCTTTTATGACTGGGTGCCTCAGTGTGAGACTCAGGGCCCATTCATTCCTGCAGAGTGTACCGTCCATTTGCCCTCTGCCGAGGGGACTGTGGGTCAGCTCCTCCTCCCCCTCTCCAACTGCTGTAAGCAGCACATGGTGATTAGTTTATCCTCGGAATTAATATAAGTAGTTTAGAGTATGAAATTTGCAGTCCTGTGTTGAGACATAGCTGATTGGAATCCTGGCTCTGTTGCTCATTAGCTGTAAAGCGTCAGACAAATTAATCTTTCTGAATCCCAGTTTTTTCATCTGTGAAATGGGAATAACAGTACCCACCTCCCAAGGTTGGCCAAGACTAATTGAGAGTCTGTGTCCAACCCCAAGGAAGCACCCAATAAATGGCAGCTACCATTATGAATATAATATGTGTCTGAAAAAGTGGCCATCTTGGGGAGCCTGTGGGCCTGGGAGCCTGAGGTGTCGGCTGGGAACCAGGGTGCCTGAGGAGGTGCAGGCGCAGTGCAGTAAGGGGGTCTGGGGTGTGGGCACTGGAGCCTGGATTCCCAGGCTGGACTCATCCTGACCACCTGACTGGATGAACCAGATAGAAAGAGAAGTTGGAGCTTCTTTGCTGTCCCAGAAACTAACTCCCTCGGCATGGCCCCAACCCACCCAGCTGTGAAATTGAGATCATTACCTGCTTCCTCACAGCTCCCTTGACTGGTTCTCTCATCATTCTTGAAGCAGGTGCATGGGAGTGAGGGAGGGAGGGGTAGTGCCCCTCAGCCCTGTGTCCTGTCTGGGACCCCTCTGGAATTGCCCTTTGTTTTCTGCAGTGGGCTCCTGGGGCAGGTCCCTCTTTCTTCCCTAGGCAGGGACTAAAGCCCCAGGCCCTGGGGAGCCTCCTCCATTCCGCCCGCCTCTCTGTGCTACTCCTCTCTGCAGTCCCTGTCAACCCTCCACGTTCTCACCGCTTGGAAGGTCCTCCTTCCAGACTGCCATGTGGCCAGGTCCTCTATACCATTTGGGGTTCCACTCAAATGTCCCCTTCTCATGGAGGATTTCTGTGACTCAAACTTAAATAGCCTCCATGCCAACTCAGCTACTCTTGTTTACCCCCTCTTTCTTATCTTTGGGCCATTTATTATTATTTGTGGTTATCTGATTTGATTATAGTTTATCTGACCCCTCACGTGTACACCATCTGTCCAGCATTTACAATAGGTGTAGAATCATTGACGGTCAATAAATATGTTCTGAGTGAATAAATGAATGAAGGAATGAATTACATGAACCCTTTCTAGAAGTTGTTTGTGGGGGAAAGATGGGAGTAGAGGAAAGTCTCAGTGCTGGAAGGGACCGTTGTCTGACAAGAGTTTTCATCCTTGACCGCTGTCTGCAGGGCAGTTCTTCACATGTGGAGTCTCACTGAATCCTCAACCGTCCTGAGACATGGCCACTGTTATGATTTTCATTTTATATGTGAGAAAAGTGAGATGTGCGGAAGTTCACGGACGAGCTCAAGCACACACGTCCAGTGAACGGTACAAATGGGACCCGCCGCTGTCCACCGTCTGGCTCTCGAGGGACTCTCTGTGGCCCCACTCATATGCCTCCTTTGACTCTGGGGGAGTCATTGTTGCCATAATGCCTGTCTTGGAGGATGCTGGCTTCTGACCCGGGAACAAAGAGGGTGGCAAGTCTTGCCTTCTGTATGTCTTGTGGGAGGTCCTAGGGTCAGGGGAGCTCTGCAGAGGCAACTCTGCTTTTCTTGACCTCTGTACAGTAGAGGACTGCTAAGCTGTTCTTTCTTTCCCTTTCCCACAGATGTGAGGCAGCCACACAGATTTGAGGACAGCAGGAGCAGTAAGTGACAGTGATTCCTGAAGCTGAGGAAGAGATGAAACTACTTCTGCAGGGCCATGCCAGTCAGCTAAGTATTGATCCTCTGAAAAGTAAGCATATATAAATCTGCACTGAGGCTCTGGAAACTTCTGTCTGGCTGTAGAGAGATTGACCACCCGCTCTTAGGCTGTCTCAGTTCTGGCTGCTGCTAGGGGTTTGGCTAGTGCCTGTGACCTTGGGAGGGGTTCCCCAGGGTGCATTCAGGAAACACCACATTGAGTAATGGAAGCCTCCATCAGAGGCCATGATAGATCTGTTTTCAGCTGCTCCCTGTTGGGGTGTGATTGATTCCCGGGGAGCCTGTATCCCTTTTCTGACTTATTGAGTGTGGGTGATGGACTTTTGACAAGATTGATTTTGACCTGAATACTGCTGAGCTAAATGAATCAACACTGTCAATTTCTCTGCCTGGTCCTGAAGAATAGTTAGGTGGATAAGGACATTTTTCTTTCAACTGAAGTACTTTTAGTTCCCCTGGCTGCCCAGCAAAGACTTCCCTCTGCCAGCACCCACCAGCTGCCCTTGCAACTGTCCCTTCTTGGAGGTACAGATGGACAGGTCAGCTCCCCCCTTCCTCTTTGTTCTGGCAAGGCTGGCTCCCAGATCAGGCCCACTGTCTGTGCCAGCTGAGCCCCACTTCCCTCATGGGGGCCCAGCCCAAAATATGAGCCATAATTGGGGTTGGCTGTGTGACCAAGACAGAGATTTCTGTCTCATCTCTTGCTCTCAGAGCTGTGATTCCTAAATTGGCACATTACATTTCCCCCAAATCTACAATAAGTATCTAATCTTTAAGGCGTTGCTGATGTATAGCTACTATCTTCTTGGGATGAGATTTTCACATTAATCTTTTTGCCCTCAGCATCTAAGCAGATATTCATGTGAATGATCCTAAGACACCCCGGTGCTTCTGCCTGTCTCTGTCTTTCCCCGATTCTCATTGCTGCATCCACTGCTGGGCTCACCTGTGGGCTCAGTCTTCCTGGGCCCAGAGAGGAAGGGGTGAGGTAGATGCACAGAGAGCTGACAGTCTTGGGGGCAGGGGAATTTGGAGTTGGGATTGAGCATTGCTCTAGGCCCCCCTGCAAATGGTTACCCTGAGAAGTGAGCATTGTTCTCATGACATTATTCATAATATTTAGGATACTACATAAAATAAATTATATTAGAGTGATAATCTATACGAAGGAACTACCATTGGGTGCTGAAGACTATTTGAGGGGCACATCATCTGTTGCTCTGAGGATCAGAGGCCAAGTGCCATTAGAGACATTTTGCAGATGAGTCAACTGGGGCTCAAGGAGCTTCAACAACCTGCTCAAGAGTGTCCAGCCATCCAGGGGGTCTAGGGACCACTGTGCTCTTTCTATGATGCCCCACTGCTCTGTCCTGCAGTGCAGCTAAGAGCTGAATCACACACTCAGCTCAGATAGACCAGGAAGGACTCAGCCAGACTCCAATGGGAGGAGCCCAAGGCACCTGTTGGGCTCCTTAGTCCCTGACCTTGCTCTGGCCCATCACCCACCGAGCTCTTCCCCAGGGCCCACCCTCCTGCTGGACCTCTTGAGACTCTGGGCCTCATGGGTATACCGCTGCTTCCTGGGCTTGCTTCTACCTCCCAGCTCCTGGCTTGCCTTGTGGCTCTCTCATTCCCTAGCCCGTTCTCACCTTGCCCTCTAAACCCATTACTCTTCAATGATTATGTGAAGGACGCCTCTAGCTTCTAAGGCAGCTCTCTAACATCCTTTGAGAGACCTCAGCAGTCAGTGACATAACCCAGCCTTCACCTAGCTCAAAAGAAGTGTGCCTCTGGCCTGGCGCCCATGCCTAGTTAATGATTCAAGGGCCAGGACCCAGGACTCAGTGCAAGTCTGAGGCTTTTTTCATGACACCACATTTCCACCTCCAGCCATTGTCTCTCTCCACATAAGCAACTCGTCTACATCTCCACAACTTTATTTGACTTTGCTTATATTGTCCCTGGATCGGGGACACTTGCTGAATTGACGTGGGGACGCGGGGTTTCCTGAGTGCAGGTTTAGCCTGAGGACTATTACAGAGCAGAATATTCTAGAAAGACAGGTGAGGGCTATAATGAAATGGACATTTCTGTGTTTTTCTCATGGACAGGGCCCTCTGAGCTACTAATAGGTCACAAGCATGGCCCCAAGAAGGCTGCACTCCTGCCTGAAGAAGGAGTCAGACACCCCTGGATGTAGCCAGGAGACGGGGATTCAGGAGGGTGGTTCAGTGGTTGCAAGGGGGCGGAAGGGCAGGCGTAGAGGCTACAGCTGAGGCCTATAAATCTGCAGGCCTTTCAAGAGCACAAAGCCTCAGCAGCAGACCCTGTGGGGTGTTGGGGGAGGCCCACTGGGCAGGAGCTGGGGGCAGGGAGAGGAGACAGTCGAGACCAGCTAACTGGGTCCTCCCGTGGAGGGAGAGGCGGGAGGTCTCTGGTTCCTGTCAGACTCCGGGTTAGTCTGGGTCCAGCATTTTTTTTGGTGCATTGTCAATCCTTACCTTCCTCCTAGTTAACTCATCTCCTCTGGGACAGCTAAGGTAACCGTGAGGAGGCTCCTCATTGTCTTACTGAGCTAGTGAAAGCCAAGTTACAACTTTTCTGGAAAGCTAACACATTCTCAGGGGGGAAAAATGCAGAGATTCTAGACCCACGGGGGCCAGGTGGGTCAGGGCACTCTCTTCTATCAAACTCCTGGGTCTCAGGCCCCTGGGGTGGGGGGGTCCTGCCCTGGGCTGGTCCCTGCCCAGCCTGTGAAGGGTTGGAAGCTGGCTCCCCTGGACTCCCTCCCCAGCCCCACCCTCACTCTGAGTGATTTGATTTGTGCTGAAAGGAGTACAAACACCCCAGGGATCAGAGTGGATAATTCTGGACTTCTTCCATTGGGGTCATCTTACTGACTGGTTATTCATCTGAGTCCAGTGGGAGAAGGGAGGGGGACGGGTAGCAGTGTGCTGTCCGTTAACTCCTTCATCGCTGGACTGGCCGCTGCCTAGTTAATGCACGAGCTTCCAGGAGGCAGCTGTTCCCCAGGGCGGGGTACAGCCGTCCCACAGCGGGTCTGGCATTTCTGGTGGGGTTGGCATCTGGGGTGTGGGCGGGTCCCTGCTCTGTCCTCCAGCCTACAAATCTAGCCTAACACATCCGAGGAATTGCTCTGGGTCTGGCCTTGCTTCTTCAGTGTCTTGCATCTATCTGACATAGAATAGGCAGATTATAAAAAAGACAAATGATTTGCACAGAAGAATTTCCCTATGCCAAGAGAAGAGGCAGACAGAGATAAATGAAGGGAGCTACTTCCTGAGATCCTTAGTCTCTTCCTTTCCTTTCCAGGGGCCAGCGGGTCTGCTTTCTGTGGAGCTTCTCCCTCCGAAGATGCAGGGGGATGGAAGGAGACTAGAGGGGCGCTCCTGGGACATGAGAATGTGAGAAAGGCAAAGAGGAGACCCAGACCCTAGCTGGGTGGAGGGAGGATGGCCCCCCAGACATTGCTCAGGGTCATTGGCTCTCAGGTGTGAAAGAAAAGGAGGGGGAATGGTCCCCAGGCCTCCGACCTTGACCTGGAGCACATCTGCAGCCTTCCTCCCCAGCGGGTCCCACAGCAGCCCCACCACCAGCTTTCACAGATGACAGATCACACTGAAATAACTTGTTCTGAGGGTAGTTGGTAATCAATGACTCATATTAAGCCTCAGAAAAGGTTTCTCTCCTCCCTGACACTTTATACGTTTCTCAGTGTATCTCCTCCCTGGATGACCATATAAGCCAGATGGTGGCTATCTGAACTCTAGAAAAAAAGTAAATTCACAGGGGATTTAAGGGCTGAGCCGCTGGATGGATTGAGGGTCCCCACACCAGACTCCAGAGTCATCCTTTCCAGGCAGACGTCCACCACTTTTCCACCCAACACCCCCTTTCTCTGTCTGCTGCCCCTGCCTTCCTGCACCCCAGCCTCCCTCCTCAGCTCAAAGGGTTTCAGCTTCTAATCAGGTTATCTCTCCAGTCTGCATTCCTGGTAACTGAATTATCTTTGCAGGAGTACACAGAGGTCTTGGCAGGGTGGAAGGGGCTGTCTGGGCTGGGGACTGTCTTCCTGGCTGCTCCCAATCATGGTCCCTGCAGGCCCCTCATTGGTGCCTTGGTCCCCTTCCTTCCTCCTCAGCACAGCCTCTCAGTCCTGGAGGGAAGAGGGCAAAGCGGTCTTCAAGGATGCTGCCTATTGCCCAGCTGGGCAGAGAGCCAGTGGGTCAGAGAGGTCAGCTCTGTTCTTGGCAAGAAACGAGGGGCCACCATGGAAATGCCACCCAGGCTGGGACCAAGATCAGTGGAGTGGTAGCCTTGAGTGGGCGAGGTGGAGGGAAGTGAAGGGCGGCCCAGGCCCTCTCCCTGGCGGTCTCAGTCCCCGGGGCCTGCAGCGGTCAGCATTCCAATATTCTGGGCTGAGCCGCCTGGGAAACCTGTTCTTTGTCAGTGACTCTCGAATGTCAGGGAACCTGCAGATCACCTAGGAGGGGAGCTGTGGAAAATCTGCTGCCTGAGTGCAAGCGTTGTTAGCAGCAGGTGACAGGTGGACGTGAGGATGAATCTTTTAGCAAGCCATACCAGGAAGGAGCGAACTTGGAGAAATATGGATCTAGGGATTCATACAAAAGGGCTCATAGGGTCATCAAAGCCCTTTTACAGACCAGTGTGGGGTTAATACACACTTCCTCAGCCTTGAAAGCTGAGTTTCTCTAAATATGGTCCTTAGATCACTCTCCCCCTACCCCCAACACACACACACACACACACACACACACACACACACACACACACACAGGCACCCACTAAAACCACGAGGAGTTTTTGTTGAAAGGCAGGTTCCTGGTTCCCAGTGCAGATGTACTGAATTAGAGTCTCTAGGATGGGGCCTGGAATATGCACTTATCATAAATTCTCCAATGATAATAAGAGCCTGGATTCATATAGCACTTACTCTGTACCAGTTTCTTTAATCTATATTAACTCATTTAATCTGCATAACAATTTGTGAGGTAGGTTGTATTACTACTTCATTCAGCAGAGGGTGAAAGTGAGGCCCCGGGAGGTTGTATAATTCCTTAGTCATTGAACCGGAATCCAGACCTGCGTGGGCAGCTGCCAGAGCTGAGCTCCCACCCGCCACACCACACAGCCCTGCCACTTCACATGGAGGCTAATGCTTGAAGCCCCTCCTCTCAGTTTTTCAGCTTCTAACCAGTTCTGCAGCAGCGGGAGGAATCTGAGCAGGAGCTTGTGCTGTGCTCACTGATGGTAGAGGCCAGGGTGCAGCTGATGGTCCAGGAAGACCACTGTCCTAGGAGCCAGGAGGCCAGACAATGCTGGACAACTTTAGGCAGGGCAATTCTCCTCTTGAGGTCTCAGTTCTAGCCATCTGTCAAGAGGATGCTAAGCTAGATGGCTTTTAGATTTCTTCCTGGCTCTGACATTTGAAAAATATGTGCATCTCTCTTTTCTGAGCAGCTGGAGCATTTTCCTGGGAGGCCACGTGTACATGTGCATGTGTGCGTGTGCGTGTGCGTGTGCGTGTGTGTGTGTGTGTGTGTGGGGGGGGGTGGGTAGGGGCAATTATATGTATAATATGTAGGGGAACCATCTCCAGATCAAGACTGGCCAGGCCTTAGTGTTCGGCAGCCGTAAGTCTGGGTATATCACAGGCCAGGTCAGTGGTGACAGGTTGGGACTTACTGGGGCAGAATTTGCACTGGCACCAGGGCTGTTTCTGTCTTGACTGTCTAGTTTTGTCCTGAAACAGTGCCCTCAGGCTCTCCTGGGGGGAGAACGAGAGGACAAGAGACAGAAAGCTGGTGCCGTCACATGGAAGCACCTTCCGGGAAGCAGAGGCCAGAAGCACACCCCAGCTTGGAGCTGACTGAGCGGTGGCCATGCCTGCTTAGAAGCCAGTTCCATGGGGCCACGCATTCTTCTGCAGTCTAACTCAACACTGTGGGCAAGCTCCAGCCTTTGAACACTGTGAAAATGCTCCGCTGGGGACAAGCCAGAGCCACCCCCTCCTGTATTGTTCTTGCATAGACTCGGCTACAGCATGACACATAAGATAGTGGCCAACACTGGGTCCTTTTCTGATGCTGCAGCTTGCTCTGCAATCCTTTAGCCCCAAGAGAACAGATGTCAGGGAGCCCCTGCCCAGGGCCTTGCCGGACAAGCCCTCCCACACAGCTTTCAGTGGCACTCTGGTGAACAGGGCTGTAGGAGGGGGCTGTAGTGTGTGTGTGTGTGTGTGTGTGTGTGTGTGTGTGTGTCGGGGTGTGGGCAGCTCCCAAGGTTTGATAAGGCCACCTGCAAGAAAGAGGTCCTCCTCCAGTCTCAGCTCCTGCTCTCAAGCATGGGCCATCCAACCCTCCTGAGCTCGCTGGGGGCGCCGGCGGTGGCCTCAGGCTCTCTCCCGGTGCTCTGCATGGACCAGGCCCACTTTATGTTTGGACATGGCTGGGGGCAGGCAGGGATTCCAATGCATTTCGGAGCTCGGCATTGGCCAAGCAACCACTTCACAGGGTGGAAGGGTTTGTTTTGAGCCAGCATCTTGTTTTAGTTTGGGCTGCTGTAACAAAGCACACAGACTGAGTGGCTTATAAACAACAGAAATTTATTTCTCATACTTTGAAGCTGTAAGTTTGAGGTCAGGGTGCCAGCAGGGCTGGGTTCTGGTGAGGGCTCTCTTCCGGGTTGTGGACCGCCGCCTGCTCTTGTATCCTCATGCAGTAGAAAGAGTGTGAGGGACATCTCTGGGGTCCCTTTCTTAAGGGCCCTAATCCCATTTGTGAGGGCTCCACCCTCATGACTTAACCACCTCCCAAAGGTCCCACATCAGGGACTGGGTTTCAACATGTGAATTTCTGGTGGGGCGGGGAGACAACATTCAGTCATGGCACATCTCTTGGGGTACGCTGAGAAACCACTGGCCCATGGTCATTTGTGCAGTTAACATTGGAGCTAACTGTGGAGCAAGGTGGCAAGTTAGGGGCCGGCCGGTGCTTCTAAAGGAAGTGGCCCCGGTCCCTGCTAATGGAGCCATTATGAGTCTGCTGTCTCCAAAACACAGGGTCCAGAGGCAGCATCTCTGCCTGCATGCCTCCATGCAGGACCAGGACTCAGAGCTGTGATACTCCCTCAGCCTCCAAGTCTGTTGCTTCACGGGAGGGGGAGGGGGCTAAGGGAGCCAAACTTCTCTAGTGAAGGCGGGGCTGCTGCTCAGGGTTCTTGGTGCTTGGATGGCTCTGTGATTCCTTCTCTGTGAAGCCCGTCTTGACTCGGTTGGTCCGGCCTCAGTGTTCCTTCCCCTACACGCAGCTCCGTGCTCTTTCATTATCACAGGGTGGCAAGTCAGTGTGCGTGCACACACCCCAGAGCAGAGGCCGCACCTTGTTCATCTCTGTGCTGCCAGCACACGGCAGTTGTGGAGAGGACACTTGGGGCTGATGGCTGTTCGGCTGAATCATGAAACCGGCGCCCTCAGTGGGCAAGGCCTCCCAGTGCTCCACCTAGGACTGGAATGGGAATCAGGAGCTCTGTAGCCCCCTCCCGGGCCCCCACCTCTACCCTCCAGCCTGCACGTCCAGGCAGAGATGAAGTGTTGCTGGCGTCAGGGATTTTCCTCGCCATGAGTCAGGTAGAGAAACAGCTTGCTTCCCAAGGAGAAAGTGGAACTTTGTAGGCACACAAGGGTAAATATTGAGTGTGATATGGTGCTAATTAGCTGCACAAAGGCCATTAGCATTAATGAGATCTGTCTCTGTGGCCGGTTCCCGCAGCAGTGAGCAGGCAGCACCATTCCTCTGGTCCAGGCTCCCTGGCTCAGTGCTCTCGCTGCTGCGCGTCTTTGTGATGCTCTCCTCTTGGAGGAAAAAAAAAAAGACAGCTAGCATCGCAAAGAAGCCCCTTTTCTTTTCATGTTTCCTTGAATCAAAAAGCAAAAACCTCAGGTTAAAGATATGCTAAAAAGATTTGTTTCTCGTTTCCTGCCTTAATCACATCCCCTCCTCTCAACTTGGAATACATAGGCTGGAAGAGAGGAAAGGAATAAGGCCAGGAAAGATCAGGGTGTTTTTTGGGTTTTGGTGGTGTTTTGTTTTTTGTTTTGTTTTATTTTGTTTTTTGGAGCCCTTGCTATGTACCAGGCACAGAGTGATACGCTATACGTTACGTTATGTCTCACGGTCACCCCATGTGGTTGGTTCTATCATGACCCTCATTTTGCAGATGAAGAAGAGTGAGTCTCAGTGGGGTTCAGTAACTTGCCCAAATTCCCATAGTTAATACATGGATCCTCCCTGTTCTTCCAGTTCCTCCACTCCCCAACCTAGATCCTGTGGGATTACGCTGGGACGATCCACTGGTGGCAGCAGAACTCTAGAATTCCTCCTCTGTGTCTCCTGGCTTGGAAATGACACAGAGGTGCTGGACCTGGCAGCGATACTGGTGGGCTGCCTACTGTCTGCCTACTGTCTGGGTCCACCCTTGCCTGGTACTTCAGCTCTTTCTTGCCTGGCCCAGGGCTCTTCTTGCTGGGTCCGTGTTGTGGTGGAGGTTGAGTCCTGGATAGGTTGCTGGCACGTGGGGGATCTTGCTGGTTAGACTGGGTTAGGCACAGCCTGCCCTGTGCCCTGAAATCGACTTTCACAGTTCTTCCTGCTTCCAGCACTAGCCCTCTCTCCCATCCCATCGATACCATCAATCTGGTCAAGAACCAAGAGCGGCCAGGGCCCCTGCTATGGCTCTCCCTCAGCAAACTTGCATTTCCACGAAACCAGCTTTCATGAAAACATACCTGTCTTTTGTTTCATTTTCCTCTATCACTTCTCTCTGCTTTCTAGACAGCTCCCTAATGTGACAAGATCCCCACAATTATATCTGGACCACCAGCAGCAGGCCAAGTGGAAGAGAAAAACAGCAGAAAGTTGTGGAGAGATACCAAGGAAGCAGGTACAAAAGCAGTGCCATGAAGTAAGTCTAAAAGTCAAGCTAAGGGCAGAAACAGAAATGAATAGCAAGGTTAATAGTTGGGAGAATCAAGAGCAGGGTGGACCAGAATTAAATAAAACAAAAAATGTGTAGTGATGAACTGAGACCAACCGCTGCCTGCTTCTATCAGAAAAGAGATTTGAGGATTGGCAGGAATCTAATAGGACCTGGTTTCTGCCATCCCAGATGGTTCAGGCATAGCCACTCAGGGCTAATGGGATGGCTCTTATAATGTAAGCCAGGCTCAGGAAGGGGTCAAAAGCTGCTTAGCACAGTAATTCAGAGGCAATTTTTTTGCAAGGAGCCAAGGTCAAAGACACATAGAAAGAAAGGTTCTGCTTTTTTCAGGTGAGGTCAGACTGGGGGAAAAAATAGCACTCAGTTTAGGCTGTTTGTTTCTAATATAACTAGTAGGGAAATCAGTCTAGAACAATGAACTGAAATTAGAGCACTCACCACTTCCATTCTTCTTAGCACTAGAGTAAAACCTTCATTAGCATTCTATTCAAGTAAAGGCTCTAAGTTTGCAAGACAGAGAAGCAAAGGAGAAGCAGACAGCTTCCTTCATTGGGGCAGGGGTGGTTTTCCGAGGGAGGAATGTGGGATACGGATTGGGGAATTTAAAGGGTGGGGGAGGGATCATCCAAGGGGGGCCAACTTCCTCTGAAAACCTAGGCTTCCTTTCCTTGGGTGATAAGAAAGAAAAAGACAGGAAGAGTCATCAACTGGGACCCTCCTCCATCATGCTGGGCTGAGAGATCCACCTGACCCATCAGCAAAAATATCAACTGCAGCCCTGTATATGTTCCACCTGGAAAGACGGGTAAGGCAGGAAGTAGGTAGGGAAGAGATAAGTCTCCCGCACTGCACAACTCCAGGGGGCGCCAACCACAAGGAATTCAATGTGCATGACTGCTTCTGTGGTTTGGTAACGTGACCGCATTAAGTAAGGGAGAACACTTGCTTCCTTTTCAGCTTGTGGGGTGAGGTGGACACCTGTTGGTTTTGTCTGCACAGCAATGTTGTCCCTTCTTTTGATAAAGAATGCCAGTTTTCCTTTGGGGGCCTCTGCCTCCTCCCACTCCATCCTCTGACTCCTGGTCCTATGAGGTCTCCATGAGACTGTCTCTCAGGGGATCAAGCTAACCAATCTCTCTCTCTTTCTTTTAATAAATAAAATGTACTTAAGTAAACTTAAACTTAAGTTAATAATAGATTTTAAATTATGATTGTTATTTACTTGAAAAATTAAACAAAAATAGAGATGCTATGTTGTTGTTTCTGTTGTTGTTGTTGTTTTGTTTTATTTTTTTTAACATTCTGAACAATGTGTCTTGTGCACCTCCCGGAGGCAAGTACCTGCAATTCTGGGCACTGGCCTCCCTCACAGAGGTGACAAGAGGTTCTTCCAGTGCAGCGGGTAGCCACTGACCCACTGGCGTTGCCTAGCCACCTTTGAGAATACACAAATCCCCTTCCACTCAACACGTGCTTACTCTCTCCCCATGTCCTTTCTACACCCTCACCACCTTATTGCCCGACTTATGCCATCTGTTCACATTCCTTTCCTGTGAAGCCTCCGGACCCCGTGGTGGCGCCGAATAGTTTTGAAAGGTGGACACCCCACTGATGTCCCACAGCATCCGTCAATGCGTGAAGGAACGAAGGTGAAACTAGGTGGAACCTGACCCCAGGCTTTCGCCACCAGCAGCCCCCGCAACCCAGCCCTGATAAGGGTTAAGCCTGTGTTCCACCACCCCCAGAGGTTGCAGTGCGTTTGGACGTGACAGGCCCCCACCAGGAGCGAGTAGTCCTGACAGCAACTACAGAAGACTTGGACCAGGGCTGGAGGGTGACCCAGCACAGACTAACCGCAACCTGGGGGCTAGCCAGTCTCTCAGAATCTGAACTGTGAGTAGAATTATACAAGGTCAGAAATTGTTGGAGCTGATGTATTTTTGATGGCAGCAACCTGAGAAGATTGTTTATTACTTCCAGGGCCACTGCTAGCCTTTGTGATACCTACAAAAGGCACACAGCTAAGGGAATTGAGGTATCTTTGAGCAAAGAAAAAGTCACCTTTCTCTAGGCAGACAAAACCTGGCACAGGGAGGTAAGGCTTGATGAGCAGAGAGAGCAGGTTAAATCCACTCTAATTTGCCTGCTCAGCTGGGTGCTCAACTCTTAACCTCCTATATCCCTGGAGTGGTCTTGCTTTCTGTCCTTCCTGCAGCCTATTTGCTCAGATTTTCTGTCACTTCTGTAACTACCCCAGACCCTTCAACTTAAGTTACCCAGAGGAGGTTTCTGTTGCTTGTGATCAAAGAACCCTGAGGAATGCACAGGGGAATGTGGCAGAGACAAGGTTGAAGGAGCACCAGCTCCCACTGTGAATTACTCAGCTGAGGCAGCACTGGGCATTAACAATATTGGGGATATTTATGGGAAATTAGTGGCCAAGACAATAACAGAAGCACAGAAGATTGTAACAGTCAATTCCCTAATTTTTTTTCTCATAGATTAACAGACACACATGCACCTCTTCAAGGCAGAGAAGTACTGCCACAGCCAGACAACACGTGGTCTTGGGCACCCATGGAGGGGCACGTAGGGAGGGATGAGAAGGCACTGTGCCAGGTGGTTCACGTCAGCCCGGATGATCTGAAATCTCCTGAGACCCCTTCTTGCTCTAGAATATAAACTGATTTCCGTCATGAGGTCATTTCCAATGGATTAAGGGGTTTCCTCTTCTCCCGTGACATTTTTGCAGTACATTCAGGCGTTTGGGAAGCTCGCTCTCCCCTACCTCAGCACAGCTTCTCTGTTGTATACATTTCTCCGCTTCTAACACCTCTCCCTTCCCTCTTGAAACTCAGTGTAGGAGGAAGGGTGATAGGCAGCATGTGGCTTGGAGACAATTAAGTCTAGATTTGAATACCAGCAGTTTACTAGCCATGTGACCCCAGGAAAAATGATGTACCTTCTGGCCATTTTTCTTCCCCTATAAAGGGGCACGGTATCTGCAATGGATATTATTTTTGCCACCCAGTGTCTATTCCTCTTTGTGTAACAGGAACCCAATTTTCTCATGAGAATCCCCTGCCCTGATACACAGGCCTGGAATTTTGAAAGGGTAGGGGGCACTGATGCCACACTAGTTCTCCCCAGACATGCACACTCGTCTCAGGCTAATGGGCATTGCACCTCCCGCTACAGTGATCGGTTCACGGGGGGTCCTGTGACTCACTCAATCTCTGCCAATAAAAAATCCAGCGGCGGACCTGCATTCAAGTCATCGGGAAAGAGAAGGTCTTTCATTTACTCCTTGACTTAAGGCTGGAGCTGCTGGGACCTACCAATTGAGGAACGAGGCCTCAGAGTGATTCCAGACTGGGGACAGCAGAGCTGAGAGAGGGAGAGAGACCAAGTCCAGATGACAATGTTTGAGCTGTTCAATCTAGAAGGGCCTGACACCTAGAACCCTGGATTTGGATTTGTTTAGTTACATAAAACAACATTCCCTTCCTGCCCCTTTTTTGTTTGTCTATTAGACTTAATGTTTTCAGATACTTGCACTTGAAAGAGTCCCAACAATATGATACTGTTTATCTTTAAAGATTCTGATAAGTGTTAGAATTAAAATGGAAGGTCAATAAATGGTGGCTTTATTATTTTCATTATTTTTATTGTTGTGGTATTTTCACAGATGCTGTAGGGCTCTTACTTCCTCCTCTCTCTCCCACCAGCCAAATGTTCCACAGAGACTGATGGCAGGCATTTCTAGCACTGTGACAGAGCCTGGGTGAAGGCCAGAGGCACCTGCCTCAAAGGTGCCTCCCTGCCTCCTGCAAGCAAACAGCAGAGCTCAGAGGCTGCCACTGAGGACTGGAGCTCTAGAGACCACTGTCCTGAGGGACCAGGACATATGCTCCACATCACTCCCCCAAGCCGGACACCCTTACCACATCCTAGACTGAGGACCTGGGATGGTGGGGCTGTTGGCGGAACTGAACTTTAAAAGAGCAACATGCTAATTCCATGCAAATGAATATCTATTTTGAATCAACAGCTTGGGCACTTTTCCTAGGAGGGCTGAGGCAGCAGGAATCCAAAGAGAGGACAGGAGGGGAGGGGTATCTCTGGGAGGTGTCAGAGAGCACACTGGGGCTCCCAGCAGAGCAGAGCTGTCTCCTGCCCACAGCCCCTGATGCTATTTGATCTGCTCATTAGCAAGTATGAAACGTGGAGAGTCCAAAAAGGAAAAAAAGAAAAAAAAACAAAACAAAACAAAACTCAGCAATGAATAAACTAACAGATGGAGACTTAATTCAATTTGCATGCAATCCACCCTAGAACCAAGGACTTTGTTTGCCTAACAATGGAGACTGGGAAAGGGGAAGGGTCCCTGCTGCAGGGGCTGATGGGGAGGATCTCAGATCCACACCTCCTCACCACCACCCCCTCCCCTATCTCTTTATGGGGACCAGATGGGTATTCCTGTAAAGCTCCTCTCCCTCGGGCTGATCCTGAATTCATCCTCTGATCCAGAGAGAAGGTCTTGGGAGAAATGAGGCTGGCACTGCAGGGAGGGGAGGGTCTACAGGCAGCAGCAGCAGAGGGGGATGAGAAGCCCCGTGGGAGCTGAGGTACAAGGTCAGGGAGACCCTCCCCACACCCCCTCCATGCACACAGAATGAATCAGAAGGCAATGCAGCTGCGAAGCTGGTACTCAAATAGCGGTCGGCCTGACTCCAGAGCCTGTGTCCTTTCCACTGTATATCTTGCTTCCAGAGCCTGGACCCCAAGCCTTGCTCTGCCACTGACTAGCTGCTTTGGTCATCATCAGTTGACTTTGAATCTCTGAGCACTGAGACTCCACATTTGATAAATGCGAATACTAGCCAGATGGACCTTGCCACAGTTGCTGAGCAGCACGCACTAAGTGCAAGTGGAAGCTCTGTGTGATCTCTGTCATTCTGTCCAGGTGATCCTGTTGGTGACGGTTACTATTAGGGTCCAGGGAGTCACTCACCTCCTCCCCTCTAGGGAGCTGACAGATGGGGTCTGTGCACAAAGAACAATAACCAAATGGGAAGAGAAGTACCACTTTATTAAACAGCATGGCAGTGGCAAAAACCGATTGGAGATTGGCTGGAGCCAAAACCCAAAACCAAATCCCAGACACAAATTCCACTAGCCCTGGCCTGCAGAGAGAGAAGAAAAGAAAGACACTGGGCTGGCCTCCATGAGGACACATGTGAGCAGCCACGGGGCACAGGGTGTCGGCCTGCCTCAGCTTCCTGGACGCAAAAAGGAACAGGGAGCATCCGGGTGGTCAAACCTGGTTCTAGAAGGATCCAGATGTATGTGGAGGAGGAAATACTTTTTTCTAGTATTCTCCTAGATTCTGTGGCTGGCCTGAGATTTAAGCTGACAGAAGACAGATTAATAGGAGAAAAGCATACACATTTTATTTAATATCTTTACTATTTATAGGAAAAATTTTAATATTTTGTAGGAAAAATGAAGAGGCAAAGAAGTGGTTGGGACCCAGAGCTTATATGTCTTCTTAACCAAGAACCATCCATTTGTGGAGAAGTGACAAGACAAAGGAAAAGGAATTTAAGCTTCTAGGGGTGGTAAGCTGTGGGACAGTGGCTACAAGATCTGTGGGGAAGCTAAGGGAAGATCAAGGTCACTTTGTAGGTCTGTTCGTGCAGATCCATTTCAGCATCAACTCCCAGTTTCTGGTGATAAGGATGTTCTTCCCTTCCTGGTGTAGGGAGCACTCTCTCATGGGAAATGTCGTGTCTTGCTTTTAGGTAGGAGGGAGGTCAGAGACCTTTCTGCACCTGCTTCGGTTCAAAATAATCAACATGCTAAAGCAGCATATTTCAGGGTGGCGTGTTTTCAACGCCTTCATGTGCTTTATCTGGGGGCTAAACAGAGCGCCCTCTCCCTCTGCACAGAAGAAGTGAAAAGGGGAGGAACTATGTGAAAAACAGAAGTGAAAAAGTACCTTGTTTTGAGCCCAGGATTTGCATTAATACTGTGTGTGTCTAATGCCATGTTAGACTTGACCTAAAAATTTCCACCTGAGGCTTTTATTGAGGGTACGGTGGTTCTTCTGGCTTTTCTTTTTCTTGCTGTACTCCAGAGGACAGGGAAAGGCATGAGACCTTCTTGCTTCAGATTTGACCCTAATCCAGACAGGTTGGCCCTGGGCCTCAATCAGTCCTGAGAGTCAGAAACCTCACCTCAGCCTCAACTAAGGCGCCGGTGCTATTGGAAATATCTGCAGGGATAGGTCACAGTCTCCTTTGCCAGAAGCATGGGGAACCAAGAAGGACAAGGGAGGGCACGGGGAAGGAAGTCAGGCCTGGGGGTGCAGGTCCACCTGCCAAACGTCCGATAAATCAGTGTTGCTCAAGTTGAAAGGTTGCCCTGTTGGACAACTTCCTTTGTCATTTCTTTTCAGTGGAAGGAAAATGAATATTGATTCGGTTCTTGGTTCTATGCTGGGCCCCTTCAGATGAGTATGATTGGGTTCTCCCAATTTAGTGGGTGACATTCAGGCATTTAGGGGCAATTACATCTTCTCAGAACCCTGCCTTCGGGTTGGAAGCTTGGTGAGGTGTGCCTGAGAGTATCCTGGGGTCACTATAGGCCGGGAAAGCGGAGCTTCATGTCTCAGGTGGTGTCAGGTTCCTCTTCGGCACTCTGGAGGGGCAGGCTTTGAACCAGACTCATCTTAAAAGTGGCTCCTAGTTATGTATGCCAAGATGCTGAGGAATGATTCCAATAGACCCTTGGAAAAGATTAACCCTAATACCAAGTGTCAGGCTCCATGATGGTGGGAACTGCGAGGTAGAACCTCTCAACTTCTTAGTGAAATAGTCCTACTGGAGAATGAAAGAGTATCTGTAGTCTGAAGCTGACTGCTACAGGCACAACATTCCTCTTAACCTTGTGGAGTATTGTAAAAATGCATTTTGCCTTTTGGGAATTTTGCATTTTCCTCATAGTAGATATTTGAGTATAAAAATAATGTTCTGAATCAGGCGCCATCCAGTAAAGCTGGTAAGAGAGGAAAATGTATAATGTTTATGCTGAAGCTTAGAGACCCCATGCCTCATCCCGGGGTATGTTATTTGTGAGAAACATGGCAATATTCAGGTGCATGGACTCCCTGATTCTAAGCTTTGTGGAGGTCACTATTACAGTATAATTACTTTTGTCCGGGCCATCCTCTTCCTGAGGACGAAAAAGCAGTGTGTTTACTCCCACACCTTAAACCGCCCTGAATTCTAGAAAGTTGTCCCCTTGGGTTTTCCTGAGGCATGGCATCTGGTGCCCCACCTGCAAACAGGGACATCCCTCTCTCAATCCAGACACGGTCACATACGCTGAGAGGGCTCTGAGATGGTGGGTTCACAGTGGATTTTGATAATGTGGTCTCTTCTAAGCCAAGCTATGAATGCCACCCAGGTAAACTGGGAAGCCAGTGGTTAGGGAAAGGCATAAGAGGAAGCAGAGCATGGGGCTAATGAAAATTTACTACCTTTTGTTACCCAAATTGTCCTGCTTGTGTATCTAAATGGACATTTATCAGGAGTTTTCATAGTTACAAGCATAAAAGGTAGGGGGAGAAATGAGTGGAAAGTAACTGAAAATGCTAACTTTGCTATCAGAAGTTACATCTGGATATTCCCAGCCCTCCACCCCCTACTGCCCTCCCCCAACGTCCACGGACACTTGAGGAGAGAGACAGAGACAGCCACCTAGAAGGTCAGGATAAGAGTAAAGAAAGAGGTTAGCTTTGAAGCCCCGATCTCTTTTATCCATGGGTCACTAAAAAAGCCCCAACTGTTTGCTCAAACTACGCTCTGGAACTCTGTTGGCAGTATGATGACTGGGTCTGCTGTCCAGGAAGAAGTGGGGTGAATGGGCCATGCTTGGGGTGGCCCAGAAGCCTCTGAAGATCCAGGGAGGAAGGCCCAGGCCCCTTGAGATGGGGAGGACAGGCTGTCTGCTGTGCAGCAGATTCTCCAGGTCCACCTGCTCTGTCAGGTTGTCATCACTGGGAGTCGTTTCAACTCTCCCTGTCATCCCCAACCTGCCTGGCCAGCTGGGAATGCAGTGCTTCTGAGCTGCTCTGGTGCAGGTAGCATTTAATTCGCGCTGCACAAGCCTGGGGATTCTGACCTAATGAGGTATAGATCAGTTTGGCCCGCACTGCAGGGAGCCACTGGTATAGGAAGGATTCTGATTGGAGGCAGGCTGGTCACCTGGACAGTCACTCTGCCCTAAAGCTCTGAAGCCAATTACAGATGCTGTGGGAGGCCTTCATCCTCCTCCTTAGGCTCAGCCGTGACATCTTTTCCAGGTATGTTGGGCAGTGACATGGTGAGAAGAAGAATGCGGGATTTGGTCTCAGAGGTCTGGCTATGACTCACAGAGAGGCAGCGATGGCCCTGAACCTCGAAGGGTGCTTGGGATGAATAACTGTACCCACACTTGCAACTTCTGCGGCTGTGTCCAGGTAGTCCCTGAGCAAGGAGCACAGTCTGGGGAGGAGTTAAGGAAAGGGGCTCAAAGCCAGTTGTGTTTAATTCGTTCTCCATACACCGGTTTCCTCTAGAACCTGGCCTCATCACTGTCCGCAGGAAAGCTGATCCCGCGTAGCTGAGGGGGGCACGGGCCCCTACTCTTAGGATCCCCTATGAGGGGAGAATTAGGGGTTCCTCCTCAGAGAGAATTAGGGGTTCCTCCACCTCCAACATCCAGCACTTACTCCTGTTTTGCTTTTATCACACTGGTTGCAATTAGTCGTTTACTCATCTGTTCCCATGGAAAGACTGAACTCCATAAGGGCAAAGCCTGTTCCATACTGAGTAACTGAAAATAGTGGAAAGTCAATGAATCTTTAGTAAATGAAGGAAGATGGAAAGCTGAAAGAAGCAGGTTGCACGGATCTCAGGACCTGATGTTTCATCTTTGGCTTTTGGGTACTTGATTCCCTCAACATTTTCACAGCTTTTCCTCCATAAGGAAGAGTATGAATCTGATAAGTCAGTACACGCTGAGGGACAGGAAACCCATTGGTATTTTCGTAATGATTCTAATATGACTGTAGAGCTATTTACACTTTAAAATCATTTTCACAGGGGCGCCTGGATGGCTCAGTGGTTAAGCGTCTGCCTTCGGCTCAGGTCATGATCCCAGGGTCCCGGGATCGAGCCCCGCATCGGGCTCCCTGCTCGGTGGGAAGCCTGCTTCTCCCTCTCCCTGCTTGTGTTCCCTCTCTCGCTGTCAAATAAATAAAATCTTTAAAAAATAAATAAATAAAATAAAATCATTTTCACATTCATGATTTCATTTTATTCCCATTAACCATTCAACCAAAGGAAGAAAAAAAAAACAGACAAAAGGAAGCTGAGATTCAGGGAAGGGTCAAAGGATTTGTCCAAGACCACATAGGTAACTAGGGGTGGAGCCAGAATGAGAAATCTGATCTTTTGGTTTCTGTCCAGATGCTTTTGAGGGGAATCTGTGTCATTTACCAAAAACATCTTTAAGAGGCTGTGGGGAACAACCAGCGGGTATGCAAGGCAGCCACTTTGCTCATTCATTTTTCATGAATACCTTCTGCATGACTCCCTGGGCCATGCACAGTGACAGGTGCTGAGAACATAGAGAGCAACAGGACACAGCCCTGACTTCAGAGAGCTTAGGGTACCATGGAGGAGGCAGATACATAGGTTGGACTTGAAGGATTAGAAGCCTGAATGAGGTCTAACAACATTGTGGTGGGAGAAAAGGAGGGGAAGGAGAATTGGGCTATTGGAATTCGCATATCCAAAGGTGGAAGAGTCTTGTGATGGTAGGGTCTAGAATGTGTCCATAGGAGGGTTGGTTGAAGGTACTGGACATGAGCGTTGTCGGCGTTGATGATGTCAAGAACTTCTGAAGCTAAGACTTGGGACAGATAGTTGACATATATGTGAAACAAATGATGGCAGGAGCTGAAGAGAAAAAGAAATTTTTGAGCCAGCTAATAAATTCTGTAACGAACGAGGGCTGTGAAAGGAAGGTGGAGGATGAACAAGAGAGTTAAAGGATGATGAGCCCGGTGACATAATGTTCAGAGAACGAGGCCTTTTTGCAAGAGGGTGAGAAAGGAGGGTTGGAAGGAAACTACTCGATTGAACTGCTGCTATAAGCTAAATATTTGTGTTCCCCCCAGATTCATATATTGAAGCCATAACCTCCAATTCATGAAGGTGAAACCCCCATAATGGGATCTGTGTGCTCATAAGAAGAGGGAGAGACACCAGAGCTCCCCTTCTCTGAGTACACACCAGGGAAATGACATGGGAGCACACAGCAAGAAGACAGCCACCTACAGACCAGGCAGCAGGTCCTTACCAGACACCAAACACGCTGGCACCTTGATCTCGGACTTCTGAGCCTCCAGAGCTGTGCGAAATAAATGTCTGTTGTTTAAGCCCATTGTTATAGAAGCCCAAGCTGACGAAGACAATTGGTAAATCTAGTTGTGTTATATTTATTCAGGATTGGCTAAGGAAAACACAGGTGTATTTCTCACTCACATTACCTATTCAGCACTGGTTAGGCGGGGAAGAAGGAGCTCTGTTCCACTTGGGCATTAAAGAACACAAATTGATAAAAGTCCCTACGTCTTGAACTGTATCATTTGGAACATGCAACCCCCACAGTCACCACCACAAGGAAAATGATGGCTGGAGAATTGTGTACCAATCTTTAAACGTCTTACATCACTTCTACTCATAGTCTGCTGGCCTAGCCCAGTCACTGGCCCCATTTAGTGGCGGGGGGCTGGAGAGGTGGAGGAACAGGTAAATATTCAGTGTGGTAAAGGTCCCTGCTAGACCTGTCGCAGACTCCACAAGCTTGTTTCATTCATTTATTTAATAAATATGAGTGCTTGTTTGTGTCAAACAATGTGCTAGATGCTAAGGATACAATCATGATGAAGTAGTTGTGGCCGGAACTGGGGATTTCTTTGTTAAATGCTGAGGCCTTCTTGTTCTTCTGGTTCCTGACCCTGAGGACTTCTTTGAGTGTTTCCTTCCGGGTTAGACTCTCAGCCATTCCTTCTGTTGTGATCTCCTGCCTCCTATTCTAGACTCTGCTTCTTGGATCAAATCTCTGCTGGGCTACTGCAGTACTCTGGGTAGAGTAGGTATAATTCTGGTTCTGTGTGCCATATCTTTTCCAGATTTTCAGCTTCAGGGATAAGGGAATGAGTAGTTTGGGGTCACTAGTTTCTGTTGATGGAATACGGGACTTAGACTCCCTCCAGCCAGACATATCCCAGGATACTGACTGGGGTAGGAGCTTTTCCCATCTCGCTCAAATGTCTATTTTGGAGTGGTAGATGGGACCTGGTGAGCTAAGAGTGGGACCAGGCTTGCTGATTCCAGGAGCATAATACTATTCCGTAGGCCATAATTGAAAATCTATTAACTCTGGAAACCAGTATTGCACACAAACCTCCCCAGCCCTGGACATCCTGCAGTGAGCACTCCCTCCCCCGTTATTCCTATAAATCACTGGAGATAGGCTGGGAACCAATCGATGAGAAAAAATTATGCCACAGCATTAGATTTCATCATACACACACAACTTGAACTATTACTTTTCTGTCCTGTGGTATGAGGAATCATGAGAATTATTAGCCTTCCTCTTCTCCAACGATAGGTTTATGACGCAGTGCTACCTACACTCTATTTCTTCCTTAAAACCATCAATTAATTTTGGGTTCTTACAACTACTCAGTCACTTCCTGAAATTGGCACTCCCCCCACACCAGAGACTTAATGGGAGTTTTAAATAATGATATGCTTTCCCAGTTTTGGCTTCCTTCTAATGCCTGATTCAGAACTGGTTTCAGCCTTACAAGACTCCTCCCTCACTCTCTCCCTAGGCTTGCCCGCATATTTTTAGGGGAGTCTCTGGTACTCAACCCTAATCTACCTCTTCTCTGCAAACAGGGTAAACAAGCCTAAGGTCAAGGTGATCTCACTGTTACGGTCCTTCCCTCATTCCTGCATCCCATTTCCCTTGCTGTGGGGAAGTCCTCTCTGAATTCTAACTCCTTTGATAACAAAACGAAGAGTGAAGTCCTCTGAGCAAATAGCCCTGGTGATACACCTCTGGGCAAATGCCAGTACCTGAGTGACTCCAGTGTATGTAGGTCAGCTGGGAAGATAGGAGAGTGGAAGTCTAAGCGGCCCAGGGCATGGAGATGATGCCGGAACAATACGGAGTCAGGGCCTTAGTGTCTCTGAGCCAATCAGCACACATTTACCAAATATCTTCTGTTTGCAAAACACTGTGCTAGATCCTATTTTAAACTTTTACCTTATTTGTATATGAGACCCAGATTTTCTGGGATGGAAGCAAGAAATTTTATCCAAGGCCCATGAATGCTTTCCCTTTTTCATCCTCAGTTTAGTTTTCAATAGGTTCAGTGGGTTCATGTCCTTTGGAATCATTCATTCATTTGCTCATAAATTCTGGGATGGAAGCAAGAAATTTTATCCAAGGTCCATGAATGCTTTCCCTTTTTCATCCTCAGTTTAGTTTTTAATAGGTTCAGTGGGTTCACATCCTTTGGAATCATTCATTCGTTTGTTCATAAATTCACTAAATATAATTAATGTGTATATAAGGCAGTGCTGGGATGAGTTGAGGTATACAAACAGGACAAAAACATAGCCCCCAGGACTCAGGTATTTGCAATCTTGCATGAAACCTAACATTCTTGGGCAGATATCTCACAATTCAAGGCAATATGAGATGAATGCTTTCCTTCTAGTGGAAAAGAAGCCTTTATTGGTGAAAGAGGTAAGAAGAGAGAACTCCTGGAGCTAGCCTGGTATCTGTGGACTTTTGTACAAACCAGAACCCTATCACCACCTTCCAGTCCTACTGAAGATGGGGTTTGAACCACCAGGCACATTAGTACACGTCCAAGTGACTCAATGGCTGCAAGACTGCCTAGGGGCTCCTCACAACTGCCACCTTCTGAGATTTTCCACCCCACACACCAGCCAGGGCTGCAGGGGGAGCTGCCACATGATAGCGAGGCCCTGCCTCCAAACAGAGCTAATACATCAAGGTGAAAACAAGCTGATCCTGTGTGTCTCCTTCCCGAGGATTTTTGGTCTTGGGTCTGAGAGAATGGAAAGTCTCTTTGTGTGTGTATGTATAGCTGGACTATAAGACGTGTATTTTGGGAGCTCCTGGCAGCCATGTTTTCCATGACTAGACCAGAGAAGTGAGGGAAGTAAGTCAGTTTGCAGAGAGAGGGGAGGGCTGAAGTGGAGACCGGGAAAGATGTAGTGATATGAGAGGTAGAGAGAACTCCTGGAGGAATTTGAGCCCTTGGTTATAGTAAGTCCTAAACCCTAGTTGAATTCAAGCCTTTGGGTTCCATGAGACACCCCAATGTCTTGCAACAAGGCCTCCATTTATCTTTAACCAGCCTGAGTTGGGTTGAGCATCTGTCACTTGTGTCACAGAATGTTAAACTGACTGAAGCATGCTAGACTACATGCAGAATTTACAAAAGAATTATTTGGAAATCCATTATCACACCTCTCAAAATCCCTCACCCACAATACGGGAATCCTCTATTGTCAAATTGTTGGAAATCAAGAGAGGGTTTTATGAAAGAGAATGCCTCTGAGGTGAGCCCTCTTTGGAGCTTCCCTTCCCCATAAAAGGAAAGGGTGGAATACTTTTCCTGCACATCAAGTCACAAGAAAGCATCACTCAGAGAGCTTCACATTTCCCCTGCAGTTAGAGGGACCCAGGAGGCTGGTGTCTGACTCTTGCCCATGAAACTTTAAAGGCACCGTGGCCTGAAAGCCAGCTGCTATGGCTGAGAAGCTAAGGAGGACTGCTGCTGTATTGGGACTGGGGTTTGTCAGGGCAGAAGAGTCAATAATGTTTTCTATGGCCCCTCTGCCCCTCTAGGCCCTGACAGGGAGAGAACTGGCCCAAATCCATTTTAAGCCTTGCCCAAGGGGGTGCAGTGGAAATCCAACAGGGAGCATCTGTGTGGAGTGGGCCATCTGAGAAACAGGGCCTGGGGAGGGGTGGCCAGTGGGAAGGCAACATAGAGCCTGGGTCATGGCAAATGTTGTCTGTTTTTCCCAGTGGGGCCTCTGACAAGCCATGACAGCACCCATGGGAAGGAAGGGGGCTTTAGACATCTCCCAGACCCAGAGCTCTTGAAGCCCTTTTACTATTGTGCCTGTCAGAAAAGTTCCCTGCTCTTCTTACCTCCCCTTCCTCCCATAGCTCCAACACCAGAGGGGTCAGAAGCAGTTGAACAGAGGGGAAGTCTCTGAGAAAGAAAAAAGAGGCTCATGTCACCCCCTCCGCTCTGCCCCTCACCCTGTGGCAGGAGCCCACTGAAGTTGAGGCGGGAGTGGGTGAAGGGCTATTTTTACTGACAAAGTCACGTATTCACTGGTTTCTCTTCACTTTTCTTCCTTCCCTGAAGTTAGGTGGAACAATACGATTAGTCCTGGGGAAGGAAATGGGGTTGGAAGTGATGTGTGTCATATCTCACTGAGCACAGAAAAGCCCCTGTATGCCTCCCTAGGCTCTCTCTTTCCCTGTGGAACATGGAACCACAAGACAAAGTGACGGAGCCCCCACATGGAGGACAGCTGTGGGGGGCAGTCTCCTGACCTCCAGCGAACTCTGAACGAGTGCGAAGTAAAACCTATGCATGAATTGCTGAACTTTTAGGGTTGTTTGTTAGCACAGCAGAAACTTATAATATCCGGATTAATATATCTTTGTATAAAGACTGATGTGTGGACTATTCTACTGAACTGGACACCTTACATTATTGAATCTAGATACTATGTTGGTGATGTAAAGTGACTTATAGTCTCTAAGAATAAGCAAAAAAGTCAGAGATTTTACCCAGTGTTAAGGAAAAGGACTAGCCAGTTCAAAGGGATAGTGGCAAACAAACACAAATTTGCCTTTTGACTATATACCTCATGGGTCCTGTTTATTCAACACAGTGGTTACATTTGCAATGGGAATAATAACCCCCACCTTGTAGAGTTGCTCTAAATTGAAAACAACTTGGTTTCTGTTAGGTGCTTAATAAAAGTCCGTCTCTTTCTAGGCGAAAGAGTGGGGAACGGTGAAAATGTAGGTAGGAAATGTAGAACAGGGAATGTAGGATATGGGATGAAAAACTTCTCCAGCTGTACTCTTCTGCCCAAGGTAGGACACCCCTCCAAGTCTGATCCTTCTAGAGGTTAAAAAAAAAAAAAAAAGGTCTGAAGTTTAGAAAAAGAAAGCTTTCTTGAAGATTCCATTTAAGAAGGGATCCACAGAAACAAAATCACCATCAGCTAGGTGATCTTAGGCCAGACAGTCAACCTCTCCGACCTCAGCTGATCCAGCTAGACTAGATAAACTATCAAGTTCTCTGCAGCTCTAACATCCATTCAAGGACAAGACAATTCCCAGGGACCCATGGGGAGTCATGGTCTAGCACATGCTGTGATCCTGAGGTGCACAGGGTCAGCCCGTCTGGGAGGGGATGCTAGACTGGGGAGATCTATGGCTTCAGCCTCTGCCCATCCAGGACCATAATTTCCTTAATCCTCAAGCCCAAACTATTTTCTTGGAAAGCCACCAGGAAAGTACATTTCCCTGTAGCTGGCTCAGCACAACCCTCCAATCTCCCCAGGCTTGGCCATAAAGTGGGCTCAGGCTCCATGCTGTGCATGGGAATATAACACAAATATTTATCCTGCCCATAAAACACTGTGACAAGCTGCCCACTGTCGCTGGGCCCCTGTGGGCTTGTAAGATGAAGACTGGCTACAGCAGGCATCTCTGGACCCCGGAGGCCCTGTCCTGGGGTAGCCATGTTCAATTTGCGCCCAGCAAGTGGAATAGTATTTGCTACAACTGCAAAGGGCAGATTCTATTTCAGGCCTGTGGCGTGCGTATTTCTTACTGATTCCTTTTCAAAGCCAAATCAATATCAGACAACCAAGAGATTTCCAGGGATATAAGCCACGGGACTGGGTGGGGGCAGAGAGTCCTCTGCCGTGTGATCAGCAGACCTGGGCCCACTGGGAGGCCCGATCTTGGCTGATGTTAGTGCTTGCCACTCTGGGGATAGGAGCAGGAATGTCAGACTGTTGCCCTCTGTTTTGATCACAGGCTCCCTGTAATAGGGATTCCCACGAGAACTCTGGCTTACCAGGGCTGGGTGGGCTGGAGGATGCCTGACGGGTGCGAGTGGCGTGGAGGAGGGAGAAGAGGCTTCTTGGCACTCACCTTGGAGATGACCCTGCCCAGGAGTGGGGGAAGGGAACTGCCCCTTCCCCCAACAGGGGGCACTGCCAGGGCAGGATTTTCTACATGCTTCTATTGACAACTTTCCAGAAGGACTTCTGCCCAGCATAATGAGAGAGGGGGAGTTTTAATCAGGACCAGCCTTATGTAGGTGAAATGGGCTCTAGCCGTCTTGTCTGATTTCAGGGACCTCCCACCAGGCAAAAAGCCCTATGTAGCCATTCTCCCAAGCTGCCTAGAGACTCATTCCTTTGGGCTTCTGTATAAACCCAGGGCCCCAAGGCAGTGGCTGCACTTTACTCACTGTGTATGATTTGTAAGAACATTTTCTCTGTCATTTATACTTTGTGAGCAGCCATCCCAGGCCCTGTCTTGGGAGCCAGGCGCTGTGGGGGTGGAGCGGAGGTGTGAGAGAATCACTGGAGAAGGAGGAGAGGCCGCTGGGCTCCGGGGGCCAGCACGGTCAGGAAGGGCTGCCCCGGACGGGCTCAGAGAAGAGAGGCTGGCGTCACGTCACTGGCCTGAGTAGGGAGGTGCAGGGGTCTGAGGCAGGGGCCCCAGGTGGCACTGTGAGTTGCCAGCTATTTAGCTAATTCCAGACCCCTGAGTGGTATTCATCTCCTGGGGCCTTGGGACAGACTTGGAAGCCTCCAGGGGCAGGACCCTGTGGGGGAGGACAGAGGGTAAGGAGGGGACTAGAGATGGGTTTGGACCCTGTATTCTTGTTCTAGACCTCCATGCTGCCCCTCTCTCCCTCCCAGTAACCCTATCCAAGGGTTCTGGCAACTGACTAGGGAGGCATAGGGTAGGCCACTTGTTTCCCTGCTCCCCGGTCGGTCCCTCTGCCACCAAAGCAAGGCTCCCAGTCCTCACGCTGCTGTGACTGACCAGAGACCCTCTTCTCAGAGGAAACAAGGTCAGGGACCTTTCCCAGCCAATGCCCCCTCCCAGGGCAGATTCTACCAGAGTCGATTTGTTATTAATGATGTTCTAAAAGCAGCAAGTTTGTGGCCAGGGGAAATCAATTGGCCAGAAATGTGACAAAAGGGGAAATACTCTCAAGCATATGAATGTTTGAATTATTGATGCCTTCAGTTTGAGACTTTCAGACACCAGCGCTTAGCTGATAAACAGCAAAGTCCACTTTCTTCCTACACCCCCAACTCTGCTCGCCCTGCCTGCTTGGGACCCAGGCAAGGTTTGCCCTGGAAATAAGCAAGATCCTCTGGCGCTGGCCAGGGAGGTGTCTGGACTAGGGGCGGGGGGGGGGAGCTAGGGCGTGTGGAGCTCTCCGAGGTCCCCACCCTGGGCCTGATGGAAGCACCCTGTGACATGGGGCTCCACACCTCTTTGGCCCTGGAGCCTCCCTCTGATTTCAGCTTCTGCTGCTCTGCCAGGCCAGGGCCACCTGCAGAGTCTGCTTTGTTCCTTCTGCTTTGCGGGGCTTGAATGTTCAGTATCACCTGATTTTCACATAGGGGAAGGAAGAAAAAAAATTCTCAGCTACAAACAAAGCACAAATCTTGTTTCTTTTACTCTAGAAACCATTAGCTCCTCAATTCAAACTGTAAGATTCAGAGCTAATATATGACGCTAGTAGTTACTTGAAGGATACATGAATTCAGTTGTGATGTCTGCTGTGGTCTGAAAATCGTTTGTCCATTGGCTCCGAAAACAAGGCCTCTGGAGGTTTCCACCCCTCTGCTCCCTTCTCTTGCTTTTCAAGTCTCTTTGACCAGCTATCGCTCATAGCTCTGTAAATAATCTCATTGCCACATAAATGCTGACTCCCTCTAAGAGGATCTGGTAAATCCTGATTATGAATTCGTGTCCCTACTTCCAACCAGCTTGCTCACCCCCCCTGCCTTGTCCCTGCTGGGTGGAAATGCACACAGGAAGCTCAGTTATGGACTGACAAGTTTAGCAAATGAATGTCACATTTCCTGTCCACAGGACAGGATTTCACTTGGAAATACTGCAGTCCCCGCCTGGCCAGAGCCCCGGGTCTATGTCCCACTTCAGGACACTTCAAGGGAGCAGAAGGAGCAGCTGTTGGGGAGACGAAAGGCTGCTTGCTGTCAGCACCTTTCTTCAGGAACCTAGCCCTGTCCCTGCCAGGTCACTGCTCTGAGCCAGTGTCAGGCCCTGACTTGGAGTGGCTGGATGTTAACCATCTCCTAAGCAGTAAACTCCAAAGGCTTCTGATTCTGAGCATCGGCTAGAATGAGTGAATTCCTTGTTTAGGCTCAGTGCCCACCGCTTTAGGATCTCCTGGCTTCACCTTCCACGAAGAGCGACCACAGTGAGGCTGGGCCAGGAGCGCTGAGGGAGAGACCCACAGAGAGGTGACCCAGTGGGCATGAACCCTACAGAGGCTACAGGGAAGCAGCTACGGAGGAGTTGGCAGGTGAAGAAGGGACAGTCTCTGGATAGTTTCCCTGCAGTGAAGGTCTTAGCAAGCCCAGGTATAAAAGTACACCAAGTGGGGCTAGAGAAGCCAGGTTCTCATGGCTGGGCTCCAGCAGACTTCCCCAGGCTCTGCCCTGCTGCTCTCCTTCCCCAGCAAGTCTGGCTGCTTCTCTGGGACTGCTGAGGACGGTGGGACTCTCTCTGCCACCTTGGGCTTCTTTCAATGAAGCAAGGAGCAAAGAGATCCATAAGTACTAGCTTCCACAAGACTTGGGCCTACACAGTCCAGCTCAGAGCTAACACTTGCGTCTTTCTCAGCTCTGGCTTGCCTCAGTTCCCCATGGAGTTAAAGTAGATGGAGAGAGAGAGCAAGGTCAACTAAAGGAAGAGTTTAGATCACTCCAGGCAGGAGTGCTGTTGACTGCACAAAGCCATGTTTCCACCAGCAATCATCTAAGCCAGTAAGGCACCCCACCTGCAGCGCGGTCGGCCGGCCCTTTGATCCGCCCCCCCCCCCCCCCCCCCCCCAAACCTGCCCGCCCCCCTATCCCAGAACCAACCACAGCCCCACAGCCCTGGCCACCCTGGCAATTTCCTGCTAGGGAAGCTGCCGCATTGCTGGGGCTCAGATCCCCCTAGGGATGCTCGGGCTGCTGTAAACAATACTGCAGTTTGCCTGTAAACTGCCAGAGTGGCAGCTTCCCTGACACCTGCCATCACGCCTCTCACTGCAGCAGCAATAGTGACAAGTACACAGGCTCTCATCAACCCTGCAGAGGTCCCACGCGCTCGGCCTGGACGAGTATACTTCCTTAACTGTGGGTGCCTGCCCCCCCGCCCCCAAGATCCTGCCTGATGCGTCTGCTTCAGGGACAGATTCTGGCGGGTCAGACTGGCCAGTGTACAACCCACTCGCCATGGAAGGAGGAGGAGGATGCGGCTCCAGGAGGGTGGTACAGAGGGGGGCCACGTTAGCTTCTTCCGAGGAAGTGGGGCGTTGTGCAGCTGGACTGCCACTAGAGCTGACCCCACCTGCTGTGCTGCCTGCTTACACAGTGTGATTTGGGGCAAGGTCCTTAGCATACCTGAAATCTGTTTTTCGCACTGTAAAACGGGAATAATAAACCCTGCCTCATATACTTGTGAAGATTAAAGATAATGTGTCCAGGACATAATGGATTTTCAATAAATGTTAATTTACCTTTCCATCCCTCCCCATGCGATGTGGTGATTGTAAGTCGGGTAACAATACTCAGTCAATATTCTTTCCTCCAATCAGAAGCCTTTTACACGCACTATGTCTTTAAACAACCATTAGAAGTCAGCTCACCAACCATCCGCTAGGGTTTGCCGACTATTCTATTTCTTGCAGGTGGCTTTTGAGCCTCTGCTTGAACACCTCTAGGGACAGTGATCTCATTAGCTCCCAAGACAGCCCATTACTTTTAGATAGAATTGCCTGTTGGAAAGTTCCTTCAGTAGAGCTGAACTCCTCTTACCTGTAACTTTTACCTGTTGGTGTCAGTTTCCCTGCCCTGGAAGCACCTGGACCGATTCTGATCCCTCCCCTGCTCGGCATGGTGGGCATCACAGAGAACACACGGACCTCGCCCGTGAGAAGTTCACGGGTCAAGATGGCAGAGGGGAAAGTCGGGGATGTGCTGCCTGCTGTGTGCACTTTCTGTGTAAGCCAAGTATGTATTCGGGGCCCTCAGCAGAGCTCAGTTTCCAGCCTCCCCGTCATAAGTCTCTCTCAGAATCTGGAGAAGAGGCCAGTGGGTCCACTTGTGCTGAGCCCATGAGGCTAGCGTAGGTATACAGGTAACCAGGGTGGCCTGGCCTCTGGAAGAGGCATCTGCGCTGGATGGAGCTCAATCCCCTGCCTGAGGGAGTGGTGGCCCCAGGAGCCCTGGGTGCAGGATGGTCCTACAGCAGCAGCCCGGCAGGCCCGTCCTCCTCTGTGGTAGTCAGGCTCCCTGCTGTCCCTGCCAACATGGCCAGCCGGCAGCTCTCAGAATTATCTTACGGAAGTGGAATTTATTTTGAGCTGCAACCAGGCCTGTGCTCTGTTCATGCCAGCCAAATGCTTGGCAGCAGGGGCAACTCTGCTGTGGGCAGCTGCTTGTTTTGAATCCCCCAGAAAGGAGAGTGCTCAGGGGGGGAGGCTTGGGGTTAGTCAGGGTCATGTCTGAGCCCCCAGAAGCCTGGGTTTCTCCCTGGGACTGAGGCAGAGCCATGGGAAGGAAGTGGGAGGAGAGTTTCACTGTAACCAGGAATATCATCGAGGAGTGATCTATGGTGGGTCTTCAAAGAGGCAAGAGGAGGTTGGCAGGGTCCGGCCTAAGATGCGGCATCCATGCACCAGTGCCTAGTTTCCAGCCAGCCCAGTCCTAATGCAGAAGGCAGTGTGGCCTGCTCGAGGGAGGCCGGGACAGTGGTCCCGGTGGCCCTGCAATGTGGCCAGCTCTAAGGAAGAGCATCCATGACCATCAAGAAGCTGTTGTGGCTCAGAGGTGGGCTCCCAGGACTCCGGCAACTGTGCAATCCTGAAGCACGTCTCCGCACCTCCCGTACTGCTCCCCCGACCCCCTACCCCACCCCAGGCAGCTGGCTGCCAGCCTCATGGCGTCAGTCTATTTAATGCAATGTTACTCCTGGAAGCAGTCTCTGCGAGGAGCGTTTGCCAACCTCCTGTGTGCAGGGGCAGGCACCTACATGGCCCAGAAATGTCGCTCCTCTTCTACTGGGGTTTCCTCTGTCCCACCCCCATTCTATTTTGGGTAATTTGGGTCTCCAGGGAGGGTATCTCTTCCTTCTCTCTGAGGTGAGAGTGATTTTCTGTCCTAGGCTTTTTGCACAGAAGCCCCCTAAGAAGCCTCTTGTTTTCACTCTCTTCCCGGGAACAGAGCTGTGATTTGAGGAATCAAAACCCCTCTTGTCACAAATATAATTCCTTAGGCCCTGCAGACGCAGGGGCTGAGATTCTCCCGTCCCAGTCATGTTGTTGTTAAGAATGATTTTTCTCGGGCACCTGGGTGGCTCAGTTGGTTAAGCGACTGCCTTCGGCTCAGGTCATGATCCCGGGGTCCTGGGATCGAGTCCCACATCGGGCTCCCAGCTCAGCGGGGAGCCTGCTTCTCCCTCTGACTCTCTCCCCTCTCATGCTGTTTCTCTCTCGCTCGCTTTCTAATAAATAAATAAAATCTTTAAAAAAAAAAAGAATGATTTTTCTTCAGAAAGACCCTGTAAAAATGCAAATGTTACCAAAGAGGGGTAACACATTAACTTATTATCATCTATTATCATGTTAGTGCAGTATATCAGCTTCTGGGCTGTGAGGAGGGCCTGGGGAAGGAGGGGTGAATGCAGAACAGGTGCAGTCTGGCACAGGGAAGAGGCAGGGGAGGACAGAGGGCAGGGGCCCTGAGATGATGAGGCCCTGACATGCGGGAAGCCAGGGAGGGAGACTGCAGTTACCAGACAGGCCAGAGGCAGGGAGGCCCAGTATGGCCCGTCATGGTGTCAGCACAGGGCTGCTTTCCCAAGCTCCAGTGTCACCTCAGTTTCAGGAAGGAGCATCTTTGTTTTATTTTTATTTTGTTAGTTAACATATAGTGCAATATTGACTTCTGGGGTAGAATTCAGTGATTCATCCCTTAGATAGGACACCCCATGCTCATCTCAACAAGCGCCCTCCTTAATCTAGCCCATCCCTACCCATGTGGAGCATCTTAGGATAAAGAGAGTCTCTTCCCGATAATAAATGGAAAAGAAAGAGCTCTGTAGATTATTTGGAAATCATTACATTTTGTTTTGCCGTACATCATCCTAACCATTTGCTACTTAAGCTAATATTAATATTAATCTCTATTCCCTCAAGACACACCGACTGAAGGAGAAGAGACACATTACTGGCAGGGAAAATCAGGCTGATATTAAAACCAGGCTACCGGGAGTCTCACCGAGGGTAACACATTGATATAACCCACCTTACCAGGGTTGCAGCCGTAGGCCATTTTTCTACCAGTCTCCAGTGGGGGCTACAACAAGTTTTCCATCTTCTTATTTCTAACGGCCATACTGAATAGGTATTTTGTGTTTATTTTGCAAAGAAAAGAAATGATTGTGTTTTACAACCATAATGTCCTCCTGAAAGTTGGCCCTGTACACCCAAGGCCTGTAGCAGATGGCGTTGGCATGGAGATGGGAAGGAGGAGACAGGGGGTGTGGCCAGCAGGGTGGTCACAGACAGAACTAATTCTTGGCAAACACCGCTTTGAGTTAGAAGTGACCAAGAGAACATAAGATGTCTGAGAACTTAAGGAAATCTTGGGCAAAGTTTGACTTCCACGGAGTGAGGAGGTAATGGGCCCAAACCAGCTCTACGGCTATGAGTGCAGGTCCAGAGAGGCCTCTGCAAGCATAGTGTAGCAGGATAATATTTGGGGATATTGGCTGATGTGTTTTTTCCAAGCATTTCTTGTATCCCACACTTCCCCTGGTGGGGGATGGCAAGCAAGGCACTGAAGGAGTAACAATAAACCCAGAGAGCAATTCTTATTCTTTTTCTTACAATTTTCAATTATTACAATTTTGTGTTTCAAAAGCTGAGCCCTCAAAGCAGGACAGAGAGAACCGAGGACAAAATCAGAAGATGTGGAGCAATATGAAAACCATCAGAGTCCATGAAGGCCCACCCCCTAGAATCAAGATGTATCCAGATAGGCTAGAGGAAAGGAAGAGAGCTGGGGAACCAGGTTAGTTCCTGGTGGGCCCATCAAGGAAGGAGCATGTACCCTGCCCCGCATTCCAGGCTGAGTCCAGAGATGGGATTGTGCAATAGTAGTACTTCCAGATAACTGTAAGGATCCAAGGAGAGAGTAACTTGTGTCCCCTTTCCCACTGAGAGGAAAGTAGCAATTTCTTGAGTTCCAGAGGACCTAGCCTGTCATGAGAGCAGAAAAACCTCCTGTGAAGTATCCAGGTGTTTGGAGAGGCCACCTCCCTGGGTCCCCACAAAGCAGAATGTCTGGTGTACAGCTGAGAGCTGGGGGCATACGGCTCAGTGAAGCCAGGAAGCCTGGAGAGCCCGTGTGGCTGAGGAGAAGAAGCCCCAGCCGTGACCAGTGTGGCCTGAGAGCTGCAGCCCAGACGGGACAAGGACGTGTGTGCGTGGCTGCCAGAGGGGCTAGAGGACTCTGGGAACGGGACCATCACTCTTGTTCCCACTCCGTGCAAGGGCACCAGCTAGAGGTGGTGCCCCTCCCCAGATTAGAGGCAGCCTCCCATGAAGTGGAAAATGGGAGCCCTGGAATTAACTGGGGCTGACTCCCTGCCACAGAATGGGAGCTCAAAATCAGAAATCATCTCAGTTGTAGAAAAGGTAGTTAGGGGCGCCCGGGTGGCTCAGTTGGTTAAGCGACTGCCTTCGGCTCGGGTCATGATCCGGGAGTCCCGGGATCGAGTCCCGCATCGGGCTCCCTGCTCGGCAGGGAGTCTGCTTCTCCCTCTGACCCTCTTCCCTCTCGTGCTCTCTCTCTCTCAAATAAATAAATAAAATCTTTAAAAAAAAAAAGAAAGAAAGAAAAAGTAGTTAGGTTTCTTGTAAACGGATTCTGTGGACTGAGATTGTTATCCACAACACTCTGCTTGGAGAGTTTCGGGTCTTGGCCTGGCTGTGGGATGCCAGCAAAGGCTCAGGGGTAGTTTTAGTGGTGCTAGGGGTGTTACAGGGGAGATGATTTTCCCTGGTTCCACTTTCCCAAAGGGGTTGGGGGCAGAGTGAGGGCAGGTAGTCTCTTTCTGAAGTTCATATCACACCAATGTGCTCAGACTCCAGAGAAGTGAGGTGCCTCTCTTCTCTCTCACAGAAACTTCCCATTTCAACTCCAGAGTCACACTAACTCAGCAGACAGGATGAAACTGATCCGCGCCCCATGCTGGATTCTGGTACCCCACAGCGAATGCCTGACCACCCCCAGCCGGCTGGAGGGGGAGTGAATCATCAGCAATGAAAATGGCCAGACAAAAACAGAGCCACCCAAATGTCAGCAGAGAGAAAAGCTGTCAATGGATGAGCCCAGAATGGCGCTGCAACAGACACCCCAAGGTTGAGGTGTAAAACCCAGCTCACCCCTCCCTTGTCAGGCAGTGGAGTCAGCCCCCCATCAATTGGCGGTGATCAAGGGGACATGGGGACCTCTGAGTCTCCTCAGCTTCACAGCATGGGTCATTGCTTTGGCAGGCGGCCTACCCTTCTCCACCCCCTCTTCTTGAGTCTGTAGAAAAGGCTTTTCTCTGGGCTCAAAGAAGGTAGGATTCCCTGCCTTTTACTACCTGCTTCTTGCTTCACTGAATTCTTTTTGTACCTTTTCCCTTTGGGGAGTGGGTGCCATTTACCCAGCAAGAATGAACCAGTTTACAGGTTTGCACTCCTTCCCTTGGCTTCTTGTTTTCCTTTGTCTGCCCTTGAGTTTCCTGGGCTAGGCTGTCTCAGCTCAAGGCTGGAGCAAGATTTTTACAAGGTGCTTCTTGGGCTGATTTTTAGGATTTAGGTGACAGGGATGGGGTATTTTTGCATTTACGCCCCAACTAGAAAATTCACCTCAACCTCCCAATTCGGGGGGTGGGGGTAGAGAAGTGGCTAGCCCAAGTGTGGCACAGACTGAAAGGAATACCCCCCCATCCCCCCCCCCCCCCCCAGAGAGTTCCCAGCCCCCAGAGGTCAGCCATTAATCACCTTCTGGAAGCCTGTTGCAGGGTTTGTAATGGAAATGACTCCATTGTCATGGTAACCATGGCTGGCCTGGCCAGGGGCTGCTCTAGGCCTGCCTGGTTCCTCTGGGTTTCAGGTTTATTCACAAGCTGCAAGCTCTAGCCAGGAAGATCTTTAGGAGGCACTCCTTGTGATCAGGGTCCCGAGGGAAAGGCTGGGAGTGACATAGGTCTAACCTAGTCCTTATTCAACAATATGGTTCCAAATCTGGCTGGACCACTGGGGGAAGATGACTCCTCCTGCACTACTAACATCCTGCCCATTGACTGCATGTGCCTACAGATGGGCAGGGCTTTAGCCGTATGACCAACCCGGGCTTTGGAGCCAACACACCTAAGGTTGATACAGAGTCTGCCACTTACTAGCAAGCTATTTCCTGGTCTTCAGCTTATACCCCTCGAAGCAGGGGTGATAAAACCTTGTCCATGTATAATTGTTAGGCTTCAATAAGATAATTATGTGAGGCTGGAGTGGCAGAATTTTCCAATAACGGGGCCAGACGGTAAACACCTTCGGTTTCGCAGGCCGTACGGTCTTTGTAGCAGCTATTCCACTCTGTCCTTGTAGCAAGAAAGAGGCCAGTAGGAACTACAGGGTGTGGCAGTGTTCCAGCAAAACTTCAGGGTGCGTGGCCTCCTGGTGGCCCTCGCTGGATAGCGGGAGATGAGCCTGAGTTCTGGGTCAGTGCTGTATCAGAATGAATGATCTGCATCCCCGGCCACAGGGACAAGGGACTACAGAGTGTGACCTCACCGTGGTGACATCGTCAGGCTGCCTTCAGGGGCAGGCTGCTGCAGGCTGCTGCAGGCCATGGGCAGGCATCTCTGGAGAGGTGTGCAAAAGGCCCCGTGGCCTGAGTTTTGAGACCTGAGCTACTAACACTCTTAACTGAGGCCTTTCTCAGTGAGGTTTCAGGGAACGAGGGAAGGATCTGGGGACACCTAATTCACCCAGAACACCGCTTTATGTCTGCTCCAGGCAGTGGGATTTTCCTAGGACTCCACCCCCACCCCAGTGAAGGGAATTAGAGTTTTTCATTCCATGTTCACTGGTTCCACACCACGAGTGGGTCGGGATCCCACGTGCAAAACTTGTTCTGCTTGAAGGGCTCTCAGCCTTGCTCAGGGGTGAGCAGGCCTCAGCAATCAGCCCCCTTCCTCTGGGAGCTGAGGCGAGGTGCCTGCAGCCAGGAGACTGGCTGTCCTTTCAGAGTGGTGGCTTACAGCAGCTCTCCTGGGGCACCGACCTGCTTTCACTACTCAGGCCAACGACCTTTCAGGCTGGAGGCTAACTGGCGTCAGGCTTGCACTGACCCTGGTGTTGAGGGGATAGTGAGGGAGGCCAAGCTTGGCATTGCCCTGGGTGAGCCTCAATGTGGCCATATAAAGGGGTTGCCCCCTCAGGCCTCAGTTTACCTCTCTGTGGAACTGGTTCATCCCCTTTGCCTGGTCAGCCCTCTGCGAATCCAAGTGGGTGGGGAGATCGTGCAGGACTCCGAGGCAATTCTGTGTGTCTGTGATGCCGAGGGCTCTCATTTCTCCCCACGAGCTCCTCCAGCAGAGCCAGCAGCTGTTCCTTCGCTCTCACCCCTGCGATGTTGCTGAGGGAGGGGTGTTTCCAGTTCTCACTGACAGCTTTCTTGGCCATGGGAGGCCTTATGCAGCTCCTTAATACCAACGCCTTCCTCGCCTATAGTGCTTCAGTTTATGGAGAACCTTCAGAGCCGTCTTCAGACTTCACCTGCACACAGCTGGTGCAGCCCCGGGTTAGAGCTGAGGAAACCCCCTCAGGTTAGATGGTGGCAAGTTCACGCCACCAGTAGGAACTAGACGGGGCTAGCCTCATCCATCTCAGCCCGTGCCTCGGCAGAACTGCTCCAGAAACCTGCTCCCCTTACAAAGGTGATGGTTCCGGTTTACCTCTAGCTTTTCACTAAGAAAAGCATTGAGGAATAGTGTGTTTTGGGGAGTGGGGGGTGGGAAGTAATTAAAAAAAAAAAGATGAAGAGGGTTTTTATTCTGGAAAGCTGCCTCCTGTCACCATCACTGGCTCAAAATAAATTCCATTTTTCAAATGTGACTTTCCCCCTCAACCCTCTTCCACAAACTCAAGCCAGACAGGTTTGAGGGAGAGTGTGAGCTACTTTTTTACCACAGTCCGGGGTTCTCCCTATTCATTGTTGGAGGGGGGAAAAAATAAGTTGAAAATCCTGAAGAATTTTCTCTGGTTGTGAATTTGCACCCAGCTGTCTCCATGCATCCACACCCACCAGTAAGCCGGCTGTTCTACTGTGGGGCCCTGAGGTCAAACTGTTTTCCCATTTGGCTGGTTTGCTTTGCCCACCACCTCCGAATGAAAGTTGCAGTGATAACCTAACAGTGCCCTGGGTCCTCGATGCCCTAGGGGCCTCCCAGTCTTTGGAAGCCTGGACACAAGCCTCTGTTTCCAGGTATGCAGGAAGGGGGCCATGGCCTCACAGTCACAGCTTCTACGGGAGACTGTTCTCTGAGCTCCTGCACCGGAGATGCTTTGACCCTTGGCCACTCTGTCTCCTCTAGGACCCCCTTGAGTGGAGCCAACATTGTGAGACTTGAGATAAAAAATAAAAATGACAGTGGAAAGGAAAACCCATAATAAAGGCTGAGCCAAGCCTTCCTGACAGCAAAAGGCTCCTCTGAAGGAAGTGAAAAGCAAAGCAACACAGAGAAAATTCTTGCAAAAACACCATCCTTTCCCAGTACCACCTCCCATCTTTCTCCCCCTTCCTCTCCAACCCTTCCTCCTTTCCTCTTTTTCCCCTAAAACCCTACCTTCCTTACTGAGCAGAGAGCCTAAACCACAGCCCTGTAACACTACTCCCATCTACAACCAGTGGGGTTCTCGTTCGTTTTAACTCCAGGTTACATTCTGTCAGTGAACAGTGAATTCCAAAAAAACTGTCTAAGTAATTGTGTTGTATTGGTAGTTTTTGTAGCAAATGTTGCTAGAAAAAAAAATGTGACTGAATCTTGGATTTTTTTGAGGCCACAGAAGTGCGTTCACTATAAAGGTAGTCGACATAATGCTGTGTTAAAGGGATACCCTGGGTTATGGTGTTGACACTTACTCTGACCCACAGAGTTTCACCTGCCCCCGCCAGACTCCCGAGTCCTTACAGAGGCCTTCATTCAATAGCTGGCCAGGTGTTCCTCACAGCTGTGTGATCTGCTGGATTTAATTATCCACCTAGGATTCCCTGAGGACCTCCTGTGTGATTAGCACCTGGCTGAGTACTGGGAGGAACTCCCCAAACGTAAGGCAACATTCCTGCCCTCAAGGTGCTTACCATCTAGAGGAGGGAGGTGCATCCAGTACGCACACAATCAAATTGAACAGAACAGGGCTGCACCTAGTTAACTGTGCGGATTGCAGAGGCCAACCCCAGTCTGTCTGCCCCATGAACCCATCCTTCTAGGCACATGGGAAGGCTAACCTGGCCTTCCCTTCCATCCCCTTCCTCCTAATGCCTCAGAGTCTTTACATATATTGTACAAATTCTACTATAAAACTTATCACATCGTGTTGTGTGTTGGTTATTTGTATCGCTGTCTCTACAAGCAATGTTGAGCTTTAAGGCTCCATCTTGCAAAGGACTGAGTGAAGTTCCTGGCACACAGTCAGTGTATAAGAAATATTTAAAAATTTATTGGATATGTAATATGAGTTAAAGCCTGGTGCTAGAGAACTACTGGCTGGCTGCCCTTCTGTGTGGGATTCTGTAACACGGCTACACTGTACTTCATCCTCCTTCCAAAGTGCATAAGAAAAGGAGCTGCTCCAAAGGACTAGATATGAAATCACAGTATGCTCATCTTATGAGATCCCACATGGAAGGAAATTAGAATCCTGAGGATTGCTTCTCTATGCTTAATTTTGGGATCAAGAAGTCTAGTTTGGAGCAGTCGCAGTTGGAAACAAGCCCCGCTGGGCCCCTCTCAGCTGCATCTTTGGGAGAATTGATGTCGGCATTTTAATTCTCTCCAACATGTCATTAACCCCTCAGAGACTCTTCCCACTGAAACAAGACCCATGATGAGGACTGGAGGAGGAGAAAGAATTCTCTTTGAGGGTCCTGTCCTTGGCTCAGTGAGAAATGATCTATTAGAGGCTGATAAATCAATAAAGGCGATTTAAGCCCCTTTCTTGGAGTCTGTGTGACTTACAGGAAGGCAATGGTGTAGCGCCTGGGTGGTGCCATGGGCCCCTTGCTCCTTCCCCTCTGCAATTATAGCAAATTTGCCTAATGCACTAAAAGCCAATGAATCATGTTGACTGGTGATGGGATGAGGAAGGCAAGAAGGAAGACATCGGATGCTGGCAGATGCCCTGCTAACCTTGGCTTTAATTAGGTTTGAGTGAATAACAACAAAACAATCCTTCATTTGTGACAACCAACCATGGTGAAAAAAAAGGCCCATAGTCGGTTGTTGCAAATGAGCAATATCCTAGATCTTGAGGGATGCCAATATAGATCCTCCCCAAGGGACCTCATCTTCTGAAAGGGTTGCAGCTCTACTCAACCATTAGTGGATTTAGACCCATTTACCCAAAACTGGGGCCCAGGTGAATACCTCTTAAGTGTTCTACTTGTTCCTTGCAATGGGATGGGAATCCTACGGTGATTGGACTCATTGGCATTGATCACAAACAGACGGCCATAGCATTCTTCTCCTTCATGATAAAGATAGAATTTTTTTAAATAGCCTTAAAAATTAGCATGGAGGACATTAGGAGAAGGAAAGGAAAAATGAAGGGGGGGAAATCGGAGGGAGAGATGAACCGTGAGAGACTATGGACTCTAAGAAACAAACAGGGTTTTAGAGGGGAGGTGGGTGGGGGGATGGGTTAGCCCGGTGATGGGTGTTAAGGAGGGAACGTACTGCATGGGAGCCCTGGGTGTTATATGAAAACAATGGACTGTGGATCACCACATCAAAAACTAATGATGTATCATATGGTGACTAACATAACATAATAAAAAAAAAATTTTAAAAAAAGTCGGGGAGAGAAGCACCCTCTATCTGCTAGGATAGGCTCGAGAGGCTGAGTGCTCTCAAGAAGGTGTCTGGCTTTTGCAGGGCTCACTGTGAGCCTGCACACAGGACTGACGGGGACAGTTAAGGGTTTTGTTCTAAGGATGGAGTATTGGAAGAATGTGGTGCACCTTGTAATCCTGGGAAGAGCACAGATCTCGAGTCCACTGTGGAGTTACTTTGTGAGAGTGGTGGTGATCTGCAGCATCCGGCTAATGAGATGTCTGTCTTTTATTAAGTTGTGGGTATGGTTTCTGTGACTTTGTCCTAACAGCTGGGATTTCCAAGGAGCGGTATTTTTTTTACGTCACTGTAACAGTTGGTCCCCCGGGAGTGGGCAAGTCCTGTTCTGCTGCTGAAGTGTGTCTCTAGCGGTTGGAGTGTGTATTACTAAGCCTATAGGTAAATGGTGGGGTGGTTACAGTGGTCGGCAGGCTATTGTTATTGACGATTTTTATGGGTGAATTCCATACGATGAGATGTTAGATCTTATGGGTAGGGATCCTCATTAAGTGCCCATAAAGAGTGCTTTTTCTGAATTTAATAGTAGATATATTTTTATTACTTCTAATAGCCTTCCTTGTACTTGGTATTCCAAAGAGCAGTGCCTTACAATGTTGCCTGCATTTCATCCGTGTGTTGATGAGGATTTGAGAATGGAAAATGTTGGCAATGTCTCCATAAATTGTACACTAGAACATCCAAATAATAAAATTTTAGTTTTGACAACAACAACAAAATTATTCAGAAATTCTACAAGGTAACTGGACCATGTTGATCCAAACTGCCAATGTCAAGAAAGATAAAGGAAGACTTAGGAACTGTTCCAGATTCAAAGTGACAAAGAGACATCATGACAACTGAATGTAACCCATGATCTGGGATTTTCTTTACCCATAGAGAGCACTATTAGAATAATGGGAGATTTTGAATAAAGTCTGTGAATTAGTTACTACTATTGTTATAAGGCTAACTTCCTAATTTTGATTTTTGTACTATGTTAATATGAGAACTTATTATACTATATTGTAAGAGAATGTCCTTATTTTTAGCCAATACACACTGAAAGGATAAAGTGGCATCATATCTGCAGCCCAAATGTAGAGAAGAAAAAATTATCTATCTAGCTATTGAAAGCAAATGTGGTAAAATGTCACCATGTGTGGAATCTGGGTGAAGAGTAGATGGGAATTCTTTGTACTAATTTTGCATCTTTTCTATAAGTCTGAAATCATGACAAATATAAAGCTAAAAAAGAATCCAACTGATAAAGAGATTGCCAGCCATGACAACCAGTGAAGCAGTATGTTTCAGATCTCTCTCTCTTCCCCCTTTTCAAACCATCCTTCCCATCCAAATCATGGTCAGGTTTACATCTCAAAATACATAGGGAGCTGTGGATCCCACTGACTTCTCTAGATGATGAAGTCTTTTATACAATGAGGTTGCATGAAGAAATTTGCACAAAGAACCAGTGAAAATCGAAGGGGTCAGGCCAGATGACCACTAAGCTTCTTTCTAGCTCCAACATTCTGTGAACTTCTGATTCCATGAAGTAGAAGAAAAAACACTAATAATTTGTGGTCTTTAAAACAACTTGAAACAACCCTCCTGCTTTGCTTGTGCTGCTGATGTTCCCTAAGACCACATGTGGTAGGGGAGTGGCTGTTCGACCTACTGCCGATGCAGAGCTGCCCTTGCTCTAGAAGCCGAAGGCAACGGCATTCCCTTCGGGTCTCAGACAGCCCACACCAGCTCCTCTTCCAGGGTAACCCCTGCTCAACTCTGCTGAAATAATGGACTTCTTCAGGCTTCCCAGGACTAAGAGTGAGACAGCACACTCAGTTAAGATGCGAAAGATTTGTACTGATACTTAATATATCCCCATATTCATAAGGATGTACACATACAGTTTTCTAATACCATTCTCCCAAAATTATAATTCTGGAACAATTTTTAAAATATGTCCTACATTATACAATTTTTTAAAAAAGAATATTCTTTTAAAATATTTAACAAACAACTGTCATCAGTTCTGAGTTTCTTTGGACTTAAAGAAAGATTAAAACCATCTGCCAAGAATGGCTCTGGCACCTTTATGGATGCTGAATAAGGTAGCTTGTGGTGCTTCTGGAGATGACCCCAGGGATGCTCGGCTCCAAACCACCAAACAGGAGCTGATTATCCTTCTCAGAGTCAGGAACTAAAAAGTAGATTTTTGGTTGGGAAAGGGAAACTGGACACAATGGGTGACAAATGCTTTCGGGGACAGTTTTTTGTTTTTGACTGTGTAGCAGGTAACTGGCTGACATTGTTAGTTGATATACCGAATATCTATTTTCCTCTTTTTCTCCACTATCAGAATCCCAAGTTTGTTTCTAAGTAAAAAAGACCTCTCTAGACTGTCCTGAAGCTAAGAGTGCTCATATGATCATATGATTTGGCAGACAGAAGGAGAACTTTTATGGAAGGTTGCTTTCCCTGATAAATAATAGACTCAGCTGGCACTAGACTTTCTCCTTTGCCCTCTCCCCCCTTCTTCATGCCTGGAAAGTGTCTGGGATGCCTGGATTGTAAGAGCAGCCATTCTTTTTTTTTTTTTAAGATTTTATTTATTTATTTGACACAGAGAGAGACACAGACAGAGAGGGAACACAAGCAAGGGGAGTGGGAGAGGGAGAAACAGGCTTTCCGCTGAGCAGGGAGCCCGATGTGGGACTCGATCCCAAGACCCAGGGATCATGACCTGAGCCGAAGGCAGACACTTAACAACTGAGCCACCCAGGCGCCCCAAGAGCAGCCATTCTTGTAAGCTGAGAGGATGAGAGCTTCAAACTATGTTGGTGTAGCAGGGGTCTGGAAGGAATCTGCGCTCTTGGCTGCTTCCTGGACTACCTTCTGGACATCTCATGGTGGGAGAAGAACAAACCTCTTGTGGTGGGGCTTTTACTACATGCCTCTGAATGCAACCCCCAGCAGAGACTCCAATAGACCCCATCCCCGCCACCAATCCTTGGGGTTTTCAAGGGCTCTGATTGCACACGCAGGGCCATCCATCTGCTCATCAGGGCATCACTTTCTCTAGTCTACAATATTTGGTTCAGATATGGGTCCACAACTTCAGCTGGAACAATCCAAATAAATCAGGACTTTTGCATCAAAAAGATAGACTTTCTTTACCTGTGGATTTGGAGTTATGATTGTACAAAGTCTAGAATTGTGGCAGCCATGTGGTTGTAGTCAGAAGAAAACCTGCTGAGGACGAAGCTAACATTGAGAGTATAATTCCCAGCTGAGAGATGAAGAGACTGAGTTCCTATGACATCATTTGAGCCCTTATATCAAACTGTGCTTGAAGCCTGCCCTAGACTTGGGCTTCCTCATTATATAAGCCAATAAATTTCCTTCTTCCTTAAGTTAGTTAGGGTTTCCTTGGGCCAGGTAATACTGAAAAGTCCCTAATTGATTCAGAGGCTCACTGAGGGTATAAGCTGACTGAGGGGAATTTCATGGCAGCAGCTCTGTTGGTACTTGGAAAGGGCCTCATGGCTGATGACCGGCAGTGTGCTTTTTGGGAGCAGGGAGTTCGGTTTAAGGAAAATTTCAGTCCATGTCAGTGTCATTCTTCATTCCAGCTGGACACACATTTTGATCTCTGGGCCCAGTGAGAACAGTTTTGTCAGCTCTGAAAATGAGACCTGTCTTAGAGAAAAACAGGGGTCTATTTTGTTTGGCTTGGGGGAGGGTAATGCAGGCTAATGGAATGTCCTGTGGTGAGTTATCCACTCATCTTTCAGGAAACACAATCACCAGGGACAACACTCGCTTTCATAAAATTGTCTCTGACACCATCTTAATTCCACAAATTACTGTCAACCGGAGCTGTAAGGAGTTATTTTTAAACTAAATCTACTTGGCAGACCATAGGGCAGGCTTTCAGAGTGTAGCTCATAAATGGTCCTAGAACTTTCCAAGTGAAATACCTGGCACCTTGTATATACTTTAACCCAGAAGAGATAGGAAGGGCCCTGCCTAGAGCAGTAGACCGAATGGTAAGGCTCACAGAACAAAGAAAAATCCCATGTCCTGTGAACCCAGATCTCTTCTGACTTAGCATCTTCTGGGAGGAGCTGACTAGAGAGAATATGATGCATTTGTTGCAGGAAATATGAGACCCACAATCCATGACAAGGTGTGGCAGGCAGGCCTTAAGGTACTGATGCATGTCTCTTCTTTTAAAATCATCACCTAAGGGCGCCTGGGTGGCTCAGTTGGTTAAGCGACTGCCTTCGGCTCAGGTCATGATCCTGGAGTCCCGGGATCAAGTCCCACATTGGGCTCCCTGGTGAGCGGGGAGTCTGCTTCTCCCTCTGACCCTGCCCCCTCTCATGCTCTCTCTCTCATTCTCTCTCTCTCAAATAAATAAATAAAATCTTAAAAAAAAAAATAAAAAATAAAATAAAATCATCACCTGAGAACAAAATGTACTTTAGAGATTGCCTCTCTTTTGAGCCCACCATGTCTTAAGTTCATTGTCTCCCAGGTCAGCTCTGAGTCCTAGGAGTTCACACGTCCCATAATGTTATGGTTTTATCACCTCATTTGGCCTTTGAGGATAGCAGAGATGGCTGCCTAGGATGGAGAAGCTGGGCCTTCCCTCCTGCTCCTCTAGTATGGCTTCTGGATTCAGTCAGGGACCAACCATCCTCTCCTGGCCAGGGTAGTAAACACTGGGCTTCCATAATGATCCATGTGGCCTTCCTCCTCCTAGGCCTTTCTTGGACTTTACCTCCCCTCGTCCTCTATTAGACCTCCTTCCTTTCCACCTACAGCCAAAAGGCCAGACACTGGGGGAAGAAAGGGTCTGGCACTCTGGTACCAAACAGATGAACCAACAAGAAATGCGAGAGCTCATGAACGCCACCTCTAACTAAGCCCTGCTCTTCCCAGCTCTTCCCCCCACCTTCCTCCCAATGCCTCTCAGATTTTCTCATTTAAAGACAAATACATTGTTCAGGGGCACCTGAGTGGCTCAGTCAGTTAAGCATCTGACTCTTGATTTCAGCTCAGGTCATGATCTCAGGGTCGTGGGGTTGAGTCCCATGTCAGGCTCCATGCTGGGTGTGGAACCTACTTAAGATTCTCTCTCTTCTCTCCCTCTGTCCCTGCCATGGCTCGTGCATGCACTCTCTATCGAAAGAAAGAAAGAAAGAGAGAGAGGGAGAGAGAGAGAGAGAGAGAGAGAGAGAGA